>NC_082720.1:17142219-17502169 GCF_030144855.1 Hypanus sabinus
CGGTGGAATTCAGGACCCTCACACTCGGTGTCGGATTACACGGTGGAATTCAGGACCCTCGCACTCAGTGCTGGATTACACGGTGGAATTCAGGACCCTCACACTCGGTGTCGGATTACACGGTGGAATTCAGGACCCTCACACTCGGTGTTGGATTACACGGTGAAATTCAGGACCCTCACACTCGGTGTTGGATTACACGGTGGAATTCAGGACCCTCACACTCGGTGCTGGATTACACGGTGGAATTCAGGACCCTCACACTTGGTGCTGGATTACACGGTGGAATTCAGAACCCTCACACTCGGTGTTGGATTACACGGTGGAATTCAGGACCCTCACACTCGGTGTTGGATTACACGGTGGAATTCAGGACCCTCACACTCGGTGCTGGATTACTCGGTGGAATTCAGGACCCTCACACTCGGTGGAATTCAGTACCCTCACACTAAGAGCTGGATTACACGGTGGAATTCATGACCCTCACACTCGGTGCTGGATTACACGGTGGAATTCAGGACCCTCACACTCGGTGTTGGATTACATGGTGGAATTCAGGACCCTCACACTCGGCGCTGGATTACACGGTGGAATTCAGGACCCTCACACTCGGTGCTGGATTACACGGTGTAATTCAGGACCCTCCCACTCAGTGTTCGATTACACGGTGGAATTCAGGACCCTCACACTCGGTGTTGGATTACACGGTGGAATTCAGGACCCTCGCACTCAGTGCTGGATTACACGGTGGAATTGAGGACCCTCACACACAGTGTTGGATTACATGGTGGAATTCAGGACCCTCACATTCGGTGTTGGATTACACGGTGGAATTCAGGACCCTCACACTCGGTGGAATTCAGGACCCTCACACTAGGAGCTGGATTACACGGTGGAATTCAGGACCCTCACACTCGGAGCTGGATTATACGGTGGAATTCAGGACCCTCACACTCGGTGTTGGATAACACTGTGGAATTCAGGACCCTCACACTCGGGGTTGGATTACGCTGTGGAATTCAGGACCCTCACACTCCGTGTTGGATTACACGGTGGTATTCAGGGCCCTCACCCCCGGTGCTGGATGACACGGTGGAATTCAGGACCCTCACACTCGGAGCTGGATTACACGGTGGAATTCAGGACCCTCACACTCGGTGGAATTCAGGACCCTCACACTAAGAGCTGGATTACACGGTGGAATTCAGGACCCCCACACACAGTGTTGGATTACATGGTGGAATTCAGGACCCTCACACTCGGTGTTGGATTACACGGTGGAATTCAGAACCCTCACACTCGGTGCTGGATTACACGGTGGAATTCAGGACCCTCACACTCGGTGTTGGATTACACGGTGGAATTCAGAACCCTCACACTCGGTGCTGGATTACACTGTGGAATTCAGGACCCTCACACTGGTTGCTGGATTACTCGGAGGAATTCAGGACCCTCACACTCGGTGGAATTCAGGACCCTCACACTCGGTGGAATTCAGGACCCTCACACTAAGAGCTGGATTACACGGTGGAATTCAGGACCCTCACACTCGGTGCTGGATTACACGGTGGAATTCAGGACCCTCACACTCGGCGCTGGATTACACGGTGGAATTCAGGACCCTCACACTCGGTGCCGGATTACACGGTGGAATTCAGGACCCTCCCACTCAGTGTTCGATTACACGGTGGAATTCAGGACCCTCACACTCGGTGTCGGATTACACGGTGGAATTCAGGACCCTCGCACTCAGTGCGGGATTACACGGTGGAATTCAGGACCCTCACACTCGGTGTCGGATTACACGGTGGAATTCAGGACCCTCACACTCGGTGTTGGATTGCACGGTGAAATTCAGGACCCTCACACTCGGTGTTGGATTACACGGTGGAATTCAGGACCCTCACACTCGGTGCTGGATTACACGGTGGAATTCAGGACCCTCACACTTGGTGCTGGATTACACGGTGGAATTCAGAACCCTCACACTCGGTGTTGGATTACACGGTGGAATTCAGGACCCTCACACTCGGTGTTGGATTACACGGTGGAATTCAGGACCCTCACACTCGGTGCTGGATTACACGGTGGAATTAAGGACCCTCACACTCGGTGTTGGATTACACGGTGGAATTCAGGACCCTCACAGTCGGGGCTGGATTACACGGTGGAATTCAGGACCCTCACACTCGGTGCTGGATTACACGGTGGAATTCAGAACCCTCACACTCGGTGCTGGATTACAATGTGGAATTCAGGACCCTCACACTCGGTGCTGGATTACTCGGTGGAATTCAGGACCCTCACACTCGGTGGAATTCAGTACCCTCACACTAAGAGCTGGATTACACGGTGGAATTCAGGACCCTCACACTCGGTGCTGGATTACACGGTGGAATTCAGGACCCTCACACTCGGTGTTGGATTACATGGTGGAATTCAGGACCCTCACACTCGGCGCTGGATTACACGGTGGAATTCAGGACCCTCACACTCGGTGCTGGATTACACGGTGTAATTCAGGACCCTCCCACTCAGTGTTCGATTACACGGTGGAATTCAGGACCCTCACACTCGGTGTTGGATTACACGGTGGAATTCAGGACCCTCGCACTCAGTGCTGGATTACACGGTGGAATTCAGGACCCTCACACACAGTGTTGGATTACATGGTGGATTTCAGGACCCTCTCACACGGTGTTGGATTACACGGTGGAATTCAGGACCCTCGCACTCAGTGCTGGATTACACGGTGGAATTCAGGACCCTCACACACAGTGTTGGATTACATGGTGGAATTCAGGACCCTCACATTCGGTGTTGGATTACACGGTGGAATTCAGGACCCTCACACTCGGTGGAATTCAGGACCCTCACACTCGGTGGAATTCAGGACCCTCACACTAAGAGCTGGATTACACGGCGGAATTCAGGACCCTCACACTCGGAGCTGGATTATACGGTGGAATTCAGGACCCTCACACTCGGTGTTGGATTACACTGTGGAATTCAGGACCCTCACACTCGGGGTTGGATTACGCTGTGGAATTCAGGACCCTCACACTCCGTGTTGGATTACACGGTGGTATTCAGGGCCCTCACCCCCGGTGCTGGATGACACGGTGGAATTCAGGACCCTCACACTCGGAGCTGGATTACACGGTGGAATTCAGGACCCTCACACTCGGTGCTGGATTACACGGCGGAATTCAGGACCCTCCCACTCGGTGTTCGATTACACGGTGGAATTCAGGACCCTCACACTCGGTGTTGGATTACACAGTGGAATTCAGGACCCTCACACTCGGTGCTGGATTACACGGTGGAATTCAGGACCCTCACACTCGGTGCTGGATTACACGGTGGAATTCAGGACCCTCACACTCGGTGTTGGATTACACGGTGGAATTCAGGACCCTCACACTCGGTGCTGGATTACACGGTGGAATTCAGGACACTCACACTCGGTGCTGGATTACCCGGTGGAATTCAGGACCCTCACACTCGGTGGAATTCAGGACCCTCACACAAGAGCTGGATTACACGGTGGAATTCAGGACCCTCACACTCGGTGCTGGATTACACGGTGGAATTCAGGACCCTCACACTCGGTGTTCGATTACACAGTGGAATTCAGGACCCTCACACTCGGCGCTGGATTACACGGTGGAATTCAGGACCCTCACACACGGTGTTGGATTACACGGTGGAATTCAGGACCCGCACACTCGGTGTTGGATTACACGGTGGAATTCAGGACACTCACACTCGGTGCTGGATTACAGGGTGGAATTCAGGACCCTCACACTCGGTGCTGGATTACACAGTGGAATTCAGGACCCTCCCACTCGGTGTTCGATTACACGGTGGAATTCAGGACCCTCACACTCGGTGTTGGATTACACGGTGGAATTCAGGACCCTCACACTCGGTGGAATTCAGGACCCTCACACTAGGAGCTGGATTACACTGTGGAATTCAGGACCCTCACACTCGGTGCTGGATTACTCGGTGGAATTCAGGACCCTCACACTCGGTGGAATTCAGGACCCTCACACTAAGTGCTGGATTACACGGTGGAATTCAGGACCCTCACACTCGGTGCTGGATTACACGGTGGAATTCAGGACCCTCACACTCGGTGTTGGATTACACGGTGGAATTCAGGACCCTCACACTAAGAGCTGGATTACACGGTGGAATTCAGGACCCTCACACTCGGTGCTGGATTACACGGTGGAATTCAGGACCCTCACACTCGGTGTTGGATTACACGGTGGAATTCAGGACCCTCACACACGGCGCTGGATTACACGGTGGAATTCAGGACCCACACACTCGGTGCTGGATTACACGGTGGAATTCAGGACCCTCACACTCGGGGTTGGATTACGCTGTGGAATTCAGGACCCTCACACTCCGTGTTGGATTACACGGTGGTATTCAGGGCCCTCACCCCCGGTGCTGGATGACACGGTGGAATTCAGGACCCTCACACTCAGAGCTGGATTACACGGTGGAATTCAGAACCCTCACACTCGGTGCTGGATTACACGGCGGAATTCAGGACCCTCCCACTCGGTGTTCGATTACACGGTGGAATTCAGGACCCTCACACTAGGTGTTAGATTACACAGTGGAATTCAGGACCCTCACACTCGGTGCTGGATTACACGGTGGAATTCAGGACCCTCACACTCGGTGCTGGATTACACGGTGGAATTCAGGACCCTCACACTCGGTGTTGGATTACACGGTGGAATTCAGAACCCTCACACTCGGTGCTGGATTACACTGTGGAATTCAGGACCCTCACACTCGGTGCTGGATTACTCGGTGGAATTCAGGACCCTCACACTCGGTGGAATTCAGTACCTTCACACTAAGAGCTGGATTACACGGTGGAATTCAGGACCCTCACACTCGGTGCTGGATTACACGGTGGAATTCAGGACCCTCACACTCGGTGTTGGATTACATGGTGGAATTCAGGACCCTCACACTCGGCGCTGGATTACACGGTGGAATTCAGGACCCTCACACTCGGTGCTGGATTACACGGTGTAATTCAGGACCCTCCCACTCAGTGTTCGATTACACGGTGGAATTCAGGACCCTCACACTCGGTGTTGGATTACACGGTGGAATTCAGGACCCTCGCACTCAGTGCTGGATTACACGGTGGAATTCAGGACCCTCACACACAGTGTTGGATTACATGGTGGATTTCAGGACCCTCTCACACGGTGTTGGATTACACGATGGAATTCAGGACCCTCGCACTCAGTGCTGGATTACACGGTGGAATTCAGGACACTCACACACAGTGTTGGATTACATGGTGGAATTCAGGACCCTCACATTTGGTGTTGGATTACACGGTGGAATTCAGGACCCTCACACTCGGTGGAATTCAGGACCCTCACACTAGGAGCTGGATTACACGGTGGAATTCAGGACCCTCACACTCGGAGCTGGATTATACGGTGGAATTCAGGACCCTCACACTCGGTGTTGGATTACACTGTGGAATTCAGGACCCTCACACTCGGGGTTGGATTACGCTGTGGAATTCAGGACCCTCACACTCCCTGTTGGATTACACGGTGGTATTCAGGGCCCTCACCCCCGGTGCTGGATGACACGGTGGAATTCAGGACCCTCACACTCGGAGCTGGATTACACGGTGGAATTCAGGACCCTCACACTCGGTGGAATTCAGGACCCTCACACTAAGAGCTGGATTACACGGTGGAATTCAGGACCCTCTCACACAGTTTTGGATTACATGGTGGAATTCAGGACCCTCACACTCGGTGTTGGATTACACGGTGGAATTCAGGACCCTCACACTCGGTGCTGGATTACACGGTGGAATTCAGGACCCTCACACTCGGTGCTGGATTACTCAGTGGAATTCAGGACCCTCACACTCGGTGGAATTCAGGACCCTCACACTAAGAGATGGATTACACGGTGGAATTCAGGACCCTCACACTCGGTGCTGGATTACACGGTGGAATTCAGGACCCTCATACTCCGTGTTGGATTACACGGTGGTATTCAGGGCCCTCACCCCTGGTGCTGGATTACACGGTGGAATTCAGGACCCTCACACTCGGTGTTCGATTACACGGTGGAATTCAGGACCCTCACACTCGGTGCTGGATTACACGGTGGAATTCAGGACCCTCACACTCGGTGCTGGATTACACGGTGGAATTCAGGACCCTCACACTCGGTGTTGGATTACACGGTGGAATTCAGGACCCTCACACTCGGTGCTGGATTACACGGTGGAATTAAGGACCCTCACACTAGGTGTTGGATTACACGGTGGAATTCAGGACCCTCACAGTCGGGGCTGGATTACACGGTGGAATTCAGGACCCTCACACTCGGTGCTGGATTACACGGTGGAATTCAGAACCCTCACACTCGGTGCTGGATTACAATGTGGAATTCAGGACCCTCACACTCGGTGCTGGATTACTCGGTGGAATTCAGGACCCTCACACTCGGTGGAATTCAGTACCCTCACACTAAGAGCTGGATTACACGGTGGAATTCAGGACCCTCACACTCGGTGCTGGATTACACGGTGGAATTCAGGACCCTCACACTCGGTGTTGGATTACATGGTGGAATTCAGGACCCTCACACTCGGCGCTGGATTACACGGTGGAATTCAGGACCCTCACACTCGGTGCTGGATTACACGGTGTAATTCAGGACCCTCCCACTCAGTGTTCGATTACACGGTGGAATTCAGGACACTCACACTCGGTGTTGGATTACACGGTGGAATTCAGGACCCTCGCACTCAGTGCTGGATTACACGGTGGAATTCAGGACCCTCACACACAGTGTTGGATTACATGGTGGATTTCAGGACCCTCTCACACGGTGTTGGATTACACGGTGGAATTCAGGACCCTCGCACTCAGTGCTGGATTACACGGTGGAATTCAGGACCCTTACACACAGTGTTGGATTACATGGTGGAATTCAGGACCCTCACATTCGGTGTTGGATTACACGGTGGAATTCAGGACCCTCACAGTCGGTGGAATTCAGGACCCTCACACTAGGAGCTGGATTACACGGTGGAATTCAGGACCCTCACACTCGGAGCTGGATTATACGGTGGAATTCAGGACCCTCACACTCGGTGTTGGATTACACTGTGGAATTCAGGACCCTCACACTCGGGGTTGGATTACGCTGTGGAATTCAGGACCCTCACACTCCGTGTTGGATTACACGGTGGTATTCAGGGCCCTCACCCCCGGTGCTGGATGACACGGTGGAATTCAGGACCCTCACACTCGGAGCTGGATTACACGGTGGAATTCAGGACCCTCACACTCGGTGCTGGATTACACGGCGGAATTCAGGACCCTCCCACTCGGTGTTCGATTACACGGTGGAATTCAGGACCCTCACACTCGGTGTTGGATTACACAGTGGAATTCAGGACCCTCACACTCAGTGCTGGATTACACGGTGGAATTCAGGACCCTCACACTCGGTGCTGGATTACACGGTGGAATTCAGGACCCTCACACTCGGTGCTGGATTACACAGTGGAATTCAGGACACTCACACTCGGTGCTGGATTACCCGGTGGAATTCAGGACCCTCACACAAGAGCTGGATTACACGGTGGAATTCAGGACCCTCACACTCGGTGCTGGATTACACGGTGGAATTCAGGACCCTCACACTCGGTGTTCGATTACACAGTGGAATTCAGGACCCTCACACTCGGCGCTGGATTACACGGTGGAATTCAGGACCCTCACACACGGTGTTGGATTACACGGTGGAATTCAGGACCCGCACACTCGGTGTTGGATTACACGGTGGAATTCAGGACACTCACACTCGGTGCTGGATTACAGGGTGGAATTCAGGACCCTCACACTCGGTGCTGGATTACACAGTGGAATTCAGGACCCTCCCACTCGGTGTTCGATTACACGGTGGAATTCAGGACCCTCACACTCGGTGTTGGATTACACGGTGGAATTCAGGACCCTCACACTCGGTGGAATTCAGGACCCTCACACTAGGAGCTGGATTACACTGTGGAATTCAGGACCCTCACACTCGGTGCTGGATTACTCGGTGGAATTCAGGACCCTCACACTCGGTGGAATTCAGGACCCTCACACTAAGTGCTGGATTACACGGTGGAATTCAGGACCCTCACACTCGGTGCTGGATTACACGGTGGAATTCAGGACCCTCACACTCGGTGTTGGATTACACGGTGGAATTCAGGACCCTCACACTAAGAGCTGGATTACACGGTGGAATTCAGGACCCTCACACTCGGTGCTGGATTACACGGTGGAATTCAGGACCCTCACACTCAGTGTTGGATTACACAGTGGAATTCAGGACCCTCACACACGGCGCTGGATTACACGGTGGAATTCAGGACCCTCACACTCGGTGCTGGATTACACGGTGGAATTCAGGACCCTCCCACTCAGTGTTCGATTACACAGTGGAATTCAGGACCCTCACATTCGGTGTTGGATTACACGGTGGAATTCAGGACCCTCACACTCGGTGTTGGATTACACGGTGGAATTCAGGACCCTCACACTCGGTGTTGGATTACACGGTGGAATTCAGGACCCTCACACTCGGTGCTGGATTACACGGTGGAATTAAGGACCCTCACACTCGGTGTTGGATTACACGGTGGAATTCAGGACCCTCACAGTCGGGGCTGGATTACACGGTGGAATTCAGGACCCTCACACTCGGTGCTGGATTACACGGTGGAATTCAGAACCCTCACACTCGGTGCTGGATTACAATGTGGAATTCAGGACCCTCACACTCGGTGCTGGATTACTCGGTGGAATTCAGGACCCTCACACTCGGTGGAATTCAGTACCCTCACACTAAGAGCTGGATTACACGGTGGAATTCAGGACCCTCACACTCGGTGCTGGATTACACGGTGGAATTCAGGACCCTCACACTCGGTGTTGGATTACATGGTGGAATTCAGGACCCTCACACTCGGCGCTGGATTACACGGTGGAATTCAGGACCCTCACACTCGGTGCTGGATTACACGGTGTAATTCAGGACCCTCCCACTCAGTGTTCGATTACACGGTGGAATTCAGGACCCTCACACTCGGTGTTGGATTACACGGTGGAATTCAGGACCCTCGCACTCAGTGCTGGATTACACGGTGGAATTCAGGACCCTCACACACAGTGTTGGATTACATGGTGGATTTCAGGACCCTCTCACACGGTGTTGGATTACACGGTGGAATTCAGGACCCTCGCACTCAGTGCTGGATTACACGGTGGAATTCAGGACCCTTACACACAGTGTTGGATTACATGGTGGAATTCAGGACCCTCACATTCGGTGTTGGATTACACGGTGGAATTCAGGACCCTCACAGTCGGTGGAATTCAGGACCCTCACACTAGGAGCTGGATTACACGGTGGAATTCAGGACCCTCACACTCGGAGCTGGATTATACGGTGGAATTCAGGACCCTCACACTCGGTGTTGGATTACACTGTGGAATTCAGGACCCTCACACTCGGGGTTGGATTACGCTGTGGAATTCAGGACCCTCACACTCCGTGTTGGATTACACGGTGGTATTCAGGGCCCTCACCCCCGGTGCTGGATGACACGGTGGAATTCAGGACCCTCACACTCGGAGCTGGATTACACGGTGGAATTCAGGACCCTCACACTCGGTGCTGGATTACACGGCGGAATTCAGGACCCTCCCACTCGGTGTTCGATTACACGGTGGAATTCAGGACCCTCACACTCGGTGTTGGATTACACAGTGGAATTCAGGACCCTCACACTCAGTGCTGGATTACACGGTGGAATTCAGGACCCTCACACTCGGTGCTGGATTACACGGTGGAATTCAGGACCCTCACACTCGGTGCTGGATTACACAGTGGAATTCAGGACACTCACACTCGGTGCTGGATTACCCGGTGGAATTCAGGACCCTCACACAAGAGCTGGATTACACGGTGGAATTCAGGACCCTCACACTCGGTGCTGGATTACACGGTGGAATTCAGGACCCTCACACTCGGTGTTCGATTACACAGTGGAATTCAGGACCCTCACACTCGGCGCTGGATTACACGGTGGAATTCAGGACCCTCACACACGGTGTTGGATTACACGGTGGAATTCAGGACCCGCACACTCGGTGTTGGATTACACGGTGGAATTCAGGACACTCACACTCGGTGCTGGATTACAGGGTGGAATTCAGGACCCTCACACTCGGTGCTGGATTACACAGTGGAATTCAGGACCCTCCCACTCGGTGTTCGATTACACGGTGGAATTCAGGACCCTCACACTCGGTGTTGGATTACACGGTGGAATTCAGGACCCTCACACTCGGTGGAATTCAGGACCCTCACACTAGGAGCTGGATTACACTGTGGAATTCAGGACCCTCACACTCGGTGCTGGATTACTCGGTGGAATTCAGGACCCTCACACTCGGTGGAATTCAGGACCCTCACACTAAGTGCTGGATTACACGGTGGAATTCAGGACCCTCACACTCGGTGCTGGATTACACGGTGGAATTCAGGACCCTCACACTCGGTGTTGGATTACACGGTGGAATTCAGGACCCTCACACTAAGAGCTGGATTACACGGTGGAATTCAGGACCCTCACACTCGGTGCTGGATTACACGGTGGAATTCAGGACCCTCACACTCAGTGTTGGATTACACAGTGGAATTCAGGACCCTCACACACGGCGCTGGATTACACGGTGGAATTCAGGACCCTCACACTCGGTGCTGGATTACACGGTGGAATTCAGGACCCTCCCACTCAGTGTTCGATTACACAGTGGAATTCAGGACCCTCACATTCGGTGTTGGATTACACGGTGAAATTCAGGACCCTCGCACTCAGTGCTGGATTACACGGTGGAATTCAGGACCCTCACACTCGGTGTTGGATTACACGGTGGAATTCAGGACCCTCACACTCGTTGTTGGATTACACGGTGAAATTCAGGAACCTTACACTCGGTGTTGGATTACACGGTGGAATTCAGGACTCTCACACTTGGTGTTGGATTACACGGTGGAATTCAGGACCCTCACACTCGGTGTTGGATTACACGGTGGAATTCAGGACCCTCACACTCGGTGCTGGATTACACGGTGGAATTAAGGACCCTCACACTCGGTGTTGGATTACACGGTGGAATTCAGGACCCTCACAGTCGGGGCTGGATTACACGGTGGAATTCAGGACCCTCACACTCGGTGCTGGATTCCACGGTGGAATTCAGAACCCTCACACTCGGTGCTGGATTACACTGTGGAATTCAGGACCCTCACACTAGGTGCTGGATTACTCGGTGGAATTCAGGACCCTCACACTCGGTGGAATTCAGGACCCTCACACTAAGAGCTGGATTACACGGTGGAATTCAGGACCCTCACACTCGGTGCTGGATTACACGGTGGAATTCAGGACCCTCACACTCGGTGTTGGATTACACGGTGGAATTCAGGACCCTCACACTCGGCGCTGGATTACACGGTGGAATTCAGGACCCTCACACTCGGTGCTGGATTACACGGTGTAATTCAGGACCCTCCCACTCAGTGTTCGATTACACGGTGGAATTCAGGACCCTCACATTCGGTGTTGGATTACATGGTGGAATTCAGGACCCTCGCACTCAGTGCTGGATTACACGGTGGAATTCAGGACCCTCACACACAGTGTTGGATTATATGGTGGAATTCAGGACCCTCTCACACGGTGTTGGATTACACGGTGGAATTCAGGACCCTCGCACTCAGTGCTGGATTACACGGTGGAATTCAGGACCCTCACACACAGTGTTGGATTACATGGTGGAATTCAGGACCTTCACACTCGGTGTTGGATTACACGGTGGAATTCAGGACACTCACACTCGGTGGAATTCAGGACCCTCACACTCGTTGCTGGATTACACGGTGGAATTCAGGACCCTCACACACAGTGTTGGATTACATGGTGGAATTCAGGACCCTCACATTCGGTGTTGGATTACACGGTGGAATTCAGGACCCTCACAGTCGGTGGAATTCAGGACCCTCACACTAGGAGCTGGATTACACGGTGGAATTCAGGACCCTCACACTCGGAGCTGGATTATACGGTGGAATTCAGGACCCTCACACTCGGTGTTGGATTACACTGTGGAATTCAGGACCCTCACACTCGGGGTTGGATTACGCTGTGGAATTCAGGACCCTCACACTCCGTGTTGGATTACACGGTGGTATTCAGGGCCCTCACCCCCGGTGCTGGATGACACGGTGGAATTCAGGACCCTCACACTCGGAGCTGGATTACACGGTGGAATTCAGGACCCTCACACTCGGTGCTGGATTACACGGCGGAATTCAGGACCCTCCCACTCGGTGTTCGATTACACGGTGGAATTCAGGACCCTCACACTCGGTGTTGGATTACACAGTGGAATTCAGGACCCTCACACTCAGTGCTGGATTACACGGTGGAATTCAGGACCCTCACACTCGGTGCTGGATTACACGGTGGAATTCAGGACCCTCACACTCGGTGCTGGATTACACGGTGGAATTCAGGACACTCACACTCGGTGCTGGATTACCCGGTGGAATTCAGGACCCTCACACTCGGTGGAATTCAGGACCCTCACACAAGAGCTGGATTACACGGTGGAATTCAGGACCCTCACACTCGGTGCTGGATTACACGGTGGAATTCAGGACCCTCACACTCGGTGTTCGATTACACAGTGGAATTCAGGACCCTCACACTCGGCGCTGGATTACACGGTGGAATTCAGGACCCTCACACACGGTGTTGGATTACACGGTGGAATTCAGGACCCGCACACTCGGTGTTGGATTACACGGTGGAATTCAGGACACTCACACTCGGTGCTGGATTACAGGGTGGAATTCAGGACCCTCACACTCGGTGCTGGATTACACAGTGGAATTCAGGACCCTCCCACTCGGTGTTCGATTACACGGTGGAATTCAGGACCCTCACACTCGGTGTTGGATTACACGGTGGAATTCAGGACCCTCACACTCGGTGTTGGATTACACGGTGGAATTCAGGACCCTCACACTCGTTGTTGGATTACACGGTGAAATTCAGGAACCTTACACTCGGTGTTGGATTACACGGTGGAATTCAGGACTCTCACACTTGGTGTTGGATTACTCGGTGGAATTCAGGACCCTCACACTCGGTGGAATTCAGGACCCTCACACTAAGAGCTGGATTACACGGTGGAATTCAGGACCCTCACACTCGGTGCTGGATTACACGGTGGAATTCAGGACCCTCACACTCGGTGTTGGATTACACGGTGGAATTCAGGACCCTCACACTCGGCGCTGGATTACACGGTGGAATTCAGGACCCTCACACTCGGTGCTGGATTACACGGTGTAATTCAGGACCCTCCCACTCAGTGTTCGATTACACGGTGGAATTCAGGACCCTCACATTCGGTGTTGGATTACATGGTGGAATTCAGGACCCTCGCACTCAGTGCTGGATTACACGGTGGAATTCAGGACCCTCACACACAGTGTTGGATTATATGGTGGAATTCAGGACCCTCTCACACGGTGTTGGATTACACGGTGGAATTCAGGACCCTCGCACTCAGTGCTGGATTACACGGTGGAATTCAGGACCCTCACACACAGTGTTGGATTACATGGTGGAATTCAGGACCCTCACACTCGGTGTTGGATTACACGGTGGAATTCAGGACACTCACACTCGGTGGAATTCAGGACCCTCACACTCGTTGCTGGATTACACGGTGGAATTCAGGACCCTCACACACAGTGTTGGATTACATGGTGGAATTCAGGACCCTCACATTCGGTGTTGGATTACACGGTGGAATTCAGGACCCTCACAGTCGGTGGAATTCAGGACCCTCACACTAGGAGCTGGATTACACGGTGGAATTCAGGACCCTCACACTCGGAGCTGGATTATACGGTGGAATTCAGGACCCTCACACTCGGTGTTGGATTACACTGTGGAATTCAGGACCCTCACACTCGGGGTTGGATTACGCTGTGGAATTCAGGACCCTCACACTCCGTGTTGGATTACACGGTGGTATTCAGGGCCCTCACCCCCGGTGCTGGATGACACGGTGGAATTCAGGACCCTCACACTCGGAGCTGGATTACACGGTGGAATTCAGGACCCTCACACTCGGTGCTGGATTACACGGCGGAATTCAGGACCCTCCCACTCGGTGTTCGATTACACGGTGGAATTCAGGACCCTCACACTCGGTGTTGGATTACACAGTGGAATTCAGGACCCTCACACTCAGTGCTGGATTACACGGTGGAATTCAGGACCCTCACACTCGGTGCTGGATTACACGGTGGAATTCAGGACCCTTACACTCGGTGCTGGATTACACGGTGGAATTCAGGACACTCACACTCGGTGCTGGATTACCCGGTGGAATTCAGGACCCTCACACTTGGTGGAATTCAGGACCCTCACACAAGAGCTGGATTACACGGTGGAATTCAGGACCCTCACACTCGGTGCTGGATTACACGGTGGAATTCAGGACCCTCACACTCGGTGTTCGATTACACAGTGGAATTCAGGACCCTCACACTCGGCGCTGGATTACAAGGTGGAATTCAGGACCCTCACACACGGTGTTGGATTACACGGTGGAATTCAGGACCCGCACACTCGGTGTTGGATTACACGGTGGAATTCAGGACACTCACACTCGTTGCTGGATTACAGGGTGGAATTCAGGACCCTCACACTCGGTGCTGGATTACACAGTGGAATTCAGGACCCTCCCACTCGGTGTTCGATTACACGGAGGAATTCAGGACCCTCACACTCGGTGTTGGATTACACGGTGGAATTCAGGACCCTCACACTCGGTGGAATTCAGGACCCTCACACTAGGAGCTGGATTACACTGTGGAATTCAGGACCCTCACACTCGGTGCTGGATTACTCGGTGGAATTCAGGACCCTCACACTCGGTGGAATTCAGGACCCTCACACTAAGTGCTGGATTACACGGTGGAATTCAGGACCCTCACACTCGGTGCTGGATTACACGGTGGAATTCAGGACCCTCACACTCGGTGTTGGATTACACGGTGGAATTCAGGACCCTCACACTAAGAGCTGGATTACACGGTGGAATTCAGGACCCTCACACTCGGTGCTGGATTACACGGTGGAATTCAGGACCCTCACACACAGTGTTGGATTACACAGTGGAATTCAGGACCCTCACACACGGCGCTGGATTACACGGTGGAATTCAGGACCCTCACACTCGGTGCTGGATTACACGGTGGAATTCAGGACCCTCCCACTCAGTGTTCGATTACACAGTGGAATTCAGGACCCTCACATTCGGTGTTGGATTACACGGTGAAATTCAGGACCCTCGCACTCAGTGCTGGATTACACGGTGGAATTCAGGACCCTCACACTCGGTGGTGGATTACACGGTGGAATTCAGGACCCTCACACTCGTTGTTGGATTACACGGTGAAATTCAGGAACCTTACACTCGGTGTTGGATTACACGGTGGAATTCAGGACTCTCACACTTGGTGTTGGATTACACGGTGGAATTCAGGACCCTCACACTCGGTGTTGGATTACACGGTGGAATTCAGGACCCTCACACTCGGTGCTGGATTACACGGTGGAATTAAGGACCCTCACACTCGGTGTTGGATTACACGGTGGAATTCAGGACCCTCACAGTCGGGGCTGGATTACACGGTGGAATTCAGGACCCTCACACTCGGTGCTGGATTCCACGGTGGAATTCAGAACCCTCACACTCGGTGCTGGATTACACTGTGGAATTCAGGACCCTCACACTAGGTGCTGGATTACTCGGTGGAATTCAGGACCCTCACACTCGGTGGAATTCAGGACCCTCACACTAAGAGCTGGATTACACGGTGGAATTCAGGACCCTCACACTCGGTGCTGGATTACACGGTGGAATTCAGGACCCTCACACTCGGTGTTGGATTACACGGTGGAATTCAGGACCCTCACACTCGGCGCTGGATTACACGGTGGAATTCAGGACCCTCACACTCGGTGCTGGATTACACGGTGTAATTCAGGACCCTCCCACTCAGTGTTCGATTACACGGTGGAATTCAGGACCCTCACATTCGGTGTTGGATTACATGGTGGAATTCAGGACCCTCGCACTCAGTGCTGGATTACACGGTGGAATTCAGGACCCTCACACACAGTGTTGGATTATATGGTGGAATTCAGGACCCTCTCACACGGTGTTGGATTACACGGTGGAATTCAGGACCCTCGCACTCAGTGCTGGATTACACGGTGGAATTCAGGACCCTCACACACAGTGTTGGATTACATGGTGGAATTCAGGACCCTCACACTCGGTGTTGGATTACACGGTGGAATTCAGGACACTCACACTCGGTGGAATTCAGGACCCTCACACTCGTTGCTGGATTACACGGTGGAATTCAGGACCCTCACACTCGGTGTTGGATTACACGGTGGAATTCAGGACCCTCACACTCGGCGCTGGATTACACGGTGGAATTCAGGACCCTCACACTCGGTGCTGGATTACACGGTGTAATTCAGGACCCTCCCACTCAGTGTTCGATTACACGGTGGAATTCAGGACCCTCACACTCGGTGTTGGATTACACGGTGGAATTCAGGACCCTCACACACAGTGTTGGATTATATGGTGGAATTCAGGACCCTCACACTCGGTGCTGGATTACACGGTGGAATTCAGGACCCTCACACTCGGTGTTGGATTACACGGTGGAATTCAGGACCCTCTCACACGGTGTTGGATTACACGGTGGAATTCAGGACCCTCGCACTCAGTGCTGGATTACACGGTGGAATTCAGGACCCTCACACACAGTGTTGGATTACATGGTGGAATTCAGGACCCTCACACTCGGTGTTGGATTACACGGTGGAATTCAGGACCCTCACACTCGGAGCTGGATTATACGGTGGAATTCAGGACCCTCACACTCGGTGTTGGATTACACTGTGGAATTCAGGACCCTCACACTCGGGGTTGGATTACACTGTGGAATTCAGGACCCTCACACTCGGTGTTGGATTACACGGTGGAATTCAGGACCCTCACACTCGGTGCTGGATTACACGGTGGAATTAAGGACCCTCACACTCGGTGTTGGATTACACGGTGGAATTCAGGACCCTCACAGTCGGGGCTGGATTACACGGTGGAATTCAGGACCCTCACACTCGGTGCTGGATTCCACGGTGGAATTCAGGACCCTCACACTCGGTGCTGGATTACACTGTGGAATTCAGGACCCTCACACTAGGTGCTGGATTACTCGGTGGAATTCAGGACCCTCACACTCGGTGGAATTCAGGACCCTCACACTAAGAGCTGGATTACACGGTGGAATTCAGGACCCTCACACTCGGTGCTGGATTACACGGTGGAATTCAGGACCCTCACACTCGGTGTTGGATTACACGGTGGAATTCAGGACCCTCACACTCGGCGCTGGATTACACGGTGGAATTCAGGACCCTCACACTCGGTGCTGGATTACACGGTGTAATTCAGGACCCTCCCACTCAGTGTTCGATTACACGGTGGAATTCAGGACCCTCACATTCGGTGTTGGATTACATGGTGGAATTCAGGACCCTCGCACTCAGTGCTGGATTACACGGTGGAATTCAGGACCCTCACACACAGTGTTGGATTATATGGTGGAATTCAGGACCCTCTCACACGGTGTTGGATTACACGGTGGAATTCAGGACCCTCGCACTCAGTGCTGGATTACACGGTGGAATTCAGGACCCTCACACACAGTGTTGGATTACATGGTGGAATTCAGGACCCTCACACTCGGTGTTGGATTACACGGTGGAATTCAGGACACTCACACTCGGTGGAATTCAGGACCCTCACACTCGTTGCTGGATTACACGGTGGAATTCAGGACCCTCACACTCGGTGTTGGATTACACGGTGGAATTCAGGACCCTCACACTCGGCGCTGGATTACACGGTGGAATTCAGGACCCTCACACTCGGTGCTGGATTACACGGTGTAATTCAGGACCCTCCCACTCAGTGTTCGATTACACGGTGGAATTCAGGACCCTCACACTCGGTGTTGGATTACACGGTGGAATTCAGGACCCTCACACACAGTGTTGGATTATATGGTGGAATTCAGGACCCTCACACTCGGTGCTGGATTACACGGTGGAATTCAGGACCCTCACACTCGGTGTTGGATTACACGGTGGAATTCAGGACCCTCTCACACGGTGTTGGATTACACGGTGGAATTCAGGACCCTCGCACTCAGTGCTGGATTACACGGTGGAATTCAGGACCCTCACACACAGTGTTGGATTACATGGTGGAATTCAGGACCCTCACACTCGGTGTTGGATTACACGGTGGAATTCAGGACCCTCACACTCGGAGCTGGATTATACGGTGGAATTCAGGACCCTCACACTCGGTGTTGGATTACACTGTGGAATTCAGGACCCTCACACTCGGGGTTGGATTACACTGTGGAATTCAGGACCCTCACACTCCGTGTTGGATTACACGGTGGTATTCAGGGCCCTCACCCCCGGTGCTGGATTACACGGTGGAATTCAGGACCCTCACACTCGGAGCTGGATTACACGGTGGAATTCAGGACCCTCACACTCGGTGTTGGATTACATGGTGGAATTCAGGACCCTCCCATTCGGTGTTCGATTACACGGTGGAATTCAGGACCCTCACACTCGGTGCTGGATTACTCGGTGGAATTCAGGACTCTCACACTCAGTGGAATTCAGGACCCTCACACTAAGAGCTGGATTACACGGTGGAATTCAGGACCCTCACACTCGGTGCTGGATTACACGGTGGAATTCAGGACCCTCACACTCCGTGTTGGATGACACGGTGGTATTCAGGGCCCTCACCCCCGGTGCTGGATTACACGGTGGAATTCAGGACCCTCACACTCGGAGCTGGATTACACGGTGGAATTCAGGACCCTCACACTCGGTGCTGGATTACACGATGGAATTCAGGACCCTCACACTCGGTGCTGGATTAAACGGTGGATTTCGAACCCTCACACTCGGTGCTGGATTACACTGTGGAATTCAGGACCCTCACACTCGGTGCTGGATTACTCGGTGGAATTCAGGAGCCTCACACTCGGTGGAATTCAGGACCCTCACACTAAGAGCTGGATTACACGGTGGAATTCAGGACCCTCACACTCGGTGCTGGATTACACGGTGGAATTCAGGACCCTCACACTCGGTGTTGGATTACACGGTGGAATTCAGGACCCTCACACTCGGCGCTGGATTACACGGTGGAATTCAGGACCCTCACACTCGGTGCTGGATTACACGGTGGAATTCAGGACCCTCCCACTCAGTGTTCGATTACACGGTGGAATTCAGGACCCTCACACTTGGTGTTGGATTACACGGTGGAATTCAGGACCCTCGCACTCAGTGCTGGATTACACGGTGGAATTCAGGACCCTCACACGCGGTGTTGGATTACACGGTGGAATTCAGGACCCTCACACTCGGTGTTGGATTACACGGTGAAATTCAGGACCCTTACACTCGGTGTTGGATTACACGGTGGAATTCAGGACTCTCACACTTGGTGTTGGATTACACGGTGGAATTCAGGACCCTCACACTCGGTGTTGGATTACACGGTGGAATTCAGGACCCTCACACTCGGTGGAATTCAGGACCCTCACACTAGGAGCTGGATTACACAGTGGAATTCAGGACCCTCAGACTCGGAGCTGGATTACACGGTGGAATTCAGGACCCTCCCACTCGGTGTTCGATTACACGGTGGAATTCAGGACCCTCACACTCGGTGCTGGATTACTCGGTGGAATTCAGGACCCTCACACTCGGTGGAATTCAGGACCCTCACACTAGGAGCTGGATTACACGGTGGAATTCAGGACCCTCACACTCGGAGCTGGATTACACGGTGGAATTCAGGACCCTCCCACTCGGTGTTCGATTACACGGTGGAATTCAGGACCCTCACACTCGGTGCTGGATTACTCAGTGGAATTCAGGACCCTCACACTCGGTGGAATTCAGGACCCTCACACTAAGAGATGGATTACACGGTGGAATTCAGGACCCTCACACTCGGTGCTGGATGACACGGTGGAATTCAGGACCCTCACACTCCGTGTTGGATTACACGGTGGTATTCAGGGCCCTCACCCCTGGTGCTGGATTACACGGTGGAATTCAGGACCCTCACACTCGGAGCTGGATTACACGGTGGAATTCAGGACCCCCACACTCGGTGCTGGATTACACGGTGGAATTCAGGACCCTCACACTCGGTGCTGGATTACACGGTGGAATTCAGGACCCTCACACTCCATGTTGGATGACACGGTGGTATTCAGGGCCCTCACCCCCGGTGCTGGATTACACGGTGGAATTCAGGACCCTCACACTCGGAGCTGGATTACACGGTGGAATTCAGGACCCTCACACTCGGTGCTGGATTACACGATGGAATTCAGGACACTCACACTCGGTGCTGGATTACACGGTGGAATTCAGAACCCTCACACTCGGTGCTGGATTACACTGTGGAATTCAAGACCCTCACACTCGGTGCTGGATTACTCGGTGGAATTCAGGAGCCTCACACTCGGTGGAATTCAGGACCCTCACACTCGGTGTTGCCTCACACTCGGTGGAATTCAGGACCCTCACACTAAGAGCTGGATTACACGGTGGAATTCAGGACCCTCACACTCGGTGCTGGATTACACGGTGGAATTCAGGACCCTCACACTCGGTGTTGGATTACACGGTGGAATTCAGGACCCTCACACTCGGCGCTGGATTACACGGTGGAATTCAGGACCCTCACACTCGGTGCTGGATTACACGGTGGAATTCAGGACCCTCCCACTCAGTGTTCGATTACACGGTGGAATTCAGGACCCTCACACTCGGTGTTGGATTACACGGTGGAATTCAGGACCCTCGCACTCAGTGCTGGATTACACGGTGGAATTCAGGACCCTCACACGCGGTGTTGGATTACACGGTGGAATTCAGGACCCTCACACTCGGTGTTGGATTACACGGTGAAATTCAGGACCCTTACACTCGGTGTTGGATTACACGGTGGAATTCAGGACTCTCACACTTGGTGTTGGATTACACGGTGGAATTCAGGACCCTCACACTCGGTGTTGGATTACACGGTGGAATTCAGGACCCTCACACTCGGTGGAATTCAGGACCCTCACACTAGGAGCTGGATTACACAATGGAATTCAGGACCCTCAGACTCGGAGCTGGATTACACGGTGGAATTCAGGACCCTCCCACTCGGTGTTCGATTACACGGTGGAATTCAGGACCCTCACACTCGGTGCTGGATTACTCGGTGGAATTCAGGACCCTCACACTCGGTGGAATTCAGGACCCTCACACTAGGAGCTGGATTACACGGTGGAATTCAGGACCCTCACACTCGGAGCTGGATTACACGGTGGAATTCAGGACCCTCCCACTCGGTGTTCGATTACACGGTGGAATTCAGGACCCTCACACTCGGTGCTGGATTACTCAGTGGAATTCAGGACCCTCACACTCGGTGGAATTCAGGACCCTCACACTAAGAGATGGATTACACGGTGGAATTCAGGACCCTCACACTCGGTGCTGGATTACACGGTGGAATTCAGGACCCTCATACTCCGTGTTGGATTACACGGTGGTATTCAGGGCCCTCACCCCTGGTGCTGGATTACACGGTGGAATTCAGGACCCTCACACTCGGAGCTGGATTACACGGTGGAATTCAGGACCCTCACACTCGGTGCTGGATTACACGGTGGAATTCAGGACCCTCACACTCGGTGCTGGATTACACGGTGGAATTCAGGACCCTCACACTCCATGTTGGATGACACGGTGGTATTCAGGGCCCTCACCCCCGGTGCTGGATTACACGGTGGAATTCAGGACCCTCACACTCGGAGCTGGATTACACGGTGGAATTCAGGACCCTCACACTCGGTGCTGGATTACACGATGGAATTCAGGACACTCACACTCGGTGCTGGATTACACGGTGGAATTCAGAACCCTCACACTCGGTGCTGGATTACACTGTGGAATTCAAGACCCTCACACTCGGTGCTGGATTACTCGGTGGAATTCAGGAGCCTCACACTCGGTGGAATTCAGGACCCTCACACTAAGAGCTGGATTACACGGTGGAATTCAGGACCCTCACACTCGGTGCTGGATTACACGGTGGAATTCAGGACCCTCACACTCGGTGTTGGATTACATGGTGGAATTCAGGACCCTCACACACGGCGCTGGATTACACGGTGGAATTCAGGACCCTCACACTCGGTGCTGGATTACACGGTGGAATTCAGGACCCTCCCACTCAGTGTTCGATTACACGGTGGAATTCAGGACCCTCACACTCGGTGTTGGATTACACGGTGGAATTCAGGACCCTCGCACTCAGTGCTGGATTACACGGTGGAATTCAGGACCCTCACACTCGGTGTTGGATTACACGGTGGAATTCAGGACCCTCACACTCGGTGTTGGATTACACGGTGAAATTCAGGACCCTTACACTCGGTGTTGGATTACACGGTGGAATTCAGGACCCTCACACTCGGTGGAATTCAGGACCCTCACACTAGGAGCTGGATTATACAGTGGAATTCAGGACCCTCAGACTCGGAGCTGGATTACACGGTGGAATTCAGGACCCTCCCACTCGGTGTTCGATTACACGGTGGAATTCAGGACCCTCACACTCGGTGCAGGATTACTCGGTGGAATTCAGGACCCTCACACTCGGTGGAATTCAGGACCCTCACACTAGGAGCTGGATTACACGGTGGAATTCAGGACCCTCACACTCGGAGCTGGATTACACGGTGGAATTCAGGACCCTCCCACTCGGTGTTCGATTACACGGTGGAATTCAGGACCCTCACACTCGGTGCTGGATTACTCAGTGGAATTCAGGACCCTCACACTCGGTGGAATTCAGGACCCTCACACTAAGAGATGGATTACACGGTGGAATTCAGGACCCTCACACTCGGTGCTGGATTACACGGTGGAATTCAGGACCCTCACACTCCGTGTTGGATTACACGGTGGTATTCAGGGCCCTCACCCCCGGTGCTGGATTACGCGGTGGAATTCAGGACCCTCACACTCGGAGCTGGATTACACGGTGGAATTCAGGACCCTCACACTCGGTGCAGGATTACACGGTGGAATTCAGGACCCTCACACTCGGTGCTGGATTACACGGTGGAATTCAGAACCCTCACACTCGGTGCTGGATTACACTGTGGAATTCAGGACCCTCACACTCGGTGCTGGATTACTCGGTGGAATTCAGGAGCCTCACACTCGGTGGAATTCAGGACCCTCACACTAAGAGCTGGATTACACGGTGGAATTCAGGACCCTCACACTCGGTGCTGGATTACATGGTGGAATTCAGGACCCTCACACTCGGTGTTGGATTACACAGTGGAATTCAGGACCCTCAGACTCGGAGCTGGATTACACGGTGGAATTCAGGACCCTCCCACTCGGTGTTCGATTACACGGTGGAATTCAGGACCCTCACACTCGGTGCAGGATTACTCGGTGGAATTCAGGACCCTCACACTCGGTGGAATTCAGGACCCTCACACTAGGAGCTGGATTACACGGTGGAATTCAGGACCCTCACACTCGGTGTTGGATTACACGGTGGAATTCAGGACCCTCGCACTCAGTGCTGGATTACACGGTGGAATTCAGGACCCTCCCACTCAGTGTTCGATTACACGGTAAAATTCAGGACCCTCACACTCGGTGTTGGATTACACGGTGGAATTCAGGACCCTCGCACTCAGTGCTGGATTACACGGTGGAATTCAGGACCCTCACACTCGGTGTTGGATTACACGGTGGAATTCAGGACCCTCACACTCGGTGTTGGATTACACGGTGAAATTCAGGAACCTTACACTCGGTGTTGGATTACACGGTGGAATTCAGGACTCTCACACTTGGTGTTCGATTACACGGTGGAATTCAGGACCCTCACACTCGGTGTTGGATTACACGGTGGAATTCAGGACCCTCACACTCGGTGGAATTCAGGACCCTCACACTAGGAGCTGGATTACACAGTGGAATTCAGGACCCTCACACTCGGAGCTGGATTATACGGTGGAATTCAGGACCCTCACACTCGGTGTTGGATTACACGGTGGAATTCAGGACCCTCGCACTCAGTGCTGGATTACACGGTGGAATTCAGGACCCTCACACGCGGTGTTGGATTACACGGTGGAATTCAGGACCCTCACACTCGGTGTTGGATTACACGGTGAAATTCAGGACCCTTACACTCGGTGTTGGATTACACGGTGGAATTCAGGACTCTCACACTTGGTGTTGGATTACACGGTGGAATTCAGGACCCTCACACTCGGTGTTGGATTACACGGTGGAATTCAGGACCCTCACACTCGGTGGAATTCAGGACCCTCACACTAAGAGCTGGATTACACGGTGGAATTCAGGACCCTCACACACAGTGTTGGATTACATGGTGGAATTCAGGACCCTCACACTCGGTGCTGGATTACACGGTGGAATTCAGGACCCTCCCACTCAGTGTTCGATTACACGGTGGAATTCAGGACCCTCACACTCGGTGTTGGATTACACGGTGGAATTCAGGACCCTCGCACTCAGTGCTGGATTACACGGTGGAATTCAGGACCCTCACACTCGGTGTTGGATTACACGGTGGAATTCAGGACCCTCACACTCGGTGTTGGATTACACGGTGAAATTCAGGACCCTTACACTCGGTGTTGGATTACACGGTGGAATTCAGGACCCTCACACTCGGTGGAATTCAGGACCCTCACACTAGGAGCTGGATTACACAGTGGAATTCAGGACCCTCAGACTCGGAGCTGGATTACACGGTGGAATTCAGGACCCTCCCACTCGGTGTTCGATTACACGGTGGAATTCAGGACCCTCACACTCGGTGCAGGATTACTCGGTGGAATTCAGGACCCTCACACTCGGTGGAATTCAGGACCCTCACACTAGGAGCTGGATTACACGGTGGAATTCAGGACCCTCACACTCGGAGCTGGATTACACGGTGGAATTCAGGACCCTCCCACTCGGTGTTCGATTACACGGTGGAATTCAGGACCCTCACACTCGGTGCTGGATTACTCAGTGGAATTCAGGACCCTCACACTCGGTGGAATTCAGGACCCTCACACTAAGAGATGGATTACACGGTGGAATTCAGGACCCTCACACTCGGTGCTGGATTACACGGTGGAATTCAGGACCCTCACACTCCGTGTTGGATTACACGGTGGTATTCAGGGCCCTCACCCCCGGTGCTGGATTACGCGGTGGAATTCAGGACCCTCACACTCGGAGCTGGATTACACGGTGGAATTCAGGACCCTCACACTCGGTGCAGGATTACACGGTGGAATTCAGGACCCTCACACTCGGTGCTGGATTACACGGTGGAATTCAGAACCCTCACACTCGGTGCTGGATTACACTGTGGAATTCAGGACACTCACACTCGGTGCTGGATTACTCGGTGGAATTCAGGAGCCTCACACTCGGTGGAATTCAGGACCCTCACACTAAGAGCTGGATTACACGGTGGAATTCAGGACCCTCACACTCGGTGCTGGATTACATGGTGGAATTCAGGACCCTCACACTCGGTGTTGGATTACACTGTGGAATTCAGGACCCTCACACTCGGAGCTGGATTACACGGTGGAATTCAGGACCCTCACACTCGGTGCTGGATTACACGGTGGAATTCAGGACCCTCCCACTCAGTGTTCGATTACACGGTAAAATTCAGGACCCTCACACTCGGTGTTGGATTACACGGTGGAATTCAGGACCCTCGCACTCAGTGCTGGATTACACGGTGGAATTCAGGACCCTCACACTCGGTGTTGGATTACACGGTGGAATTCAGGACCCTCACACTCGGTGTTGGATTACACGGTGAAATTCAGGAACCTTACACTCGGTGTTGGATTACACGGTGGAATTCAGGACTCTCACACTTGGTGTTCGATTACACGGTGGAATTCAGGACCCTCACACTCGGTGTTGGATTACACGGTGGAATTCAGGACCCTCACACTCGGTGGAATTCAGGACCCTCACACTAGGAGCTGGATTACACAGTGGAATTCAGGACCCTCACACTCGGAGCTGGATTATACGGTGGAATTCAGGACCCTCACACTCGGTGTTGGATTACACGGTGGAATTCAGGACCCTCGCACTCAGTGCTGGATTACACGGTGGAATTCAGGACCCTCACACGCGGTGTTGGATTACACGGTGGAATTCAGGACCCTCACACTCGGTGTTGGATTACACGGTGAAATTCAGGACCCTTACACTCGGTGTTGGATTACACGGTGGAATTCAGGACTCTCACACTTGGTGTTGGATTACACGGTGGAATTCAGGACCCTCACACTCGGTGTTGGATTACACGGTGGAATTCAGGACCCTCACACTCGGTGGAATTCAGGACCCTCACACTAGGAGCTGGATTACACAATGGAATTCAGGACCCTCAGACTCGGAGCTGGATTACACGGTGGAATTCAGGACCCTCCCACTCGGTGTTCGATTACACGGTGGAATTCAGGACCCTCACACTCGGTGCTGGATTACTCGGTGGAATTCAGGACCCTCACACTCGGTGGAATTCAGGACCCTCACACTAGGAGCTGGATTACACGGTGGAATTCAGGACCCTCACACTCGGAGCTGGATTACACGGTGGAATTCAGGACCCTCCCACTCGGTGTTCGATTACACGGTGGAATTCAGGACCCTCACACTCGGTGCTGGATTACACGGTGGAATTCAGGACCCTCATACTCCGTGTTGGATTACACGGTGGTATTCAGGGCCCTCACCCCTGGTGCTGGATTACACGGTGGAATTCAGGACCCTCACACTCGGAGCTGGATTACACGGTGGAATTCAGGACCCTCACACTCGGTGCTGGATTACACGGTGGAATTCAGGACCCTCACACTCGGTGCTGGATTACACGGTGGAATTCAGGACCCTCACACTCCATGTTGGATGACACGGTGGTATTCAGGGCCCTCACCCCCGGTGCTGGATTACACGGTGGAATTCAGGACCCTCACACTCGGAGCTGGATTACACGGTGGAATTCAGGACCCTCACACTCGGTGCTGGATTACACGATGGAATTCAGGACACTCACACTCGGTGCTGGATTACACGGTGGAATTCAGAACCCTCACACTCGGTGCTGGATTACACTGTGGAATTCAAGACCCTCACACTCGGTGCTGGATTACTCGGTGGAATTCAGGAGCCTCACACTCGGTGGAATTCAGGACCCTCACACTAAGAGCTGGATTACACGGTGGAATTCAGGACCCTCACACTCGGTGCTGGATTACACGGTGGAATTCAGGACCCTCACACTCGGTGTTGGATTACACGGTGGAATTCAGGACCCTCACACTCGGCGCTGGATTACACGGTGGAATTCAGGACCCTCACACTCGGTGCTGGATTACACGGTGGAATTCAGGACCCTCCCACTCAGTGTTCGATTACACGGTGGAATTCAGGACCCTCACACTCGGTGTTGGATTACACGGTGGAATTCAGGACCCTCGCACTCAGTGCTGGATTACACGGTGGAATTCAGGACCCTCACACTCGGTGTTGGATTACACGGTGGAATTCAGGACCCTCACACTCGGTGTTGGATTACACGGTGAAATTCAGGACCCTTACACTCGGTGTTGGATTACACGGTGGAATTCAGGACCCTCACACTCGGTGTTGGATTACACGGTGGAATTCAGGACCCTCGCACTCAGTGCTGGATTACACGGTGGAATTCAGGACCCTCCCACTCAGTGTTCGATTACACGGTAAAATTCAGGACCCTCACACTCGGTGTTGGATTACACGGTGGAATTCAGGACCCTCGCACTCAGTGCTGGATTACACGGTGGAATTCAGGACCCTCACACTCGGTGTTGGATTACACGGTGGAATTCAGGACCCTCACACTCGGTGTTGGATTACACGGTGAAATTCAGGAACCTTACACTCGGTGTTGGATTACACGGTGGAATTCAGGACTCTCACACTTGGTGTTCGATTACACGGTGGAATTCAGGACCCTCACACTCGGTGTTGGATTACACGGTGGAATTCAGGACCCTCACACTCGGTGGAATTCAGGACCCTCACACTAGGAGCTGGATTACACAGTGGAATTCAGGACCCTCACACTCGGAGCTGGATTATACGGTGGAATTCAGGACCCTCACACTCGGTGTTGGATTACACGGTGGAATTCAGGACCCTCGCACTCAGTGCTGGATTACACGGTGGAATTCAGGACCCTCACACGCGGTGTTGGATTACACGGTGGAATTCAGGACCCTCACACTCGGTGTTGGATTACACGGTGAAATTCAGGACCCTTACACTCGGTGTTGGATTACACGGTGGAATTCAGGACTCTCACACTTGGTGTTGGATTACACGGTGGAATTCAGGACCCTCACACTCGGTGTTGGATTACACGGTGGAATTCAGGACCCTCACACTCGGTGGAATTCAGGACCCTCACACTAAGAGCTGGATTACACGGTGGAATTCAGGACCCTCACACACAGTGTTGGATTACATGGTGGAATTCAGGACCCTCACACTCGGTGCTGGATTACACGGTGGAATTCAGGACCCTCCCACTCAGTGTTCGATTACACGGTGGAATTCAGGACCCTCACACTCGGTGTTGGATTACACGGTGGAATTCAGGACCCTCGCACTCAGTGCTGGATTACACGGTGGAATTCAGGACCCTCACACTCGGTGTTGGATTACACGGTGGAATTCAGGACCCTCACACTCGGTGTTGGATTACACGGTGAAATTCAGGACCCTTACACTCGGTGTTGGATTACACGGTGGAATTCAGGACCCTCACACTCGGTGGAATTCAGGACCCTCACACTAGGAGCTGGATTACACAGTGGAATTCAGGACCCTCAGACTCGGAGCTGGATTACACGGTGGAATTCAGGACCCTCCCACTCGGTGTTCGATTACACGGTGGAATTCAGGACCCTCACACTCGGTGCAGGATTACTCGGTGGAATTCAGGACCCTCACACTCGGTGGAATTCAGGACCCTCACACTAGGAGCTGGATTACACGGTGGAATTCAGGACCCTCACACTCGGAGCTGGATTACACGGTGGAATTCAGGACCCTCCCACTCGGTGTTCGATTACACGGTGGAATTCAGGACCCTCACACTCGGTGCTGGATTACTCAGTGGAATTCAGGACCCTCACACTCGGTGGAATTCAGGACCCTCACACTAAGAGATGGATTACACGGTGGAATTCAGGACCCTCACACTCGGTGCTGGATTACACGGTGGAATTCAGGACCCTCACACTCCGTGTTGGATTACACGGTGGTATTCAGGGCCCTCACCCCCGGTGCTGGATTACGCGGTGGAATTCAGGACCCTCACACTCGGAGCTGGATTACACGGTGGAATTCAGGACCCTCACACTCGGTGCAGGATTACACGGTGGAATTCAGGACCCTCACACTCGGTGCTGGATTACACGGTGGAATTCAGAACCCTCACACTCGGTGCTGGATTACACTGTGGAATTCAGGACACTCACACTCGGTGCTGGATTACTCGGTGGAATTCAGGAGCCTCACACTCGGTGGAATTCAGGACCCTCACACTAAGAGCTGGATTACACGGTGGAATTCAGGACCCTCACACTCGGTGCTGGATTACATGGTGGAATTCAGGACCCTCACACTCGGTGTTGGATTACACTGTGGAATTCAGGACCCTCACACTCGGAGCTGGATTACACGGTGGAATTCAGGACCCTCACACTCGGTGCTGGATTACACGGTGGAATTCAGGACCCTCCCACTCAGTGTTCGATTACACGGTAAAATTCAGGACCCTCACACTCGGTGTTGGATTACACGGTGGAATTCAGGACCCTCGCACTCAGTGCTGGATTACACGGTGGAATTCAGGACCCTCACACTCGGTGTTGGATTACACGGTGGAATTCAGGACCCTCACACTCGGTGTTGGATTACACGGTGAAATTCAGGAACCTTACACTCGGTGTTGGATTACACGGTGGAATTCAGGACTCTCACACTTGGTGTTCGATTACACGGTGGAATTCAGGACCCTCACACTCGGTGTTGGATTACACGGTGGAATTCAGGACCCTCACACTCGGTGGAATTCAGGACCCTCACACTAGGAGCTGGATTACACAGTGGAATTCAGGACCCTCACACTCGGAGCTGGATTATACGGTGGAATTCAGGACCCTCACACTCGGTGTTGGATTACACGGTGGAATTCAGGACCCTCGCACTCAGTGCTGGATTACACGGTGGAATTCAGGACCCTCACACGCGGTGTTGGATTACACGGTGGAATTCAGGACCCTCACACTCGGTGTTGGATTACACGGTGAAATTCAGGACCCTTACACTCGGTGTTGGATTACACGGTGGAATTCAGGACTCTCACACTTGGTGTTGGATTACACGGTGGAATTCAGGACCCTCACACTCGGTGTTGGATTACACGGTGGAATTCAGGACCCTCACACTCGGTGGAATTCAGGACCCTCACACTAGGAGCTGGATTACACAATGGAATTCAGGACCCTCAGACTCGGAGCTGGATTACACGGTGGAATTCAGGACCCTCCCACTCGGTGTTCGATTACACGGTGGAATTCAGGACCCTCACACTCGGTGCTGGATTACTCGGTGGAATTCAGGACCCTCACACTCGGTGGAATTCAGGACCCTCACACTAGGAGCTGGATTACACGGTGGAATTCAGGACCCTCACACTCGGAGCTGGATTACACGGTGGAATTCAGGACCCTCCCACTCGGTGTTCGATTACACGGTGGAATTCAGGACCCTCACACTCGGTGCTGGATTACACGGTGGAATTCAGGACCCTCATACTCCGTGTTGGATTACACGGTGGTATTCAGGGCCCTCACCCCTGGTGCTGGATTACACGGTGGAATTCAGGACCCTCACACTCGGAGCTGGATTACACGGTGGAATTCAGGACCCTCACACTCGGTGCTGGATTACACGGTGGAATTCAGGACCCTCACACTCGGTGCTGGATTACACGGTGGAATTCAGGACCCTCACACTCCATGTTGGATGACACGGTGGTATTCAGGGCCCTCACCCCCGGTGCTGGATTACACGGTGGAATTCAGGACCCTCACACTCGGAGCTGGATTACACGGTGGAATTCAGGACCCTCACACTCGGTGCTGGATTACACGATGGAATTCAGGACACTCACACTCGGTGCTGGATTACACGGTGGAATTCAGAACCCTCACACTCGGTGCTGGATTACACTGTGGAATTCAAGACCCTCACACTCGGTGCTGGATTACTCGGTGGAATTCAGGAGCCTCACACTCGGTGGAATTCAGGACCCTCACACTAAGAGCTGGATTACACGGTGGAATTCAGGACCCTCACACTCGGTGCTGGATTACACGGTGGAATTCAGGACCCTCACACTCGGTGTTGGATTACACGGTGGAATTCAGGACCCTCACACTCGGCGCTGGATTACACGGTGGAATTCAGGACCCTCACACTCGGTGCTGGATTACACGGTGGAATTCAGGACCCTCCCACTCAGTGTTCGATTACACGGTGGAATTCAGGACCCTCACACTCGGTGTTGGATTACACGGTGGAATTCAGGACCCTCGCACTCAGTGCTGGATTACACGGTGGAATTCAGGACCCTCACACTCGGTGTTGGATTACACGGTGGAATTCAGGACCCTCACACTCGGTGTTGGATTACACGGTGAAATTCAGGACCCTTACACTCGGTGTTGGATTACACGGTGGAATTCAGGACTCTCACACTTGGTGTTGGATTACACGGTGGAATTCAGGACCCTCACACTCGGTGTTGGATTACACGGTGGAATTCAGGACCCTCACACTCGGTGGAATTCAGGACACTCACACTAGGAGCTGGATTACACAGTGGAATTCAGGACCCTCAGACTCGGAGCTGGATTACACGGTGGAATTCAGGACCCTCCCACTCGGTGTTCGATTACACGGTGGAATTCAGGACCCTCACACTCGGTGCAGGATTACTCGGAGGAATTCAGGACCCTCACACTCGGTGGAATTCAGGACCCTCACACTAGGAGCTGGATTACACGGTGGAATTCAGGACCCTCACACTCGGAGCTGGATTACACGGTGGAATTCAGGACCCTCCCACTCGGTGTTCGATTACACGGTGGAATTCAGGACCCTCACACTCGGTGCTGGATTACTCAGTGGAATTCAGGACCCTCACACTCGGTGGAATTCAGGACACTCACACTAAGAGATGGATTACACGGTGGAATTCAGGACCCTCACACTCGGTGCTGGATTACACGGTGGAATTCAGGACCCTCACACTCCGTGTTGGATTACACGGTGGTATTCAGGGCCCTCACCCCCGGTGCTGGATTACGCGGTGGAATTCAGGACCCTCACACTCGGAGCTGGATTACACGGTGGAATTCAGGACCCTCACACTCGGCGCAGGATTACACGGTGGAATTCAGGACCCTCACACTCGGTGCTGGATTACACGGTGGAATTCAGAACCCTCACACTCGGTGCTGGATTACACTGTGGAATTCAGGACCCTCACACTCGGTGCTGGATTACTCGGTGGAATTCAGGAGCCTCACACTCGGTGGAATTCAGGACCCTCACACTAAGAGCTGGATTACACGGTGGAATTCAGGACCCTCACACTCGGTGCTGGATTACATGGTGGAATTCAGGACCCTCACACTCGGTGTTGGATTACACTGTGGAATTCAGGACCCTCACACTCGGAGCTGGATTACACGGTGGAATTCAGGACCCTCACACTCGGTGCTGGATTACACGGTGGAATTCAGTACCCTCCCACTCAGTGTTCGATTACACGGTGGAATTCAGGACCCTCACACTCGGTGTTGGATTACACGGTGGAATTCAGGACCCTCGCACTCAGTGCTGGATTACACGGTGGAATTCAGGACCCTCACACTCGGTGTTGGATTACACGGTGGAATTCAGGCCCCTCACACTCGGTGTTGGATTACACGGTGAAATTCAGGACCCTTACACTCGGTGTTGGATTACACGGTGGAATTCAGGACTCTCACACTTGGTGTTCGATTACACGGTGGAATTCAGGACCCTCACACTCGGTGTTGGATTACACGGTGGAATTCAGGACCCTCACACTCGGTGGAATTCAGGACCCTCACACTAGGAGCTGGATTACACAGTGGAATTCAGGACCCTCACACTCGGAGCTGGATTATACGGTGGAATTCAGGACCCTCACACTCGGTGTTGGATTACACTGTGGAATTCAGGACCCTCACACTCGGGGTTGGATAACACTGTGGAATTCAGAACCCTCACACTCCGTGTTGGATTACACGGTGGTATTCAGGGCCCTCACACCCGGTGCTGGATTACACAGTGGAATTCAGGACCCTCACACTCGGAGCTGGATTACACGGTGGAATTCAGGACCCTCACACTCGGTGCTGGATTACACGGTGGAATTCAGGACCCTCCCACTCGGTGTTCGATTACACGGTGGAATTCAGGACCCTCACACTTGGTGTTGGATTACACAGTGGAATTCAGGACCCTCACACTCGGTGCTGGATTACACGGTGGAATTCAGGACCCTCACACTCGGTGCTGGATTACACGGTGGAATTCAGGACCCTCACACTCGGTGTTGGATTACACGGTGGAATTCAGGACCCTCACACTCGGTGCTGGATTACACGGTGGAATTCAGGACACTCACACTCGGTGCTGGATTACTCGGTGGAATTCAGGACCCTCACACTCGGTGGAATTCAGGACCCTCACACTAAGAGCTGGATTACACGGTGGAATTCAGGACCCTCACACTCGGTGTTGGATTACACGGTGGAATTCAGGACCCTCACACTCGGTGTTGGATTACACGGTGGAATTCAGGACCCTCACACTCGGTGCTGGATTACACGGTGGAATTCAGGACCCTCACACTTGGTGCTGGATTACACGGTGAAATTCAGCACCCTCACACTCGGTGTTGGATTACACGGTGGAATTCAGGACCCTCACACTCGGTGTTGGATTACACGGTGGAATTCAGGACCCTCACACTCGGTGCTGGATTACACGGCGGAATTAAGGACCCTCACACTCGATGTTGGATTACACAGTGGAATTCAGGACCCTCACACTCGGTGCTGGATTACATGGTGGAATTCAGGACCCTCACACTAGGTGCTGGATTACACGGTGGAATTCAGAACCCTCACACTCGGTGCTGGATTACACTGTGGAATTCAGGACCCTCACACTCGGTGCTGGATTACTCGGTGGAATTCAGGACCCTCACACTCGGTGGAATTCAGGACCCTCACACTAAGAGCTGGATTACACGGTGGAATTCAGGACCCTCACACTCGGTGCTGGATTACACGGTGGAATTCAGGACCCTCACACTCGGAGCTGGATTATACGGTGGAATTCAGGACCCTCACACTCGGTGTTGGATTACACTGTGGAATTCAGGACCCTCACACTCGGGGTTGGATTACACTGTGGAATTCAGTACCCTCACACTCCGTGTTGGATTACACGGTGGTATTCAGGGCCCTCACCCCCGGTGCTGGATTACACGGTGGAATTCAGGACCCTCACACTCGGAGCTGGATTACACGGTGGAATTCAGGACCCTCACACTCGGTGCTGGATTACATGGTGGAATTCAGGACCCTCCCACTCGGTGTTCGATTACACGGTGGAATTCAGGACCCCCACACTCGGTGCTGGAATACTCGGTGGAATTCAGGACTCTCACACTCGGTGGAATTCAGGACCCTCACACTAAGAGCTGGATTACACGGTGGAATTCAGGACCCTCACACTCGGTGCTGGATTACACGGTGGAATTCAGGACCCTCACACTCCGTGTTGGATGACACGGGGGTATTCAGTGCCCTCACCCCCGGTGCTGGATTACACGGTGGAATTCAGGACCCTCACACTCGGAGCTGGATTACACGGTGGAATTCAGGACCCTCACACTTGGTGCTGGATTACACGATGGAATTCAGGACCCTCACACTCGGTGCTGGATTACACTGTGGAATTCAGAACCCTCACACTCAGTGCTGGATTACACTGTGGAATTCAGAACCCTCACACTCGGTGCTGGATTACTCGGTGGAATTCAGGAGCCTCACACTCGGTGGAATTCAGGACCCTCACACTAAGAGCTGGATTACACGGTGGAATTCAGGACCCTCACACTCGGTGCTGGATTACACGGTGGAATTCAGGACCCTCACACTCGGTGTTGGATTACACGGTGGAATTCAGGACCCTCACACTCGGCGCTGGATTACACGGTGGAATTCAGGACCCTCACACTCGGTGCTGGATTACACGGTGGAATTCAGGACCCTCCCACTCAGTGTTCGATTACACGGTGGAATTCAGGACCCTCACACTCGGTGTTGGATTACACGGTGGAATTCAGGACCCTCGCACTCAGTGCTGGATTACACGGTGGAATTCAGGACCCTCACACTCGGTGTTGGATTACACGGTGGAATTCAGGACCCTCACACTCGGTGTTGGATTACACGGTGAAATTCAGGACCCTTACACTCGGTGTTGGATTACACGGTGGAATTCAGGACTCTCACACTTGGTGTTGGATTACACGGTGGAATTCAGGACCCTCACACTCGGTGTTGGATTACACGGTGGAATTCAGGACCCTCACACTCGGTGGAATTCAGGACCCTCACACTAGGAGCTGGATTACACAGTGGAATTCAATACCCTCAGACTCGGAGCTGGATTACACGGTGGAATTCAGGACCCTCCCACTCGGTGTTCGATTACACGGTGGAATTCAGGACCCTCACACTCGGTGCTGGATTACTCGGAGGAATTCAGGACCCTCACACTCGGTGGAATTCAGGACCCTCACACTAGGAGCTGGATTACACGGTGGAATTCAGGACCCTCACACTCGGAGCTGGATTACACGGTGGAATTCAGGACCCTCCCACTCGGTGTTCGATTACACGGTGGAATTCAGGACCCTCACACTCGGTGCTGGATTACTCAGTGGAATTCAGGACCCTCACACTCGGTGGAATTCAGGACCCTCACACTAAGAGATGGATTACACGGTGGAATTCAGGACCCTCACACTCGGTGCTGGATTACACGGTGGAATTCAGCACCCTCACACTCCGTGTTGGATTACACGGTGGTATTCAGGGCCCTCACCCCCGGTGCTGGATTACACGGTGGAATTCAGGACCCACACACTCGGAGCTGGATTACACGGTGGAATTCAGGACCCTCACACTCGGTGCTGGATTTTCACGGTGGAATTCAGGACCCTCACACTCGGTGCTGGATTACACGGTGGAATTCAGAACCCTCACACTCGGTGCTGGATTACACTGTGGAATTCAGGACCCTCACACTCGGTGCTGGATTACTCGGTGGAATTCAGGAGCCTCACACTCGGTGGAATTCAGGACCCTCACACTAAGAGCTGGATTACACGGTGGAATTCAGGACCCTCACACTCGGTGCTGGATTACACGGTGGAATTCAGGACCCTCACACTCGGTGTTGGATTACACGGTGGAATTCAGGACCCTCACACTCGGCGCTGGATTACACGGTGGAATTCAGAAACCTCACACTCGGTGCTGGATTACACGGTGGAATTCAGGACCCTCCCACTCAGTGTTCGATTACACGGTGGAATTCAGGACCCTCACACTCGGTGTTGGATTACACGGTGGAATTCAGGACCCTCGCACTCAGTGCTGGATTACACGGTGGAATTCAGGACCCTCACACTCGGTATTGGATTACACGGTGGAATTCAGGACCCTCACACTCGGTGTTGGATTACACGGTGAAATTCAGGACCCTTACACTCGGTGTTGGATTACACGGTGGAATTCAGGACTCTCACACTTGGTGTTGGATTACACGGTGGAATTCAGGACCCTCACACTCGGTGTTGGATTACACGTTGGAATTCAGGACCCTCACACTTGGTGGAATTCAGGACCCTCACACTAGGAGCTGGATTACACAGCGGAATTCAGGACCCTCACACTCGGAGCTGGATTATACGGTGGAATTCAGGACCCTCACACTCGGTGTTGGATTACACTGTGGAATTCAGGACCCTCACACTCGGGGTTGGATTACACTGTGGAATTCAGGACCCTCACACTCCGTGTTGGATTACACGGTGGTATTCAGGGCCCTCACACCCGGTGCTGGATTACACGGTGGAATTCAGGACCCTCACACTCGGAGCTGGATTACACGGTGGAATTCAGGACCCTCACACTCGGTGCTGGATTACACGGTGGAATTCAGGACCATCCCACTCGGTGTTCGATTACACGGTGGAATTCAGGACCCTCACACTCGGTGTTGGATTACACAGTGGAATTCAGGACCCTCACACTCGGTGCTGGATTACACGGTGGAATTCAGGACCCTCACACTCGGTGCTGGATTACACGGTGGAATTCAGGACCCTCACACTCGGTGTTGGATTACACGGTGGAATTCAGGACCCTCACACTCGGTGCTGGATTACACGATGGAATTCAGGACACTCACACTCGGTGCTGGATTACTCGGTGGAATTCAGGACCCTCACACACAGTGTTGGATTACATGGTGGAATTCAGGACCCTCACACTCGGTGTTGGATTACACGGTGGAATTCAGGACCCTCACACTCGGTGTTGGATTACACGGTGGAATTCAGGACCCTCACACTTGGTGCTGGATTACACGGTGAAATTCAGCACCCTCGCACTCGGTGTTGGATTACACGGTGGAATTCAGGACCCTCACACTCGGTGTTGGATTACACGGTGGAATTCAGGACCCTCACACTCGGTGCTGGATTACACGGCGGAATTAAGGACCCTCACACTCGATGTTGGATTACACGGTGGAATTCAGGACCCTCACACTCGGTGCTGGATTACACGGTGGAATTCAGGACCCTCACACTCGGTGCTGGATTACACGGTGGAATTCAGAACCCTCACACTCGGTGCTGGATTACACTGTGGAATTCAGGACCCTCACACTCGGTGCTGGATTACTCGGTGGAATTCAGGACCCTCACACTCGGTGGAATTCAGGACCCTCACACTAAGAGCTGGATTACACGGTGGAATTCAGGACCCTCACACTCGGTGCTGGATTACACGGTGGAATTCAGGACCCTCACACTCAGTGTTGGATTACACGGTGGAATTCAGGACCCTCACACTCGGCGCTGGATTACACGGTGGAATTCAGGACCCTCACACTCGGTACTGGATTACACGGTGGAATTCAGGACCCTCCCACTCAGTGTTCGATTAAACGGTGGAATTCAGGACCCTCACACTCGGTGTTGGATTACTCAGTGGAATTCAGGACCCTCACACTCGGTGGAATTCAGGACCCTCACACTAAGAGATGGATTACACGGTGGAATTCAGGACCCTCACACTCGGTGCTGGATTACACGGTGCAATTCAGGACCCTCACACTCCGTGTTGGATTACACGGTGGTATTCAGGGCCCTCACCCCCGGTGCTGGATTACACGGTGGAATTCAGGACCCACACACTCGGAGCTGGATTACACGGTGGAATTCAGGACCCTCACACTCGGTGCTGGATTTTCACGGTGGAATTCAGGACCCTCACACTCGGTGCTGGATTACACGGTGGAATTCAGAACCCTCACACTCGGTGCTGGATTACACTGTGGAATTCAGGACCCTCACACTCGGTGCTGGATAACTCGGTGGAATTCAGGAGCCTCACACTCGGTGGAATTCAGGACCCTCACACTAAGAGCTGGATTACACGGTGGAATTCAGGACCCTCACACTCGGTGCTGGATTACACGGTGGAATTCAGGACCCTCACACTCGGTGTTGGATTACACGGTGGAATTCAGGACCCTCACACTCGGCGCTGGATTACACGGTGGAATTCAGAAACCTCACACTCGGTGCTGGATTACACGGTGGAATTCAGGACCCTCACACTCGGTGTTGGATTACACGGTGGAATTCAGGACCCTCGCACTCAGTGCTGGATTACACGGTGGAATTCAGGACCCTCACACTCGGTATTGGATTACACGGTGGAATTCAGGACCCTCACACTCGGTGTTGGATTACACGGTGAAATTCAGGACCCTTACACTCGGTGTTGGATTACACGGTGGAATTCAGGACTCTCACACTTGGTGTTGGATTACACGGTGGAATTCAGGACCCTCACACTCGGTGTTGGATTACACGTTGGAATTCAGGACCCTCACACTTGGTGGAATTCAGGACCCTCACACTAGGAGCTGGATTACACAGTGGAATTCAGGACCCTCACACTCGGAGCTGGATTATACGGTGGAATTCAGGACCCTCACACTCGGTGTTGGATTACACTGTGGAATTCAGGACCCTCACACTCGGGGTTGGATTACACTGTGGAATTCAGGACCCTCACACTCCGTGTTGGATTACACGGTGGTATTCAGGGCCCTCACACCCGGTGCTGGATTACACGGTGGAATTCAGGACCCTCACACTCGGAGCTGGATTACACGGTGGAATTCAGGACCCTCACACTCGGTGCTGGATTACACGGTGGAATTCAGGACCCTCCCACTCGGTGTTCGATTACACGGTGGAATTCAGGACCCTCACGCTCGGTGTTGGATTACACAGTGGAATTCAGGACCCTCACACACGGTGCTGGATTACACGGTGGAATTCAGGACCCTCACACTCGGTGCTGGATTACACGGTGGAATTCAGGACCCTCACACTCGGTGTTGGATTACACGGTGGAATTCAGGACCCTCACACTCGGTGCTGGACTACACGATGGAATTCAGGACACTCACACTCGGTGCTGGATTACTCGGTGGAATTCAGGACCCTCACACTCGGTGGAATTCAGGACCCTCACACTAAGAGCTGGATTACACGGTGGAATTCAGGACCCTCACACACAGTGTTGGATTACATGGTGGAATTCAGGACCCTCACACTCGGTGTTGGATTACACGGTGGAATTCAGGACCCTCACACTCGGTGTTGGATTACACGGTGGAATTCAGGACCCTCACACTCGGTGCTGGATTACACGGTGGAATTCAGGACCCTCACACTCGGTGCTGGATTACACGGTGGAATTCAGAACCCTCACACTCGGTGCTGGATTACACTGTGGAATTCAGGACCCTCACACTCGGTGCTGGATTACTCGGTGGAATTCAGGACCCTCACACTCGGTGGAATTCAGGACCCTCACACTAAGAGCTGGATTACACGGTGGAATTCAGGACCCTCACACTCGGTGCTGGATTACACGGTGGAATTCAGGACCCTCACACTCAGTGTTGGATTACACGGTGGAATTCAGGACCCTCACACTCGGCGCTGGATTACACGGTGGAATTCAGGACCCTCACACTCGGTACTGGATTACACGGTGGAATTCAGGACCCTCCCACTCAGTGTTCGATTACACGGTGGAATTCAGGACCCTCACACTCGGTGTTGGATTACACGGTGGAATTCAGGACCCTCGCACTCAGTGCTGGATTACACGGTGGAATTCAGGACCCTCACACTCGGTGTTGGATTACACGGTGGAATTCAGGACCCTCACACTCGGTGTTGGATTACACGGTGAAATTCAGGACCCTTACACGCGGTGTTGGATTACACGGTGGAATTCAGGACTCTCACACTTGGTGTTGGATTACACGGTGGAATTCAGGACACTGACACTCAGTGTTGGATTACACGGTGGAATTCAGGACCCTCTCACACGGTGCTGGATTACACGGTGGAATTCAGGACCCTCGCACTCAGTGCTGGATTACACGGTGGAATTCAGGAGCCTCACACACAGTGTTGGATTACATGGTGGAATTCAGTACCCTCACACTCGGTGTTGGATTACACGGTGGAATTCAGGACCCTCACACTCGGTGCTGGATTACACGGTGGAATTCAGGACCCTCACACTTGGTGCTGGATTACACGGTGGAATTCAGAACCCTCACACTCGGTGTTGGATTACACGGTGGAATTCAGGACCCTCACACTCGGTGTTGGATTACACGGTGAAATTGAGGACCCTCACACTCGGTGTTGGATTACACGGTGGAATTCAGGACCCTCACAGTCGGGGTCTGGATTACACGGTGGAATTCAGGACCCTCACACTCGGTGCTGGATTACACTGTGGAATTCAGGACCCTCACACTCGGTGCTGGATTACTCGGTGGAATTCAGGACCCTCACACTCGGTGGAATTCAGGACCCTCACACTAGGAGCTGGATTACACGGTGGAATTCAGGACCCTCACACTCGGTGCTGGATTACACGGTGGAATTCAGGACCCTCACACTCGGTGTTGGATTACACAGTGGAATATAGGACCCTCACACTCGGCGCGGGATTACACGGTGGAATTCAGTACCCTCACACTCGGTGCTGGATTACACGGTGGAATTCAGGACCCTCACACTCGGTGTTGGATTACACAGTGGAATTCAGGACCATCACACTCGGCGCTGGATTACACGGTGGAATTCAGGACCCTCAAACACGCGGTGTTGGATTACACGGTGGAATTCAGGACCAGCACACTCGGTGTTTTGGATTACACGGTGGAATTCAGGACACTCTCACTCGGTGCTGGATTACACGGTGGAATTCAGGACCCTCACACTCGGAGCTGGATTACACGGTGGAATTCAGGACCCTCACACTCAGTGCTGGCTAACACGGTGGAATTCAGGACCCTCCCACACGGTGTTCGATTACACGGTTGAATTCAGGACCCTCACACTCGGTGTTGGATTACACGGTGGAATTCAGGTCCCTCGCACTCAGTGCTGGATTACACGGTGGAATTCAGGACCCTCACACTCGGTGCTGGATTACACTGTGGAATTCAGGACCCTCACACTCGGTACTGGATTACTCGGTGGAATTCAGGACCCTCACACTCGGTGGAATTCAGGACACTCACACTAAGAGCTGGATTACACGGTGGAATTCAGGACCCTCACACTCGGTGCTGGATTACACGGTGGAATTCAGGACCCTCACACTCGGTGTTGGATTACACGGTGGAATTCAGGACCCTCACACTAAGAGCTGGATTACACGGTGGAATTCAGCACCCTCACACTCGGTGCTGGATTACACGGTGGAATTCAGGACCCTCACACTTGGTGTTGGATTACACGGTGGAATTCAGGACCCTCACACTCGGCGCTGGATTACACGGTGGAATTCAGGACCCTCACACTCAGTGCTGGATTACACGGTGGAATTCAGGACCCTCCCACTCAGTGTTCGATTACACGGTGGAATTCAGGACCCTCACACTCGGTGTTGGATTACACGGTGGAATTCAGGACCCTCACACTCGGGGTTGGATTACACTGTGGAATTCAGGACCCTCACACTCCGTGTTGGATTACACGGTGGTATTCAGGGCCCTCACACCCGGTGCTGGATTACACGGTGGAATTCAGGACCCTCACACTCGGAGCTGGATTACACGGTGGAATTCAGGACCCTCACACTCGGTGCTGGATTACACGGTGGAATTCAGGACCCTCCCACTCGGTGTTCGATTACACGGTGGAATTCAGGACCCTCACGCTCGGTGTTGGATTACACAGTGGAATTCAGGACCCTCACACTCGGTGCTGGATTACACGGTGGAATTCAGGACCCTCACACTCGGTGCTGGATTACACGGTGGAATTCAGGACCCTCACACTCGGTGTTGGATTACACGGTGGAATTCAGGACCCTCACACTCGGTGCTGGACTACACGATGGAATTCAGGACACTCACACTCGGTGCTGGATTACTCGGTGGAATTCAGGACCCTCACACTCGGTGGAATTCAGGACCCTCACACTAAGAGCTGGATTACACGGTGGAATTCAGGACCCTCACACACAGTGTTGGATTACATGGTGGAATTCAGGACCCTCACACTCGGTGTTGGATTACACGGTGGAATTCAGGACCCTCACACTCGGTGTTGGATTACACGGTGGAATTCAGGACCCTCACACTTGGTGCTGGATTACACGGTGAAATTCAGCACCCTCGCACTCGGTGTTGGATTACACGGTGGAATTCAGGACCCTCACACTCGGTGTTGGATTACACGGTGGAATTCAGGACCCTCACACTCGGTGCTGGATTACACGGCGGAATTAAGGACCCTCACACTCGATGTTGGATTACACGGTGGAATTCAGGACCCTCACACTCGGTGCTGGATTACACGGTGGAATTCAGGACCCTCACACTCGGTGCTGGATTACAGGGTGGAATTCAGAACCCTCACACTCGGTGCTGGATTACACTGTGGAATTCAGGACCCTCACACTCGGTGCTGGATTACTCGGTGGAATTCAGGACCCTCACACTCGGTGGAATTCAGGACCCTCACACTAAGAGCTGGATTACACGGTGGAATTCAGGACCCTCACACTCGGTGCTGGATTACACGGTGGAATTCAGGACCCTCACACTCAGTGTTGGATTACACGGTGGAATTCAGGACCCTCACACTCGGCGCTGGATTACACGGTGGAATTCAGGACCCTCACACTCGGTACTGGATTACACGGTGGAATTCAGGACCCTCCCACTCAGTGTTCGATTACACGGTGGAATTCAGGACCCTCACACTCGGTGTTGGATTACACGGTGGAATTCAGGACCCTCGCACTCAGTGCTGGATTACACGGTGGAATTCAGGACCCTCACACTCGGTGTTGGATTACACGGTGGAATTCAGGACCCTCACACTCGGTGTTGGATTACACGGTGAAATTCAGGACCCTTACACGCGGTGTTGGATTACACGGTGGAATTCAGGACTCTCACACTTGGTGTTGGATTACACGGTGGAATTCAGGACACTGACACTCAGTGTTGGATTACACGGTGGAATTCAGGACCCTCTCACACGGTGCTGGATTACACGGTGGAATTCAGGACCCTCGCACTCAGTGCTGGATTACACGGTGGAATTCAGGAGCCTCACACACAGTGTTGGATTACATGGTGGAATTCAGTACCTTCACACTCGGTGTTGGATTACACGGTGGAATTCAGGACCCTCACACTCGGTGCTGGATTACACGGTGGAATTCAGGACCCTCACACTTGGTGCTGGATTACACGGTGGAATTCAGAACCCTCACACTCGGTGTTGGATTACACGGTGGAATTCAGGACCCTCACACTCGGTGTTGGATTACACGGTGGAATTCAGGACACTCTCACTCGGTGCTGGATTACACGGTGGAATTCAGGACCCTCACACTCGGAGCTGGATTACACGGTGGAATTCAGGACCCTCACACTCAGTGCTGGCTAACACGGTGGAATTCAGGACCCTCCCACACGGTGTTCGATTACACGGTTGAATTCAGGACCCTCACACTCGGTGTTGGATTACACGGTGGAATTCAGGTCCCTCGCACTCAGTGCTGGATTACACGGTGGAATTCAGGACCCTCACACTCGGTGCTGGATTACACTGTGGAATTCAGGACCCTCACACTCGGTACTGGATTACTCGGTGGAATTCAGGACCCTCACACTCGGTGGAATTCAGGACACTCACACTAAGAGCTGGATTACACGGTGGAATTCAGGACCCTCACACTCGGTGCTGGATTACACGGTGGAATTCAGGACCCTCACACTCGGTGTTGGATTACACGGTGGAATTCAGGACCCTCACACTAAGAGCTGGATTACACGGTGGAATTCAGCACCCTCACACTCGGTGCTGGATTACACGGTGGAATTCAGGACCCTCACACTTGGTGTTGGATTACACGGTGGAATTCAGGACCCTCACACTCGGCGCTGGATTACACGGTGGAATTCAGGACCCTCACACTCAGTGCTGGATTACACGGTGGAATTCAGGACCCTCCCACTCAGTGTTCGATTACACGGTGGAATTCAGGACCCTCACACTCGGTGTTGGATTACACGGTGGAATTCAGGACCCTCACACTCGGGGTTGGATTACACTGTGGAATTCAGGACCCTCACACTCCGTGTTGGATTACACGGTGGTATTCAGGGCCCTCACACCCGGTGCTGGATTACACGGTGGAATTCAGGACCCTCACACTCGGAGCTGGATTACACGGTGGAATTCAGGACCCTCACACTCGGTGCTGGATTACACGGTGGAATTCAGGACCCTCCCACTCGGTGTTCGATTACACGGTGGAATTCAGGACCCTCACGCTCGGTGTTGGATTACACAGTGGAATTCAGGACCCTCACACTCGGTGCTGGATTACACGGTGGAATTCAGGACCCTCACACTCGGTGCTGGATTACACGGTGGAATTCAGGACCCTCACACTCGGTGTTGGATTACACGGTGGAATTCAGGACCCTCACACTCGGTGCTGGACTACACGATGGAATTCAGGACACTCACACTCGGTGCTGGATTACTCGGTGGAATTCAGGACCCTCACACTCGGTGGAATTCAGGACCCTCACACTAAGAGCTGGATTACACGGTGGAATTCAGGACCCTCACACACAGTGTTGGATTACATGGTGGAATTCAGGACCCTCACACTCGGTGTTGGATTACACGGTGGAATTCAGGACCCTCACACTCGGTGTTGGATTACACGGTGGAATTCAGGACCCTCACACTTGGTGCTGGATTACACGGTGAAATTCAGCACCCTCGCACTCGGTGTTGGATTACACGGTGGAATTCAGGACCCTCACACTCGGTGTTGGATTACACGGTGGAATTCAGGACCCTCACACTCGGTGCTGGATTACACGGCGGAATTAAGGACCCTCACACTCGATGTTGGATTACACGGTGGAATTCAGGACCCTCACACTCGGTGCTGGATTACACGGTGGAATTCAGGACCCTCACACTCGGTGCTGGATTACACGGTGGAATTCAGAACCCTCACACTCGGTGCTGGATTACACTGTGGAATTCAGGACCCTCACACTCGGTGCTGGATTACTCGGTGGAATTCAGGACCCTCACACTCGGTGGAATTCAGGACCCTCACACTAAGAGCTGGATTACACGGTGGAATTCAGGACCCTCACACTCGGTGCTGGATTACACGGTGGAATTCAGGACCCTCACACTCAGTGTTGGATTACACGGTGGAATTCAGGACCCTCACACTCGGCGCTGGATTACACGGTGGAATTCAGGACCCTCACACTCGGTACTGGATTACACGGTGGAATTCAGGACCCTCCCACTCAGTGTTCGATTACACGGTGGAATTCAGGACCCTCACACTCGGTGTTGGATTACACGGTGGAATTCAGGACCCTCGCACTCAGTGCTGGATTACACGGTGGAATTCAGGACCCTCACACTCGGTGTTGGATTACACGGTGGAATTCAGGACCCTCACACTCGGTGTTGGATTACACGGTGAAATTCAGGACCCTTACACGCGGTGTTGGATTACACGGTGGAATTCAGGACTCTCACACTTGGTGTTGGATTACACGGTGGAATTCAGGACACTGACACTCAGTGTTGGATTACACGGTGGAATTCAGGACCCTCTCACACGGTGCTGGATTACACGGTGGAATTCAGGACCCTCGCACTCAGTGCTGGATTACACGGTGGAATTCAGGAGCCTCACACACAGTGTTGGATTACATGGTGGAATTCAGTACCTTCACACTCGGTGTTGGATTACACGGTGGAATTCAGGACCCTCACACTCGGTGCTGGATTACACGGTGGAATTCAGGACCCTCACACTTGGTGCTGGATTACACGGTGGAATTCAGAACCCTCACACTCGGTGTTGGATTGCACGGTGGAATTCAGGACCCTCACACTCGGTGTTGGATTACACGGTGGAATTGAGGACCCTCACACTCGGTGTTGGATTACACGGTGGAATTCAGGACCCTCACAGTCGGGGTCTGGATTACACGGTGGAATTCAGGACCCTCACACTCGGTGCTGGATTACACTGTGGAATTCAGGACCCTCACACTCGGTGCTGGATTACACGGTGGAATTCAGGACCCTCACACTCGGTGTTGGATTACACAGTGGAATATAGGACCCTCACACTCGGCGCGGGATTACACGGTGGAATTCAGTACCCTCACACTCGGTGCTGGATTACACGGTGGAATTCAGGACCCTCACACTCGGTGTTGGATTACACAGTGGAATTCAGGACCCTCACACTCGGCGCTGGATTACACGGTGGAATTCAGGACCCTCACACACGGTGTTGGATTACACGGTGGAATTCAGGACCCGCACACTCGGTGTTGGATTACACGGTGGAATTCAGGACACTCTCACTCGGTGCTGGATTACACGGTGGAATTCAGGACCCTCACACTCGGAGCTGGATTACACGGTGGAATTCAGGACCCTCACACTCAGTGCTGGCTAACACGGTGGAATTCAGGACCCTCCCACACGGTGTTCGATTACACGGTGGAATTCAGGACCCTCACACTCGGTGTTGGATTACACGGTGGAATTCAGGTCCCTCGCACTCAGTGCTGGATTACACGGTGGAATTCAGGACCCTCACACTCGGTGCTGGATTACACTGTGGAATTCAGGACCCTCACACTCGGTGCTGGATTACTCGGTGGAATTCAGGACCCTCACACTCGGTGGAATTCAGGACACTCACACTAAGAGCTGGATTACACGGTGGAATTCAGGACCCTCACACTCGGTGCTGGATTACACGGTGGAATTCAGGACCCTCACACTCGGTGTTGGATTACACGGTGGAATTCAGGACCCTCACACTAAGAGCTGGATTACACGGTGGAATTCAGGACCCTCACACTCGGTGCTGGATTACACGGTGGAATTCAGGACCCTCACACTTGGTGTTGGATTACACGGTGGAATTCAGGACCCTCACACTCGGCGCTGGATTACACGGTGGAATTCAGGACCCTCACACTCAGTGCTGGATTACACGGTGGAATTCAGGACCCTCCCACTCAGTGTTCGATTACACGGTGGAATTCAGGACCCTCACACTCGGTGTTGGATTACACGGTGGAATTCAGGACCCTCACACTCGGTGTTGGATTACACGGTGGAATTCAGGACCCTCACACTCGGTGCTGGATTACACGGCGGAATTAAGGACCCTCACACTCGGTGTTGGATTACACGGTGGAATTCAGGACCCTCACACTCGTTGCTGGATTACACGGTGGAATTCAGGACCCTCACACTCGGTGCTGGATTACACGGTGGAATTAAGGACCCTCACACTCGGTGTTGGATTACACGGTGGAATTCAGGACCCTCACAGTCGGGGCTGGATTACACGGTGGAATTCAGGACCCTCACACTCGGTGCTGGATTACACGGTGGAATTCAGAACCCTCACACTCGGTGCTGGATTACACTGTGGAATTCAGGACCCTCACACTCGGTGCTGGATTACTCGGTGGAATTCAGGACCCTCACACTCGGTGGAATTCAGGACCCTCACACTAGGAGCTGGATTACACGGTGGAATTCAGGACCCTCACACTCGGTGCTGGATTACACGGTGGAATTCAGGACCCTCACACTCGGTGTTGGATTACACAGTGGAATATAGGACCCTCACACTCGGCGCGGGATTACACGGTGGAATTCAGTACCCTGACACTCGGTGCTGGATTACACGGTGGAATTCAGGACCCTCACACTCGGTGTTGGATTACACAGTGGAATTCAGGACCCTCACACTCGGCGCTGGATTACACGGTGGAATTCAGGACCCTCACACACGGTGTTGGATTACACGGTGGAATTCAGGACCCGCACACTCGGTGTTGGATTACACGGTGGAATTCAGGACACTCTCACTCGGTGCTGGATTACACGGTGGAATTCAGGACCCTAACACTCGGAGCTGGATTACACGGTGGAATTCAGGACCCTCACACTCAGTGCTGGCTAACACGGTGGAATTCAGGACCCTCCCACACGGTGTTCGATTACACGGTGGAATTCAGGACCCTCACACTCGGTGTTGGATTACACGGTGGAATTCAGGTCCCTCGCACTCAGTGCTGGATTACACGGTGGAATTCAGGACCCTCACACTCGGTGCTGGATTACACTGTGGAATTCAGGACCCTCACACTCGGTGCTGGATTACTCGGTGGAATTCAGGACCCTCACACTCGGTGGAATTCAGGACACTCACACTAAGAGCTGGATTACACGGTGGAATTCAGGACCCTCACACTCGGTGCTGGATTACACGGTGGAATTCAGGACCCTCACACTCGGTGTTGGATTACACGGTGGAATTCAGGACCCTCACACTAAGAGCTGGATTACACGGTGGAATTCAGGACCCTCACACTCGGTGCTGGATTACACGGTGGAATTCAGGACCCTCACACTTGGTGTTGGATTACACGGTGGAATTCAGGACCCTCACACTCGGCGCTGGATTACACGGTGTTATTCAGGACCCTCACACTCAGTGCTGGATTACACGGTGGAATTCAGGACCCTCCCACTCAGTGTTCGATTACACGGTGGAATTCAGGACCCTCACACTCGGTGTTGGATTACACGGTGGAATTCAGGACCCTCACACTCGGTGTTGGATTACACGGTGGAATTCAGGACCCTCACACTCGGTGCTGGATTACACGGCGGAATTAAGGACCCTCACACTCGGTGTTGGATTACACGGTGGAATTCAGGACCCTCACACTCGTTGCTGGATTACACGGTGGAATTCAGGACCCTCACACTCGGTGCTGGATTACACGGTGGAATTAAGGACCCTCACACTCGGTGTTGGATTACACGGTGGAATTCAGGACCCTCACAGTCGGGGCTGGATTACACGGTGGAATTCAGGACCCTCACACTCGGTGCTGGATTACACGGTGGAATTCAGAACCCTCACACTCGGTGCTGGATTACACTGTGGAATTCAGGACCCTCACACTCGGTGCTGGATTACTCGGTGGAATTCAGGACCCTCACACTCGGTGGAATTCAGGACCCTCACACTAGGAGCTGGATTACACGGTGGAATTCAGGACCCTCACACTCGGTGCTGGATTACACGGTGGAATTCAGGACCCTCACACTCGGTGTTGGATTACACAGTGGAATATAGGACCCTCACACTCGGCGCGGGATTACACGGTGGAATTCAGTACCCTCACACTCGGTGCTGGATTACACGGTGGAATTCAGGACCCTCACACTCGGTGTTGGATTACACAGTGGAATTCAGGACCCTCACACTCGGCGCTGGATTACACGGTGGAATTCAGGACCCTCACACACGGTGTTGGATTACATGTTGGAATTCAGGACCCTCACACTCGGCGCTGGATTACACGGTGGAATTCTGGACCCTCACACTCGGTGCTGGATTACACGGTGTAATTCAGGACCCTCCCACTCAGTGTTCGATTACACGGTGGAATTCAGGACCCTCACACTCGGTGTTGGATTACACGGTGGAATTCAGTACCCTCACACAGTGTTGGATTACATGGTGGAATTCAGGACCCTCTCACACGGTGTTGGATTACACGGTGGAATTCAGGACCCTCGCACTCAGTGCTGGATTACACGGTGGAATTCAGGACCCTCACACACAGTGTTGGATTACATGGTGGAATTCAGGACCCTCACATTCGGTGTTGGATTACAAGGTGGAATTCAGGACCCTCACACTCGGTGGAATTCAGGACCCTCACACTAGGAGCTGGATTACACGGTGGAATTCAGGACCCTCACACTCGGAGCTGGATTATACGGTGGAATTCAGGACCCTCACACTCGGTGGAATTCAGGACCCTCACACTAAGAGCTGGATTACACGGTGGAATTCAGGACCCTCACACTCGGTGCTGGATTACACGGTGGAATTCAGGAACCTCACACTCGGTGTTCGATTACACGGTGGAATTCAGGACCCTCCCACACGGTGTTCGATTACACGGTGGAATTCAGGACCCTCACACTCGGTGTTGGATTACACGGTGGAATTCAGGTCCCTCGCACTCAGTGCTGGATTACACGGTGGAATTCAGGACCCTCACACTCGGTGCTGGATTACACTGTGGAATTCAGGACCCTCACACTCGGTGCTGGATTACTCGGTGGAATTCAGGACCCTCACACTCGGTGGAATTCAGGACACTCACACTAAGAGCTGGATTACACGGTGGAATTCAGGACCCTCACACTCGGTGCTGGATTACACGGTGGAATTCAGGACCCTCACACTCGGTGTTGGATTACACGGTGGAATTCAGGACCCTCACACTAAGAGCTGGATTACACGGTGGAATTCAGGACCCTCACACTCGGTGCTGGATTACACGGTGGAATTCAGGACCCTCACACTTGGTGTTGGATTACACGGTGGAATTCAGGACCCTCACATTCGGCGCTGGATTACACGGTGGAATTCAGGACCCTCACACTCAGTGCTGGATTACACGGTGGAATTCAGGACCCTCCCACTCAGTGTTCGATTACACGGTGGAATTCAGGACCCTCACACTCGGTGTTGGATTACACGGTGGAATTCAGGACCCTCACACTCGGTGTTGGATTACACGGTGGAATTCAGGACCCTCACACTCGGTGCTGGATTACACGGCGGAATTAAGGACCCTCACACTCGGTGTTGGATTACACGGTGGAATTCAGGACCCTCACACTCGTTGCTGGATTACACGGTGGAATTCAGGACCCTCACACTCGGTGCTGGATTACACGGTGGAATTAAGGACCCTCACACTCGGTGTTGGATTACACGGTGGAATTCAGGACCCTCACAGTCGGGGCTGGATTACACGGTGGAATTCAGGACCATCACACTCGGTGCTGGATTACACGGTGGAATTCAGAACCCTCACACTCGGTGCTGGATTACACTGTGGAATTCAGGACCCTCACACTCGGTGCTGGATTGCTCGGTGGAATTCAGGACCCTCACACTCGGTGGAATTCAGGACCCTCACACTAGGAGCTGGATTACACGGTGGAATTCAGGACCCTCACACTCGGTGCTGGATTACACGGTGGAATTCAGGACCCTCACACTCGGTGTTGGATTACACAGTGGAATATAGGACCCTCACACTCGGCGCGGGATTACACGGTGGAATTCAGTACCCTGACACTCGGTGCTGGATTACACGGTGGAATTCAGGACCCTCACACTCGGTGTTGGATTACACAGTGGAATTCAGGACCCTCACACTCGGCGCTGGATTACACGGTGGAATTCAGGACCCTCACACACGGTGTTGGATTACACGGTGGAATTCAGGACCCGCACACTCGGTGTTGGATTACACGGTGGAATTCAGGACACTCTCACTCGGTGCTGGATTACACGGTGGAATTCAGGACCCTAACACTCGGAGCTGGATTACACGGTGGAATTCAGGACCCTCACACTCAGTGCTGGCTAACACGGTGGAATTCAGGACCCTCCCACACGGTGTTCGATTACACGGTGGAATTCAGGACCCTCACACTCGGTGTTGGATTACACGGTGGAATTCAGGTCCCTCGCACTCAGTGCTGGATTACACGGTGGAATTCAGGACCCTCACACTCGGTGCTGGATTACACTATGGAATTCAGGACCCTCACACTCGGTGCTGGATTACTCGGTGGAATTCAGGACCCTCACACTCGGTGGAATTCAGGACACTCACACTAAGAGCTGGATTACACGGTGGAATTCAGGACCCTCACACTCGGTGCTGGATTACACGGTGGAATTCAGGACCCTCACACTCGGTGTTGGATTACACGGTGGAATTCAGGACCCTCACACTAAGAGCTGGATTACACGGTGGAATTCAGGACCCTCACACTCGGTGCTGGATTACACGGTGGAATTCAGGACCCTCACACTTGGTGTTGGATTACACGGTGGAATTCAGGACCCTCACACTCGGCGCTGGATTACACGGTGGAATTCAGGACCCTCACACTCAGTGCTGGATTACACGGTGGAATTCAGGACCCTCCCACTCAGTGTTCGATTACACGGTGGAATTCAGGACCCTCACACTCGGTGTTGGATTACACGGTGGAATTCAGGACTCTCACACTCGGTGTTGGATTACACGGTGGAATTCAGGACCCTCACACTCGGTGCTGGATTACACGGCGGAATTAAGGACCCTCACACTCGGTGTTGGATTACACGGTGGAATTCAGGACCCTCACACTCGTTGCTGGATTACACGGTGGAATTCAGGACCCTCACACTCGGTGCTGGATTACACGGTGGAATTAAGGACCCTCACACTCGGTGTTGGATTACACGGTGGAATTCAGGACCCTCACAGTCGGGGCTGGATTACACGGTGGAATTCAGGACCCTCACACTCGGTGCTGGATTACACGGTGGAATTCAGAACCCTCACACTCGGTGCTGGATTACACTGTGGAATTCAGGACCCTCACACTCGGTGCTGGATTACTCGGTGGAATTCAGGACCCTCACACTCGGTGGAATTCAGGACCCTCACACTAGGAGCTGGATTACACGGTGGAATTCAGGACCCTCACACTCGGTGCTGGATTACACGGTGGAATTCAGGACCCTCACACTCGGTGTTGGATTACACAGTGGAATATAGGACCCTCACACTCGGCGCGGGATTACACGGTGGAATTCAGTACCCTCACACTCGGTGCTGGATTACACGGTGGAATTCAGGACCCTCACACTCGGTGTTGGATTACACAGTGGAATTCAGGACCCTCACACTCGGCGCTGGATTACACGGTGGAATTCAGGACCCTCACACACGGTGTTGGATTACATGTTGGAATTCAGGACCCTCACACTCGGCGCTGGATTACACGGTGGAATTCTGGACCCTCACACTCGGTGCTGGATTACACGGTGTAATTCAGGACCCTCCCACTCAGTGTTCGATTACACGGTGGAATTCAGGACCCTCACACTCGGTGTTGGATTACACGGTGGAATTCAGTACCCTCACACAGTGTTGGATTACATGGTGGAATTCAGGACCCTCTCACACGGTGTTGGATTACACGGTGGAATTCAGGACCCTCGCACTCAGTGCTGGATTACACGGTGGAATTCAGGACCCTCACACACAGTGTTGGATTACATGGTGGAATTCAGGACCCTCACATTCGGTGTTGGATTACAAGGTGGAATTCAGGACCCTCACACTCGGTGGAATTCAGGACCCTCACACTAGGAGCTGGATTACACGGTGGAATTCAGGACCCTCACACTCGGAGCTGGATTATACGGTGGAATTCAGGACCCTCACACTCGGTGGAATTCAGGACCCTCACACTAAGAGCTGGATTACACGGTGGAATTCAGGACCCTCACACTCGGTGCTGGATTACACGGTGGAATTCAGGAACCTCACACTCGGTGTTCGATTACACGGTGGAATTCAGGACCCTCACACTCGGCGCTGGATTACACGGTGGAATTCAGGACCCTCACACTCGGTGCTGGATTACACGGTGGAATTCAGGACCCTCCCACTCAGTGTTCGATTACACGGTGGAATTCAGGACCCTCACACTCGGTGTTGGATTACACGGTGGAATTCAGGACCCTCACACTCGGTGTTGGATTACACGGTGGAATTCAGGACCCTCACACTCGGTGTTGGATTACACGGTGGAATTCAGGACCCTCACACTCGGTGTTGGATTACACGGTGAAATTCAGGACCCTTACACTCGGTGTTGGATTACACGGTGGAATTCAGGACTCTCACACTTGGTGTTGGATTACACGGTGGAATTCAGGACACTGACACTCGGTGTTGGATTACACGGTGGAATTCAGGACCCTCTCACACGGTGCTGGATTACACGGGGGAATTCAGGACCCTCGCATTCAGTGCTGGATTACACGGTGGAATTCAGGACCCTCACACACAGTGTTGGATTACATGGTGGAATTCAGGACCCTCACACTCGGTGTTGGATTACACGGTGGAATTCAGGACCCTCACACTCGGTGCTGGATTACACGGTGGAATTCAGGACCCTCACACTTGGTGATGGATTACACGGTGGAATTCAGAACCCTCACACTCGGTGTTGGATTACACGGTGGAATTCAGGACCCTCACACTCGGTGTTGGATTACACGGTGGAATTCAGGACCCTCACACTCGGTGCTGGATTACACGGTGGAATTAAGGACCCTCACACTCGGTGTTGAATTACACGGTGGAATTCAGGACCCTCACAGTCGGGGCTGGATTACACGGTGGAATTCAGGACCCTCACACTCGGTGCTGGATTACACGGTGGAATTCAGAACCCTCACACTCGGTGCTGGATTACACTGTGGAATTCAGGACCCTCACACTCGGTGCTGGATTACTCGGTGGAATTCAGGACCCTCACACTCGGTGGAATTCAGGACCCTCACACTAGGAGCTGGATTACACGGTGGAATTCAGGACCCTCACACTCGGTGCTGGATTACACGGTGGAATTCAGGACCCTCACACTCGGTGTTGGATTACACAGTGGAATATAGGACCCTCACACTCGGCGCGGGATTACACGGTGGAATTCAGTACCCTGACACTCGGTGCTGGATTACACGGTGGAATTCAGGACCCTCACACTCGGTGTTGGATTACACAGTGGAATTCAGGACCCTCACACTCGGCGCTGGATTACACGGTGGAATTCAGGACCCTCACACACGGTGTTGGATTACACGGTGGAATTCAGGACCCGCACACTCGGTGTTGGATTACACGGTGGAATTCAGGACACTCTCACTCGGTGCTGGATTACACGGTGGAATTCAGGACCCTCACACTCGGAGCTGGATTACACGGTGGAATTCAGGACCCTCACACTCAGTGCTGGCTAACACGGTGGAATTCAGGACCCTCCCACACGGTGTTCGATTACACGGTGGAATTCAGGACCCTCACACTCGGTGTTGGATTACACGGTGGAATTCAGGTCCCTCGCACTCAGTGCTGGATTACACGGTGGAATTCAGGACCCTCACACTCGGTGCTGGATTACACTGTGGAATTCAGGACCCTCACACTCGGTGCTGGATTACTCGGTGGAATTCAGGACCCTCACACTCGGTGGAATTAAGGACACTCACACTAAGAGCTGGATTACACGGTGGAATTCAGGACCCTCACACTCGGTGCTGGATTACACGGTGGAATTCAGGACCCTCACACTCGGTGTTGGATTACACGGTGGAATTCAGGACCCTCACACTAAGAGCTGGATTACACGGTGGAATTCAGGACCCTCACACTCGGTGCTGGATTACACGGTGGAATTCAGGACCCTCACACTCGGTGTTGGATTACACGGTGGAATTCAGGACCCTCACACTCGGCGCTGGATTACACGGTGGAATTCAGGACCCTCACACTCAGTGCTGGATTACACGGTGGAATTCAGGACCCTCCCACTCAGTGTTCGATTACACGGTGGAATTCAGGACCCTCACACTCGGTGTTGGATTACACGGTGGAATTCAGGACCCTCACACTCGGTGTTGGATTACACGGTGGAATTCAGGACCCTCACACTCGGTGCTGGATTACACGGCGGAATTAAGGACCCTCACACTCGGTGTTGGATTACACGGTGGAATTCAGGACCCTCACACTCGTTGCTGGATTACACGGTGGAATTCAGGACCCTCACACTCGGTGCTGGATTACACGGTGGAATTAAGGACCCTCACACTCGGTGTTGGATTACACGGTGGAATTCAGGACCCTCACAGTCGGGGCTGGATTACACGGTGGAATTCAGGACCCTCACACTCGGTGCTGGATTACACGGTGGAATTCAGAACCCTCACACTCGGTGCTGGATTACACTGTGGAATTCAGGACCCTCACACTCGGTGCTGGATTACTCGGTGGAATTCAGGACCCTCACACTCGGTGGAATTCAGGACCCTCACACTAGGAGCTGGATTACACGGTGGAATTCAGGACCCTCACACTCGGTGCTGGATTACACGGTGGAATTCAGGACCCTCACACTCGGTGTTGGATTACACAGTGGAATATAGGACCCTCACACTCGGCGCGGGATTACACGGTGGAATTCAGTACCCTGACACTCGGTGCTGGATTACACGGTGGAATTCAGGACCCTCACACTCGGTGTTGGATTACACAGTGGAATTCAGGACCCTCACACTCGGCGCTGGATTACACGGTGGAATTCAGGACCCTCACACACGGTGTTGGATTACACGGTGGAATTCAGGACCCGCACACTCGGTGTTGGATTACACGGTGGAATTCAGGACACTCTCACTCGGTGCTGGATTACACGGTGGAATTCAGGACCCTCACACTCGGAGCTGGATTACACGGTGGAATTCAGGACCCTCACACTCAGTGCTGGCTAACACGGTGGAAATCAGGACCCTCCCACACGGTGTTCGATTACACGGTGGAATTCAGGACCCTCACACTCGGTGTTGGATTACACGGTGGAATTCAGGTCCCTCGCACTCAGTGCTGGATTACACGGTGGAATTCAGGACCCTCACACTCGGTGCTGGATTACACTGTGGAATTCAGGACCCTCACACTCGGTGCTGGATTACTCGGTGGAATTCAGGACCCTCACACTCGGTGGAATTCAGGACACTCACACTAAGAGCTGGATTACACGGTGGAATTCAGGACCCTCACACTCGGTGCTGGATTACACGGTGGAATTCAGGACCCTCACACTCGGTGTTGGATTACACGGTGGAATTCAGAACCCTCACACTAAGAGCTGGATTACACGGTGGAATTCAGGACCCTCACACTCGGTGCTGGATTACACGGTGGAATTCAGGACCCTCACACTCGGTGTTGGATTACACGGTGGAATTCAGGACCCTCACACTCGGCGCTGGATTACACGGTGGAATTCAGGACCCTCACACTCAGTGCTGGATTACACGGTGGAATTCAGGACCCTCCCACTCAGTGTTCGATTACACGGTGGAATTCAGGACCCTCACACTCGGTGTTGGATTACACGGTGGAATTCAGGTCCCTCACACTCGGTGTTGGATTACACGGTGGAATTCAGGACCCTCACACTCGGTGCTGGATTACACGGCGGAATTAAGGACCCTCACACTCGGTGTTGGATTACACGGTGGAATTCAGGACCCTCACACTCGTTGCTGGATTACACGGTGGAATTCATGACCCTCACACTCGGTGCTGGATTACACGGTGGAATTCAGAACCCTCACACTCGGTGCTGGATTACACTGTGGAATTCAGGACCCTCACACTCGGTGCTGGATTACTCGGTGGAATTCAGGACCCTCACACTCGGTGGAATTCAGGACCCTCACACTAAGAGCTGGATTACATGGTGGAATTCAGGACCCTCACACTCGGTGCTGGATTACACGGTGGAATTCAGGACCCTCACACTCGGTGTTGGATTACACGGTGGAATTCAGGACCCTCACACTCGGCGCTGGATTACACGGTGGAATTCAGGACCCTCACACTCGGTGCAAGATTACACGGTGGAATTCAGGACCCTCCCACTCAGTGTTCGATTACACGGTGAAATTCAGGACCCTCACACTCGGTGTTGGATTACACGGTGGAATTCAGGACCCTTGCACTCAGTGCTGGATTACACGGTGGAATTCAGGACCCTCACACTCGGTGTTGGATTACACGGTGGAATTCAGGACCCTCACACTCGGTGTTGGATTACACGGTGAAATACAGGACCCTTACACTCGGTGTTGGATTACACGGTGGAATTCAGGACTCTCACACTTGGTGTTGGATTACACGGTGGAATTCAGGACACTGACACTCGGTGTTGGATTACACGGTGGAATTCAGGACCCTCTTACACGGTGCTGGATTACACGGTGGAATTCAGGACCCTCGCACTCAGTGCTGGATTACACGGTGGAATTCAGGACCCTCTCACACGGTGCTGGATTACATGGTGGAATTCAGGACCCTCACACTCGGTGTTGGATTACACGGTGGAATTCAGGACCCTCACACTCGGTGCTGGATTACACGGTGGAATTCAGGACCCTCACACTTGGTGCTGGATTACACGGTGGAATTCAGAACCCTCACACTCGGTGTTGGATTACACGGTGGAATTCAGGACCCTCACACTCGGTGTTGGATTACACGGTGGAATTTAGGACCCTCACACTCGGTGCTGGATTACACGGTGGAATTAAGGAACCTCACACTCGGTGTTGGATTACACGGTGGAATTCAGGACCCTCACAGTCGGGGCTGGATTACACGGTGGAATTCAGGACCCTCACACTCGGTGCTGGATTACACGGTGGAATTCAGAACCCTCACACTCGGTGCTGGATTACACTGTGGAATTCAGGACCCTCACACTCGGTGCTGGATTACTCGGTGGAATTCAGGACCCTCACACTCGGTGGAATTCAGGACCCTCACACTAAGAGCTGGATTACACGGTGGAATTCAGGACCCTCACACTCGGTGATGGATTACACGGTGGAATTCAGGACCCTCACACTCGGTGTTTGATTACATGTTGGAATTCAGGACCCTCACACTCGGCGCTGGATTACACGGTGGAATTCAGGACCCTCACACTCGGTGCTGGATTACACGGTGTAATTCAGGTCCCTCCCACTCAGTGTTCGATTACACGGTGGAATTCAGGACCCTCACACTCGGTGTTGGATTACACGGTGGAATTCAGGACCCTCACACAGTGTTGGATTACATGGTGGAATTCAGGACCCTCTCGCACGGTGTTGGATTACACGGTGGAATTCAGGACCCTCGCACTCAGTGCTGGATTACACGGTGGAATTCAGGACCCTCACACACAGTGTTGGATTACATGGTGGAATTCAGGACCCTCACATTCGGTGTTGGATTACACGGTGGAATTCAGGACCCTCACACTCGGTGGAATTCAGGACCCTCACACTAGGAGCTGGATTACACGGTGGAATTCAGGACCCTCACACTCGGAGCTGGATTATACGGTGGAATTCAGGACCCTCACACTCGGTGTTGGATTACACTGTGGAATTCAGGACCCTCACACTCGGGGTTGGATTACACTGTGGAATTCAGGACCCTCACACTCCGTCTTGGATTACACGGTGGTATTCAGGGCCCTCACCCCCGGTGCTGGATTACACGGTGGAATTCAGGACCCTCACACTCGGAGCTGGATTACACGGTGGAATTCAGGACCCTCACAGTCGGGGCTGGATTACACGGTGGAATTCAGGACCCTCCCACTCGGTGTTCGATTACACGGTGGAATTCAGGAACCTCACACTCGGTGTTGGATTACACAGTGGAATTCAGGACCCTCACACTCGGTGCTGGATTACACGGTGGAATTCAGGACCCTCACACTCGGTGCTGGATTACACGGTGGAATTCAGTACCCTCACACTCGGTGTTGGATTACACGGTGGAATTCAGGACCCTCACACTCGGTGGAATTCAGGACCCTCACACTAAGAGCTGGATTACATGGTGGAATTCAGGACCCTCACACACGGTGCTGGATTACACGGTGGAATTCAGGACCCTCACACTCGGTGTTGGATTACACGGTGGAATTCAGGACCCTCGCACTCAGTGCTGGATTACACGGTGGAATTCAGGACCCTCACACTCGGTGTTGGATTACACGGTGGAATTCAGGACCCTCACACTCGGTGTTGGATTACACGGTGAAATTCAGGACCCTTACACTCGGTGTTGGATTACACGGTGGAATTCAGGACTCTCACACTTGGTGTTGGATTACACGGTGGAATTCAGGACACTGACACTCGGTGTTGGATTACACGGTGGAATTCAGAACCCTCTCACACGGTGCTGGATTACACGGTGGAATTCAGGACCCTCGCACTCAGTGCTGGATTACACGGTGGAATTCAGTACCCTCACACAGAGTGTTGGATTACATGGTGGAATTCAGGACCCTCACACTCGGCGCTGGATTACACGGTGGAATTCAGGACCCTCACACTCGGTGCTGGATTACACGGTGGAATTCAGGACCCTCACACTTGGTGCTGGATTACATTGTGGAATTCAGAACCCTCACACTCGGTGTTGGATTACACGGTGGAATTCAGGACCCTCACACTCGGTGTTGGATTACACGGTGGAATTCAGGACCCTCACACTCGGTGCTGGAATACACGGTGGAATTAAGGACCCTCACACTCGGTGTTGGATTACACGGTGGAATTCAGGACCCTCACAGTCGGGGCTGGATTACACGGTGGAATTCAGGACACTCACACTCGGTGCTGGATTACACGGTGGAATTCAGAACCCTCACACTCGGTGCTGGATTACACTGTGGAATTCAGGACCCTGACACTCGGTGCTGGATTACTCGGTGGAATTCAGGACCCTCACACTCGGTGTTGGATTACACAGTGGAATTCAGGACCCTCACACTCGGCGCGGGATTACACGATGGAATTCAGTATCCTCACACTCGGTGCTGGATTACACGGTGGAATTCAGGACCCTCACACTCGGTGTTGGATTACACAGTGGAATTCAGGACCCTCACACTCGGTGCTGGATTACACGGTGGAATTCAGGACCCTCCCACTCGGTGTTCGATTACACGGTGGAATTCAGGACCCTCACACTCGGTGTTGGATTACACGGTGGAATTCAGGACCCTCGCACTCAGTGCTGGATTACACGGTGGAATTCAGGACCCTCACACTCGGTGCTGGATTACACTGTGGAATTCAGGACCCTCACACTCGGTGCTGGATTACTCGGTGGAATTCTGGACCCTCACACTCGGTGGAATTCAGGACCCTCACACTAAGAGCTGGATTACACGGTGGAATTCAGGACCCTCACACTCGGTGCTGGATTACACGGTGGAATTCAGGACCCTCACACTCGGTGTTGGATTACACGGTGGAATTCAGGACCCTCACATTAAGAGCTGGATTACACGGTGGAATTCAGGACCCTCACACTCGGTGCTGGATTACACGGTGGAATTCAGGACCCTCACACTCGGTGTTGGATTACACGGTGGAATTCAGGGCCCTCACACTCGGTGCTGGATTACACGGTGGAATTCAAGACCCTCCCACTCAGTGTTCGATTACACGGTGGAATTCAGGACCCTCACACTCGGTGTTGGATTACATGGTGGAATTCAGGACCCTCACACTCGGTGTTGGATTACACGGTGGAATTCAGGACCCTCACACTCGGTGCTGGATTACACGGTGGAATTAAGGACCCTTACACTTTGTGTTGGATTACACGGTGGAATTCAGGACCCTCACAGTCGGGGCTGGATTACACGGTGGAATTCAGGAACCTCACACTCGGTGCTGGATTACACGGTGGAATTCAGAACCCTCACACTCGGTGCTGGATTACACTGTGGAATTCAGGACCCTCACACTCGGTGCTGGATTACTCGGTGGAATTCAGGACCCTCACACTCGGTGGAATTCAGGACCCTCACACTAAGAGCTGGATTACACGGTGGAATTCAGGACCCTCACACTGGGTGTTGGATTACACAGTGGAATTCAGGACCCTCACACTCGGCGCGGGATTACACGGTGGAATTCAGTACCCTCACACTCGGTGCTGGATTACACGGTGGAATTCAGGACCCTCACACTCGGTGTTGGATTACACAGTGGAATTCAGGACCCTCACACTCGGCGCTGGATTACACGGTGGAATTCAGGACCCTCACACACGGTGTTGGATTACACGGTGGAATTCAGGACCCGCACACTCGGTGTTGGATTATACGGTGGAATTCAGGACACTCACACTCGGTGCTGGATTACACGGTGGAATTCAGGACCCTCACACTCGGAGCTGGATTACACGGTGGAATTCAGGACCCTCACACTCGGTGCTGGATTACACGGTGGAATTCAGGACCCTCCCACTCGATGTTCGATTACACGGTGGAATTCAGGACCCTCACACTCGGTGTTGGATTACACGGTGGAATTCAGGACCCTCGCACTCAGTGCTGGATTACACGGTGGAATTCAGGACCCACACACTCGGTGTTGGATTACACAGTGGAATTCAGAACCCTCACACTCGGCGCGGGATTACACGGTGGAATTCAGTACCCTCACACTCGGTGCTGGATTACACGGTGGAATTCAGGACCCTCACACTCGGTGTTGGATTACACGGTGGAAGTCAGGACCCTCGCACTCAGTGCTGGATTACACGGTGGAATTCAGGACCCTCACACTCGGTGCTGGATTACACTGTGGAATTCAGGACCCTCACACTCGGTGCTGGATTACTCGGTGGAATTCAGGACCCTCACACTCGGTGGAATTCAGGACCCTCACACTAAGATCTGGATTTCACGGTGGAATTCAGGACCCTCACACTCGGTGCTGGATTACACGGTGGAATTCAGGAACCTCACACTCGGTGTTGGATTACACGGTGGAATTCAGGACCCTCACACTAAGAGCTGGATTACACGGTGGAATTCAGGACCCTCACACTCGGTGTTGGATTACACGGTGGAATTCTGGACCCTCACACTCGGTGTTGGATTACACGGTGGAATTCAGGATCCTCACACTCGGTGCTGGATTACACGGCGGAATTAAGGACCCTCACACTCGGTGTTGGATTACACGGTGGAATTCAGGACGCTCACACTCGGTGCTGGATTACACGGTGGAATTCAGGACCCTCACACTCGGTGCTGGATTACACGGTGGAATTCAGAACCCTCACACTTGGTGCTGGATTACACTGTGGAATTCAGGACCCTCACACTCGGTGCTGGACTACTCGGTGGAATTCAGGACCCTCACACTCGGTGGAATTCAGGACCCTCACACTAAGAGCTGGATTACACGGTGGAATTCAGGAGCCTCACACTCGGTGCTGGATTACACGGTGGAATTCAGGACCCTCACACTCGGTGTTGGATTACACGGTGGAATTCAGGACCCTCACACTCGGCGCTGGATTACACGGTGGAATTCAGGACCCTCACACTCGGTGCTGGATTACACGGTGGAATTCAGGACCCTCACACTCGGTGTTGGATTACACGGTGGAATTCAGGACCCTCACACTAAGAGCTGGATTACACGGTGGAATTCAGGACCCTCACACTCGGTGCTGGATTACACGGTGGAATTCAAAACCCTCACACTCGGTGTTGGATTACACGGTGGAATTCAGGACCCTCACACTCGGCGCTGGATTACACGGTGGATTTCAGGACCCTCACACTCGGTGCTGGATTACACGGTGGAATTCAGGACCCTCCCACTCAGTGTTCGATTACACGGTGGAATTCAGGACCCTCACACTCGGTGTTGGATTACACGGTGGAATTCAGGACCCTCACACTCGGTGTTGGATTACACAGTGGAATTCAGGACCCTCACAGTCGGGGCTGGATTACACGGTGGAATTCAGGACCCTCACACTCGGTGCTGGATTACACAGTGGAATTCAGAACCCTCACACTCGGTGCTGGATTACACTGTGGAATTCAGGACCCTCACACTCGGTGCTGGATTACTCGGTGGAATTCAGTATCCTCACACTCGGTGCTGGATTACACGGTGGAATTCAGGACCCTCACACTCGGTGTTGGATTACACAGTGGAATTCAGGACCCTCACACTCGGCGCTGGATTACACGGTGGAATTCTGGACCCTCACACACGGTGTTGGATTACACGGTGGAATTCAGGACCCGCACACTCGGTGTTGGATTACACGGTGGAATTCAGGACACTCACACTCGGTGCTGGATTACACGGTGGAATTCAGGACCCTCACACTCGGAGCTGGATTACACGGTGGAATTCAGGACCCTCACACTCGGTGCTGGATTACACGGTGGAATTCAGGACCCTCCCACTCGGTGTTCGATTACACGGTGGAATTCAGGACCCTCACACTCGGTGTTGGATTACACGGTGGAATTCAGGACCCTCGCACTCAGTGCTGGATTACACGGTGGAATTCAGGACCCTCACACTCGGTGCTGGATTACACTGTGGAATTCAGGACCCTCACACTCGGTGCTGGATTACTCGGTGGAATTCTGGACCCTCACACTCGGTGGAAATCAGGACCCTCACACTAAGAGCTGGATTACACGGTGGAATTCAGGACCCTCACACTCGGTGCTGGATTACACGGTGGAATTCAGGACCCTCACACTCGGTGTTGGATTACACGGTGGAATTCAGGACCCTCACATTAAGAGCTGGATTACACGGTGGAATTCAGGACCCTCACACTCGGTGCTGGATTACACGGTGGAATTCAGGACCCTCACACTCGGTGTTGGATTACACGGTGGAATTCAGGGCCCTCACACTCGGTGCTGGATTACACGGTGGAATTCAGGACCCTCCCACTCAGTGTTCGAATACACGGTGGAATTCAGGACCCTCACACTCGGTGTTGGATTACACGGTGGATTTCAGGACCCTCACACTCGGTGTTGGATTACACGGTGGAATTCAGGACCCTCACACTCGGTGCTGGATTACACGGTGGAATTAAGGACCCTCACACTTTGTGTTGGATTACACGGTGGAATTCAGGACCCTCACAGTCGGGGCTGGATTACACGGTGGAATTCAGGACCCTCACACTCGGTGCTGGATTACACGGTGGAATTCAGAACCCTCACACTCGGTGCTGGATTACACTGTGGAATTCAGGACCCTCACACTCGGTGCTGGATTACTCGGTGGAATTCAGGACCCTCACACTCGGTGGAATTCAGGACCCTCACACTAAGAGCTGGATTACATGGTGGAATTCAGGACCCTCACACTGGGTGTTGGATTACACAGTGGAATTCAGGACCCTCACACGGCGCGGGATTACACGGTGGAATTCAGTACCCTCACACTCGGTGCTGGATTACACGGTGGAATTCAGGACCCTCACACTCGGTGTTGGATTACACAGTGGAATTCAGGACCCTCACACTCGGCGCTGGATTACACGGTGGAATTCAGGACCCTCACACACGGTGTTGGATTACACGGTGGAATTCAGGACCCGCACACTCGGTGTTGGATTATACGGTGGATTTCAGGACACTCACACTCGGTGCTGGATTACACGGTGGAATTCAGGACCCTCACACTCGGAGCTGGATTACACGGTGGAATTCAGGACCCTCACACTCGGTGCTGGATTACACGGTGGAATTCAGGACCCTCCCACTCGGTGTTCGATTACACGGTGGAATTCAGGACCCTCACACTCGGTGTTGGATTACACGGTGGAATTCAGGACCCTCGCACTCAGTGCTGGATTACACGGTGGAATTCAGGACCCACACACTCGGTGTTGGATTACACAGTGGAATTCAGAACCCTCACACTCGGCGCGGGATTACACGGTGGAATTCAGTACCCTCACACTCGGTGCTGGATTACACGGTGGAATTCAGGACCCTCACACTCGGTGTTGGATTACACGGTGGAATTCAGGACCCTCGCACTCCGTGCTGGATTACACGGTGGAATTCAGGACCCTCACACTCGGTGCTGGATTACACTGTGGAATTCAGGACCCTCACACTCGGTGCTGGATTACTCGGTGGAATTCAGGACCCTCACACTCGGTGGAATTCAGGACCCTCACACTAAGAGCTGGATTTCACGGTGGAATTCAGGACCCTCACACTCGGTGTTGGATTACACGGTGGAATTCTGGACCCTCACACTCGGTGTTGGATTACACGGTGGAATTCAGGACCCTCACACTCGGCGCTGGATTACACGGTGGAATTCAGGACCCTCACACTCGGTGCTGGATTACACTGTGGAATTCAGGACCCTCACACTCGGTGCTGGACTACTCGGTGGAATTCAGGACCCTCACACTCGGTGGAATTCAGGACCCTCACACTAAGAGCTGGATTACACGGTGGAATTCAGGACCCTCACGCTCGGTGCTGGATTACACGGTGGAATTCAGGACCCTCACACTCGGTGTTGGATTACACGGTGGAATTCAGGACCCTCACACTCGGCGCTGGATTACACGGTGGAATTCAGGACCCTCACACTCGGTGCTGGATTACACGGTGGAATTCAGGACCCTCACACTCGGTGTTGGATTACACGGTGGAATTCAGGACCCTCACACTAAGAGCTGGATTACACGGTGGAATTCAGGACCCTCACACTCGGTGCTGGATTACACGGTGGAATTCAAGACCCTCACACTCGGTGTTGGATTACACGGTGGAATTCAGGACCCTCACACTCGGCGCTGGATTACACGGTGGAATTCAGGACCCTCACACTCGGTGCTGGATTACACGGTGGAATTCAGGACCCTCCCACTCAGTGTTCGATTACACGGTGGAATTCAGGACCCTCACACTCGGTGTTGGATTACACGGTGGAATTCAGGACCCTCACACTCGGTGTTGGATTACACAGTGGAATTCAGGACCCTCACAGTCGGGGCTGGATTACACGGTGGAATTCAGGACCCTCACACTCGGTGCTGGATTACACGGTGGAATTCAGAACCCTCACACTCGGTGCTGGATTACACTGTGGAATTCAGGACCCTCACACTCGGTGCTGGATTACTCGGTGGAATTCAGGACCCTCACGCTCGGTGGAATTCAGGACCCTCACACTAAGAGCTGGATTACACGGTGGAATTCAGGACCCTCACACTCGGTGTTGGATTACACAGTGGAATTCAGGACCCTCACACTCGGCGCGGGATTACACGGTGGAATTCAGTACCCTCACACTCGGTGCTGGATTACACGGTGGAATTCAGGACCCTCACACTCGGTGTTGGATTACACAGTGGAATTCAGGACCCTCACACTCGGCGCTGGATTACACGGTGGAATTCAGGACCCTCACACTCGGTGCTGGATTACACGGTGGAATTCAGGACCCTCACACTCGGAGCTGGATTACACGGTGGAATTCAGGACCCTCACACTCGGTGCTGGATTACACGGTGGAATTCAGGACCCTCCCACTCGGTGTTCGATTACACGGTGGAATTCAGGACCCTCACACTCGGTGTTGGATTACACGGTGGAATTCAGGACCCTCGCACTCAGTGCTGGATTACACGGTGGAATTCAGGACCCTCACACTCGGTGTTGGATTACACAGTGGAATTCAGGACCCTCACACTCGGCGCGGGATTACACGGTGGAATTCAGTACCCTCACACTCGGTGCTGGATTACACGGTGGAATTCAGGACCCTCACACTCGGTGTTGGATTACACGGTGGAATTCAGGACCCTCGCACTCAGTGCTGGATTACACGGTGGAATTCAGGAACCTCACACTCGGTGCTGGATTACACTGTGGAATTCAGGACCCTCACACTCGGTGCTGGATTACTCGGTGGAATTCAGGACCCTCACACTCGGTGGAATTCAGGACCCTCACACTAAGAGCTGGATTTCACGGTGGAATTCAGGACCCTCACACTCGGTGCTGGATTACACTGTGGAATTCAGGACCCTCACACTCGGTGTTGGATTACACGGTGGAATTCAGGACCCTCACACTAAGAGCTGGATTACACGGTCGAATTCAGGACCCTCACACACGGTGTTGGATTACACGGTGGAATTCAGGACCCTCACACTCGGTGTTGGATTACACGGTGGAATTCAGGACCCTCACACTCGGTGCTGGATTACACGGCGGAATTAAGGACCCTCTCACTCGGTGTTGGATTACACGGTGGAATTAAGGACCCTCACACTCGGTGCTGGATTACACGGTGGAATTCAGGACCCTCACACTCGGTGCTGGATTACACGGTGGAATTCAGAACCCTCACACTTGGTGCTGGATTACACTGTGGAATTCAGGACCCTCACACTCGGTGCTGGATTACTCGGTGGAATTCAGGACCCTCACACTCGGTGGAATTCAGGACCCTCACACTGAGAGCTGGATTACACGGTGGAATTCAGGACCATCACACTCGGTGCTGGATTACACGGTGGAATTCAGGACCCTCACACTCGGTGTTGGATTACACGGTGGAATTCAGGACCCTCACACTCGGCGCTGGATTACACGGTGGAATTCAGGACCCTCACACTCGGTGCTGGATTACACGGTGGAATTCAGGACCCTCCCACTCAGTGTTCGATTACACGGTGGAATTCAGGACCCTCACACTCGGTGTTGGATTACACGGTGGAATTCAGGACCCTCGCACTCAGTGCTGGATTACACGGTGGAATTCAGGACCCTCACACAGTCTTGGATTACATGGTGGAATTCAGGACCCTCTCACACTGTGTTGGATTACACGCTGGAATACAGGACCCTCGCACTCAGTGCTGGATTACACGGTGGAATTCAGGACCCTCACACTCGGTGTTGGATTACACGGTGAAATTCAGGACCCTTACACTCGGTGTTGGATTACACGGTGGAATTCAGGACTCTCACACTTGGTTTTGGATTACACGGTGGAATTCAGGACACTGACACTCGGTGTTGGATTACACGGTGGAATTCAGGACCCTCTCACACGGTGCTGGATTACAAGGTGAAATTCAGGACCCTTACACTCGGTGTTGGATTACACGGTGGAATTCAGGACTCTCACACTTGGTGTTGGATTACACGGTGGAATTCAGGACACTGACACTCGGTGTTGGATTACACGGTGGAATTCAGGACCCTCTCACACGGTGCTGGATTACACGGTGGAATTCAGGACCCTCGCACTCAGTGCTGGATTACACGGTGGAATTCAGGACCCTCACACACAGTGTTGGATTACATGGTGGAATTCAGGACCCTCACACTCGGTGTTGGATTACACGGTGGAATTCAGGACCCTCACACTCGGTGCTGGATTACACGGTGTAATTCAGGACCCTCACACTTGGTGCTGGATTACACGGTGGAATTCAGAACCCTCACACTCGGTGTTGGATTACACGGTGGAATTCAGGACCCTCACACACGGTGTTGGATTTCACGGTGGAATTCAGGACCCTGACACTCGGTGCTGGATTACACGGTGGAATTAAGGACCCTCACACTCGGTGTTGGATTACACGGTGGAATTCAGGACCCTCACAGTCGGGGCTGGATTACACGGTGGAATTCAGGACCCTCACACTCGGTGCTGGATTACACGGTGGAATTCAGAACCCTCACACTCGGTGCTGGATTACACTGTGGAATTCAGGACCCTCACACTCGGTGCTGGATTACTCAGTGGAATTCAGGACCCTCACACTCGGTGGAATTCAGGACCCTCACACTAAGAGCTGGATTACACGGTGGAATTCCGGACCCTCACACTCGGTGCTGGATTACACGGTGGAATTCAGGACCCTCACACTCGGTGCTGGATTACACGGTGGAATTCAGGACCCTTACACTCGATGTTGGATTACACAGTGGAATTCAGGACCCTCACACTCGGCGCTGGATTACACGGTGGAATTCAGGACCCTCACACACGGTGTTGGATTACACGGTGGAATTCAGGACCCGCACACTCGGTGTTGGATTACACGGTGGAATTCAGGACACTCACACTCGGTGCTGGATTACACGGTGGAATTCAGGACCCTCACACTCGGTGCTGGATTACTCGGTGGAATTCAGGACCCTCACACTCGGTGGAATTCAGGACCCTCACACTAAGAGCTGGATTACACGGTGGAATTCAGGACCCTCACACTCGGTGCTGGACTACACGGTGGAATTCAGGACCCTCACACTCGGTGTTGGATTACACGGTGGAATTCAGGACCCTCACACTAAGAGCTGGATTACACGGAGGAATTCAGGACCCTCACACTCGGTGCTGGATTACACGGTGGAATTCAGGACCCTCACACTCGGTGTTGGATTACACGGTGGAATTCAGGACCCTCACACTCGGTGCTGGATTACACGGCGGAATTAAGGACCCTCACACTCGGTGTTGGATTACACGGTGGAATTCAGGACCCTCACACTCGGTGCTGGATTACACGGTGGAATTCAGGACCCTCACACTCGGTACTGGATTACTCGGTGGAATTCAGAACCCTCACACTCGGTGCTGGATTACACTGTGGAATTCAGGACCCTCACACTCGGTGCTGGATTACTCGGTGGAATTCAGGACCCTCACACTCGGTGGAATTCAGGACCCTCACACTAAGAGCTGGATTACACGGTGGAATTCAGGACCCTCACACTCGGTGCTGGATTACACGGTGGCATTCAGGACCCTCACACTCGGTGTTGGATTACACGGTGGAATTCAGGACCCTCACACTCGGCGCTGGATTACACGGTGGAATTCAGGACCCTCACACTCGGTGCTGGATTACACGGTGGAATTCAGGACCCTCCCACTCAGTGTTCGATTACACGGTGGAATTCAGGACCCTCACACTCGGTGCTGGATTACACGGTGGAATTCAGAACCCTCACACTCGGTGTTGGATTACACGGTGGAATTCAGGACCCTCACACTCGGTGTTGGATTACACGGTGGAATTCAGGACCCTCACACTCGGTGCTGGATTACACGGCGGAATTAAGGACCCTCACACTCGGTGTTGGAGTACACGGTGGAATTCAGGACCCTCACACTCGGTGCTGGATTACACGGTGGAATTCAGGACCATCACACTCGGTGCTGGATTACACGGTGGAATTCAGGACACTCACACTCGGTGCTGGATTACTCGGTGGAATTCAGGACACTCACACTCGGTGGAATTCAGGACCCTCACACACAGTGTTGGATTACATGGTGGAATTCAGGACCCTCACACTCGGTGTTGGATTACACGGTGGAATTCAGGACCCTCACACTCGGTGCTGGATTACACGGTGGAATTCAGGACCCTCACACTTGGTGCTGGATTACACGGTAGAATTCAGCACCCTCACACTCGGTGGAATTCAGGACCCTCACACTAAGAGCTGGATTACACGGTGGAATTCAGGACCCTCACACTCGGTGCTGGATTACACGGTGGAATTCAGGACCCTCACACTCGGTGTTGGATTACACGGTGGAATTCAGGACCCTCACACTCGGCGCTGGATTACACGGTGGAATTCAGGACCCTCACACTCGGTGCTGGATTACACGGTGGAATTCAGGACCCTCCCACTCAGTGTTCGATTACACGGTGGAATTCAGGACCCTCACACTCGGTGTTGGATTACACGGTGGAATTCAGGACCCTCGCACTAAGAGCTGGATTACACGGTGGAATTCAGGACCCTCACACTCGGTGCTGGATTACACGGTGGAATTCAGGACCCTCACACTCGGTGTTGGATTACACGGTGGAATTCAGGACCCTCACACTCGGCGCTGGATTACACGGTGGAATTCAGGACCCTCACACTCGGTGCTGGATTACACGGTGGAATTCAGGACCCTCCCACTCAGTTTTCGATTACACGGTGGAATTCAGGACCCTCACACTCGGTGTTGGATTACACTGAGGAATTCAGACCCTCACACTCGGTGCTGGATTACACGGTGGAATTCAGTACCCTCACACTTGGTGCTGGATTACACGGTAGAATTCAGCACCCTAACACTCGGTGGAATTCAGGACCCTCACACTAAGAGCTGGATTACACGGTGGAATTCAGGACCCTCACACTCGGTGCTGGATTACACGGTGGAATTCAGGACCCTCACACTCGGTGTTGGATTACACGGTGGAATTCAGGACCCTCACACTCGGCGCTGGATTACACGGTGGAATTCAGGACCCTCACACTCGGTGCTGGATTACACGGTGGAATTCAGGACCCTCCCACTCAGTCTTCGATTACACGGTGGAATTCAGGACCCTCACACTCTGTGTTGGATTACACGGTGGAATTCAGGACCCTCGCACTAAGAGCTGGATTACACGGTGGAATTCAGGACCCTCACACTCGGCGCTGGATTACACGGTGGAATTCAGGACCCTCACACTCGGTGCTGGATTACACGGTGGAATTCAGGACCCTCCCACTCAGTGTTCGATTACACGGTGGAATTCAGGACCCTCACACTCGGTGCTGGATTACACGGTGGAATTCAGAACCCTCACACTCGGTGTTGGATTACACGGTGGAATTCAGGACCCTCACACTCGGTGTTGGATTACACGGTGGAATTCAGGTCCCTCACACTCGGTGCTGGATTACACGGCGGAATTAAGGACCCTCACACTCGGTGTTGGAGTACACGGTGGAATTCAGGACCCTCACACTCGGTGCTGGATTACACGGTGGAATTCAGGACCATCACACTCGGTGCTGGATTACACGGTGGAATTCAGGACACTCACACTCGGTGCTGGATTACTCGGTGGAATTCAGGACACTCACACTCGGTGGAATTCAGGACCCTCACACTAAGAGCTGGATTACACGGTGGAATTCAGGACCCTCACACACAGTGTTGGATTACATGGTGGAATTCAGGACCCTCACACTCGGTGTTGGATAACACGGTGGAATTCAGGACCCTCACACTCGGTGCTGGATTACACGGTGGAATTCAGGACCCTCACACTTGGTGCTGGATTACACGGTAGAATTCAGCACCCTCACACTCGGTGGAATTCAGGACCCTCACACTAAGAGCTGGATTACACGGTGGAATTCAGGACCCTCACACTCGGTGCTGGATTACACGGTGGAATTCAGGACCCTCACACTCGGTGTTGGATTACACGGTGGAATTCAGGACCCTCACACTCGGCGCTGGATTACACGGTGGAATTCAGGACCCTCACACTCGGTGCTGGATTACACGGTGGAATTCAGGACCCTCCCACTCAGTGTTCGATTACACGGTGGAATTCAGGACCCTCACACTCGGTGTTGGATTACACGGTGGAATTCAGGACCCTCGCACTAAGAGCTGGATTACACGGTGGAATTCAGGACCCTCACACTCGGTGCTGGATTACACGGTGGAATTCAGGACCCTCACACTCGGTGTTGGATTACACGGTGGAATTCAGGACCCTCACACTCGGCGCTGGATTACACGGTGGAATTCAGGACCCTCACACTCGGTGCTGGATTACACGGTGGAATTCAGGACCCTCCCACTCAGTTTTCGATTACACGGTGGAATTCAGGACCCTCACACTCGGTGTTGGATTACACTGAGGAATTCAGACCCTCACACTCGGTGCTGGATTACACGGTGGAATTCAGTACCCTCACACTTGGTGCTGGATTACACGGTAGAATTCAGCACCCTAACACTCGGTGGAATTCAGGACCCTCACACTAAGAGCTGGATTACACGGTGGAATTCAGGACCCTCACACTCGGTGCTGGATTACACGGTGGAATTCAGGACCCTCACACTCGGTGTTGGATTACACGGTGGAATTCAGGACCCTCACACTCGGCGCTGGATTACACGGTGGAATTCAGGACCCTCACACTCGGTGCTGGATTACACGGTGGAATTCAGGACCCTCCCACTCAGTGTTCGATTACACGGTGGAATTCAGGACCCTCACACTCTGTGTTGGATTACACGGTGGAATTCAGGACCCTCGCACTAAGAGCTGGATTACACGGTGGAATTCAGGACCCTCACACTCGGTGCTGGATTACACGGTGGAATTCAGGACCCTCACACTCGGTGTTGGATTACACGGTGTAATTCAGGACCCTCACACTCGGCGCTGGATTACACGGTGGAATTCAGGACCCTCACTCGGTGCTGGATTACACGGTGGAATTCAGAACCCTCACACTCGGTGCTGGATTACACTGTGGAATTCAGGACCCTCACACTCGGTGGAATTCAGGACCCTCACACTAAGAGCTGGATTACACGGTGGAATTCAGGACCCTCACACTCGGTGCTGGATTACACGGTGGAATTCAGGACCCTCACACTCGGTGTTGGATTACACGGTGGAATTCAGGACCCTCACACTAAGAGCTGGATTACACGGTGGAATTCAGGACCCTCGCACTAAGAGCTGGATTACACGGTGGAATTCAGGACCCTCACACTCGGTGCTGGATTACACGGTGGAATTCAGGACCCTCACACTCGGTGTTGGATTACACGGTGGAATTCAGGACCCTCACACTCGGCGCTGGATTACACGGTGGAATTCAGGACCCTCACTCGGTGCTGGATTACACGGTGGAATTCAGAACCCTCACACTCGGTGCTGGATTACACTGTGGAATTCAGGACCCTCACACTCGGTGCTGGATTACTCGGTGGAATTCAGGACCCTCACACTCGGTGGAATTCAGGACCCTCACACTAAGAGCTGGATTACACGGTGGAATTCAGGACCCTCACACTCGGTGCTGGATTACACGGTGGAATTCAGGACCCTCACACTCGGTGTTGGATTACACGGTGGAATTCAGGACCCTCACACTAAGAGCTGGATTACACGGTGGAATTCAGGACCCTCACACTCGGTGCTGGATTACACGGTGGAATTCAGGACCCTCACACTCGGTGCTGGATTACACGGTGGAATTCAGGACCCTCACACTCGGCGCTGGATTACACGGTGGAATTCAGGACCCTCACACTCGGTGCTGGATTACACGGTGGAATTCAGGTCCCTCCCACTCAGTGTTCGATTACACGGTGGAATTCAGGACCCTCACACTCGGTGTTGGATTACACGGTGGAATTCAGGACCCTCACACTCGGTGTTGGATTACACGGTGGAATTCAGGACCCTCACACTCGGTGCTGGATTACACGGCGGAATTAAGGACCCTCACACTCGGTGTTGGATTACACGGTGGAATTCAGGACCCTCACACTCGGTGCTGGATTACACGGTGGAATTCAGGACCCTCACACTCGGTGCTGGATTACACGGTGGAATTCAGAACCCTCACACTCGGTGCTGGATTACACTGTGGAATTCAGGACCCTCACACTCGGTGCTGGATTACTCGGTGGAATTCAGGACCCTCACACTCGGTGGAATTCAGGACCCACACACTAAGAGCTGGATTACATGGTGGAATTCAGGACCCTCACACACGGTGCTGGATTACACGGTGGAATTCAGGACCCTCACACTCGGTGTTGGATTACACGGTGGAATTCAGGACCCTCACACTCGGCGCTGGATTACACGGTGGAATTGAGGACCCTCACACTCGGTGCAAGATTACACGGTGGAATTCAGGACCCTCCCACTCAGTGTTCGATTACACGGTGGAATTCAGGACCCTCACACTCGGTGTTGGATTACACGGTGGTATTCAGGACCCTCGCACTCAGTGCTGGATTGCACGGTGGAATTCAGGACCCTCACACTCGGTGTTGGATTACACGGTGGAATTCAGGACCCTCACACTCGGTGTTGGATTACACGGTGAAATTCAGGACCCTTACACTCGGTGTTGGATTACACGGTGGAATTCAGGACTCTCACACTTGGTGTTGGATTACACGGTGGAATTCAGGACACTGACACTCGGTGTTGGATTACACGGTGGAATTCAGGACCCTCTCACACGGTGCTGGATTACACGGTGGAATTCAGGACCCTCGCACTCAGTGCTGGAATACACGGTGGAATTCAGGACCCTCACACACAGTGTTGGATTACATGGTGGAATTCAGGACCCTCACACTCGGTGTTGGATTACACGGTGGAATTCAGGACCCTCACACTCGGTGCTGGATTACACGGTGGAATTCAGGACCCTCACACTTGGTGCTGGATTACACGGTGGAATTCAGGACCCTCACACTCGGTGCTGGATTACACGGTGGAATTCAGGACCCTCCCACTCAGTGTTCGATTACACGGTGGAATTCAGGACCCTCACACTCGGTGCTGGATTACACGGTGGAATTCAGAACCCTCACACTCGGTGTTGGATTACACGGTGGAATTCAGGACCCTCACACTCGGTGTTGGATTACACGGTGGAATTCAGGACCCTCACACTCGGTGCTGGATTACACGGCGGAATTAAGGACCCTCACACTCGGTGTTGGAGTACACGGTGGAATTCAGGACCCTCACACTCGGTGCTGGATTACACGGTGGAATTCAGGACCATCACACTCGGTGCTGGATTACACGGTGGAATTCAGGACACTCACACTCGGTGCTGGATTACTCGGTGGAATTCAGGACCCTCACACTCGGTGGAATTCAGGACCCTCACACTAAGAGCTGGATTACACGGTGGAATTCAGGACCCTCACACACAGTGTTGGATTACATGGTGGAATTCAGGACCCTCACACTCGGTGTTGGATTACACGGTGGAATTCAGGACCCTCACACTCGGTGCTGGATTACACGGTGGAATTCAGGACCCTCACACTTGGTGCTGGATTACACGGTAGAATTCAGCACCCTCACACTCGGTGGAATTCAGGACCCTCACACTAAGAGCTGGATTACACGGTGGAATTCAGGACACTCACACTCGGTGCTGGATTACACGGTGGAATTCAGGACCCTCACACTCGGTGTTGGATTACACGGTGGAATTCAGGACCCTCACACTCGGCGCTGGATTACACGGTGGAATTCAGGACCCTCACACTCGGTGCTGGATTACACGGTGGAATTCAGGACCCTCCCACTCAGTGTTCGATTACACGGTGGAATTCAGGACCCTCACACTCGGTGTTGGATTACACGGTGGAATTTAGGACCCTCGCACTAAGAGCTGGATTACACGGTGGAATTCAGGACCCTCACACTCGGTGCTGGATTACACGGTGGAATTCAGGACCCTCACACTCGGTGTTGGATTACACGGTGGAATTCAGTACCCTCACACTCGGCGCTGGATTACACGGTGGAATTCAGGACCCTCACACTCGGTGCTGGATTACACGGTGGAATTCAGGACCCTCCCACTCAGTGTTCGATTACACGGTGGAATTCAGGACCCTCACACTCGGTGTTGGATTACACTGAGGAATTCAGACCCTCACACTCGGTGCTGGATTACACGGTGGAATTCAGGACCCTCACACTTGGTGCTGGATTACACGGTAGAATTCAGCACCCTAACACTCGGTGGAATTCAGGACCCTCACACTAAGAGCTGGATTACACGGTGGAATTCAGGACCCTCACACTCGGTGCTGGATTACACGGTGGAATTCAGGTCCCTCACACTCGGCGTTGGATTACACGGTGGAATTCAGGACCCTCACACTCGGCGCTGGATTACACGGTGGAATTCAGGACCCTCACACTCGGTGCTGGATTACACGGTGGAATTCAGGACCCTCCCACTCAGTGTTCGATTACACGGTGGAATTCAGGACCCTCGCACTCTGTGTTGGATTACACGGTGGAATTCAGGACCCTCGCACTAAGAGCTGGATTACACGGTGGAATTCAGGACCCTCACACTCGGTGCTGGATTACACGGTGGAATTCAGGACCCTCACACTCGGCGCTGGATTACACGGTGGAATTCAGGACCATCACACTCGGTGCTGGATTACACGGTGGAATTCAGAACCCTCACACTCGGTGCTGGATTACACTGTGGAATTCAGGACCCTCACACTCGGTGCTGGATTACTCGGTGGAATTCAGGACCCTCACACTCGGTGGAATTCAGGACCCTCACACTAAGAGCTGGATTACATGGTGGAATTCAGGACCCTCACACTCGGTGCTGGATTACACGGTGGAATTCAGGACCCTCACACTCGGTGTTGGATTACACGGTGGAATTCAGGACCCTCACACTAAGAGCTGGATTACACGGTAGAATTCAGGACCCTCACACTCGGTGCTGGATTACACGGTGGAATTCAGGACCCTCACACTCGGTGCTGGATTACACGGTGAAATTCAGGACCCTCACACTCGGCGCTGGATTACACGGTGGAATTCAGGACCCTCACACTCGGTGCTGGATTACACGGTGGAATTCAGGTCCCTCCCACTCAGTGTTCGATTACACGGTGGAATTCAGGACCCTCACACTCGGTGTTGGATTACACGGTGGAATTCAGGACCCTCACACTCGGTGTTGGATTACACGGTGGAATTCAGGACCCTCACACTCGGTGCTGGATTACACGGCGGAATTAAGGACCCTCACACTCGGTGTTGGATTACATGGTGGAATTCAGGACCCTCACACTCGGTGCTGGATTACACGGTGGAATTCAGGACCCTCACACTCGGTGCTGGATTACACGGTGGAATTCAGAACCCTCACACTCGGTGCTGGATTACACTGTGGAATTCAGGACCCTCACACTCGGTGCTGGATTACTCGGTAGAATTCAGGACCCTCACACTCGGTGGAATTCAGGACCCTCACACTAAGAGCTGGAGTACATGGTGGAATTCAGGACCCTCACACACGGTGCTGGATTACACGGTGGAATTCAGGACCCTCACACTCGGTGTTGGATTACACGGTGGAATTCAGGACCCTCACACTCGGCGCTGGATTACACGGTGGAATTGAGGACCCTCACACTCGGTGCAAGATTACACGGTGGAATTCAGGACCCTCCCACTCAGTGTTCGATTACACGGTGGAATTCAGGACCCTCACACTCGGTGTTGGATTACACGGAGGTATTCAGGACCCTCGCACTCAGTGCTGGATTGCACAGTGGAATTCAGGACCCTCACACTCGGTGTTGGATTACACGGTGGAATTCAGGACCCTCACACTCGGTGTTGGATTACACGGTGAAATTCAGGACCCTTACACTCGGTGTTGGATTACACGGTGGAATTCAGGACTCTCACACTTGGTGTTGGATTACACGGTGGAATTCAGGACACTGACACTCGGTGTTGGATTACACGGTGGAATTCAGGACCCTCTCACACGGTGCTGGATTACACGGTGGAATTCAGGACCCTCGCACTCAGTGCTGGAATACACGGTGGAATTCAGGACCCTCACACACAGTGTTGGATTACATGGTGGAATTCAGGACCCTCACACTCGGTGTTGGATTACACGGTGGAATTCAGGACCCTCACACTCGGTGCTGGATTACACGGTGGAATTCAGGACCCTCACACTTGGTGCTGGATTACACGGTGGAATTCAGAACCCTCACACTCGGTGTTGGATTACACGGTGGAATTCAGGACCCTCACACTCGGTGTTGGATTACACGGTGGAATTTAGGACCCTCACACTCGGTGCTGGATTACACGGTGGAATTAAGGACCCTCACACTCGGTGTTGGATTACACGGTGGAATTCAGGACCCTCACAGTCGGGGCTGGATTACACGGTGGAATTCAGGACCCTCACACTCGGTGCTGGATTACACGGTGGAATTCAGAACCCTCACACTCGGTGCTGGATTACACTGTGGAATTCAGGACCCTCACACTCGGTGCTGGATTACTCGGTGGAATTCAGGACCCTCACACTCGGTGGAATTCAGGACCCTCACACTAAGAGCTGGATTACACGGTGGAATTCAGGACCCTCACACTCGGTGTTGGATTACACGGTGGAATTCAGGACCCTCACACTCAGTGTTGGATTACATGGTGGAATTCAGGACCCTCACACTCGGCGCTGGATTACACGGTGGAATTCAGGACCCTCACACTCGGTGCTGGATTACACGGTGTAATTCAGGACCCTCCCACTCAGTGTTCGATTACACGGTGGAATTCAGGACCCTCACACTCGGTGTTGGATTACACGGTGGAATTCAGGACCCTCGCACTCAGTGCTGGATTACACGGTGGAATTCAGGACCCTCACACACAGTGTTGGCTTACATGGTGGAATTCAGGACCCTCTCACACGGTGTTGGATTGCACGGTGGAATTCAGGACCCTCGCACTCAGTGCTGGATTACACGGTGGAATTCAGGACCCTCACACACAGTGTTGGATTACATGGTGGAATTCAGGACCCTCACATTCGGTGTTGGATTACACGGTGGAATTCAGGACCCTCACACTCGGTGGAATTCAGGACCCTCACACTAGGAGCTGGACTACACGGTGCAATTCAGGACCCTCACACTCGGAGCTGGATTATACGGTAGAATTCAGGACCCTCACACTCGGTGTTGGATTACACTGTGGAATTCAGGACCCTCACACTCGGGGTTGGATTACACTGTGGAATTCAGGACCCTCACACTCGGTGCTGGATTACACGGTGGAATTCAGGACCCTCGCACTCAGTGCTGGAATACACGGTGGAATTCAGGACCCTCACACACAGTGTTGGATTACATGGTGGAATTCAGGACCCTCACACTCGGTGTTGGATTACACGGTGGAATTCAGGACCCTCACACTCGGTGCTGGATTACACGGTGGAATTCAGGACCCTCACACTTGGTGCTGGATTACACGGTGGAATTCAGAACCCTCACACTCGGTGTTGGATTACACGGTGGAATTCAGGACCCTCACACTCGGTGTTGGATTACACGGTGGAATTTAGGACCCTCACACTCGGTGCTGGATTACATGGTGGAATTAAGGACCCTCACACTCGGTGTTGGATTACACGGTGGAATTCAGGACACTGACACTCGGTGTTGGATTACACGGTGGAATTCAGGACCCTCCCACTCAGTGTTCGATTACACGGTGGAATTCAGGACCCTCGCACTCTGTGTTGGATTACACGGTGGAATTCAGGACCCTCGCACTAAGAGCTGGATTACACGGTGGAATTCAGGACCCTCACACTCGGTGCTGGATTACACGGTGGAATTCAGGACCCTCACACTCGGTGTTGGATTACACGGTGGAATTCAGGACCCTCACACTCGGCGCTGGATTACACGGTGGAATTCAGGACCATCAACCTCGGTGCTGGATTACTCGGTGGAATTCAGGACCCTCACACTCGGTGGAATTCAGGACCCTCACACTAAGAGCTGGATTACATGGTGGAATTCAGGACCCTCACACTCGGTGCTGGATTACACGGTGGAATTTAGGACCCTCACACTCGGTGTTGGATTACACGGTGGAATTCAGGACCCTCACACTAAGAGCTGGATTACACGGTAGAATTCAGGACCCTCACACTCGGTGCTGGATTACACGGTGGAATTCAGGACCCTCACACTCGGTGCTGGATTACACGGTGAAATTCAGGACCCTCACACTCGGCGCTGGATTACACGGTGGAATTCAGGACCCTCACACTCGGTGTTGGATTACACGGTGGAATTCAGGACCCTCACACTCGGTGTTGGATTACACGGTGGAATTCAGGACCCTCACACTCGGTGCTGGATTACACGGCGGAATTAAGGACCCTCACACTCGGTGTTGGATTACACGGTGGAATTCAGGACCCTCACACTCAGTGCTGGATTACACGGTGGAATTCAGGACACTCACACTCGGTGCTGGATTACACGGTGGAATTCAGAACCCTCACACTCGGTGCTGGATTACACTGTGGAATTCAGAACCCTCACACTCGGTGCTGGATTACACGGCGGAATTAAGGACCCTCACACTCGGTGTTGGATTACACGGTGGAATTCAGGACCCTCACACTCAGTGCTGGATTACACGGTGGAATTCAGGACCCTCACACTCGGTGCTGGATTACACTGTGGAATTCAGAACCCTCACACTCGGTGCTGGATTACACGGCGGAATTAAGGACCCTCACACTCGGTGTTGGATTACACGGTGGAATTCAGGACCCTCACACTCAGTGCTGGATTACACGGTGGAATTCAGGACCCTCACACTCGGTGCTGGATTACACGGCGGAATTAAGGACCCTCACACTCGGTGTTGGATTACACGGTGGAATTCAGGACCCTCACACTCAGTGCTGGATTACACGGTGGAATTCAGGACCCTCACACTCGGTGCTGGATTACACGGTGGAATTCAGGACCCTCACACTTGGTGCTGGATTACACGGTGGAATTCAGAACCCTCACACTCGGTGTTGGATTACACGGTGGAATTCAGGACCCTCACACTCGGTGTTGGATTACACGGTGGAATTTAGGACCCTCACACTCGGTGCTGGATTACACGGTGGAATTAAGGACCCTCACACTCGGTGTTGGATTACACGGTGGAATTCAGGACACTGACACTCGGTGTTGGATTACACGGTGGAATTCAGGACCCTCCCACTCAGTGTTCGATTACACGGTGGAATTCAGGACCCTCGCACTCTGTGTTGGATTACACGGTGGAATTCAGGACCCTCGCACTAAGAGCTGGATTACACGGTGGAATTCAGGACCCTCACACTCGGTGCTGGATTACACGGTGGAATTCAGGACCCTCACACTCGGTGTTGGATTACACGGTGGAATTCAGGACCCTCACACTCGGCGCTGGATTACACGGTGGAATTCAGGACCATCACACTCGGTGCTGGATTACTCGGTGGAATTCAGGACCCTCACACTCGGTGGAATTCAGGACCCTCACACTAAGAGCTGGATTACATGGTGGAATTCAGGACCCTCACACTCGGTGCTGGATTACACGGTGGAATTTAGGACCCTCACACTCGGTGTTGGATTACACGGTGGAATTCAGGACCCTCACACTAAGAGCTGGATTACACGGTAGAATTCAGGACCCTCACACTCGGTGCTGGATTACACGGTGGAATTCAGGACCCTCACACTCGGTGCTGGATTACACGGTGAAATTCAGGACCCTCACACTCGGCGCTGGATTACACGGTGGAATTCAGGACCCTCACACTCGGTGCTGGATTACACGGTGGAATTCAGGTCCCTCCCACTCAGTGTTCGATTACACGGTGGAATTCAGGACCCTCACACTCGGTGTTGGATTACACGGTGGAATTCAGGACCCTCACACTCGGTGTTGGATTACACGGTGGAATTCAGGACCCTCACACTCGGTGCTGGATTACACGGCGGAATTAAGGACCCTCACACTCGGTGTTGGATTACACGGTGGAATTCAGGACCCTCACACTCAGTGCTGGATTACACGGTGGAATTCAGGACCCTCACACTCGGTGCTGGATTACACGGTGGAATTCAGAACCCTCACACTCGGTGCTGGATTACACTGTGGAATTCAGGACCCTCACACTCGGTGCTGGATTACTCGGTAGAATTCAGGACCCTCACACTCGGTGGAATTCAGGACCCTCACACTAAGAGCTGGAGTACATGGTGGAATTCAGGACCCTCACACACGGTGCTGGATTACACGGTGGAATTCAGGACCCTCACACTCGGTGTTGGATTACACGGTGGAATTCAGGACCCTCACACTCGGCGCTGGATTACACGGTGGAATTGAGGACCCTCACACTCGGTGCAAGATTACACGGTGGAATTCAGGACCCTCCCACTCAGTGTTCGATTACACGGTGGAATTCAGGACCCTCACACTCGGTGTTGGATTACACGGTGGTATTCAGGACCCTCGCACTCAGTGCTGGATTGCACGGTGGAATTCAGGACCCTCACACTCGGTGTTGGATTACACGGTGAAATTCAGGACCCTCACACTCGGTGTTGGATTACACGGTGAAATTCAGGACCCTTACACTCGGTGTTGGATTACACGGTGGAATTCAGGACTCTCACACTTGGTGTTGGATTACACGGTGGAATTCAGGACACTGACACTCGGTGTTGGATTACACGGTGGAATTCAGGACCCTCTCACACGGTGCTGGATTACACGGTGGAATTCAGGACCCTCGCACTCAGTGCTGGAATACACGGTGGAATTCAGGACCCTCACACACAGTGTTGGATTACATGGTGGAATTCAGGACCCTCACACTCGGTGTTGGATTACACGGTGGAATTCAGGACCCTCACACTCGGTGCTGGATTACACGGTGGAATTCAGGACCCTCACACTTGGTGCTGGATTACACGGTGGAATTCAGAACCCTCACACTCGGTGTTGGATTACACGGTGGAATTCAGGACCCTCACACTCGGGGTTGGATTACACGGTGGAATTTAGGACCCTCACACTCGGTGCTGGATTACACGGTGGAATTAAGGACCCTCACACTCGGTGTTGGATTACACGGTGGAATTCAGGACCCTCACAGTCGGGGCTGGATTACACGGTGGAATTCAGGACCCTCACACTCGGTGCTGGATTACACGGTGGAATTCAGAACCCTCACACTCGGTGCTGGATTACACTGTGGAATTCAGGACCCTCACACTCGGTGCTGGATTACTCGGTGGAATTCAGGACCCTCACACTCGGTGGAATTCAGGACCCTCACACTAAGAGCTGGATTACACGGTGGAATTCAGGACCCTCACACTCGGTGCTGGATTACACGGTGGAATTCAGGACCCTCACACTCAGTGTTGGATTACATGGTGGAATTCAGGACCCTCACACTCGGCGCTGGATTACACGGTGGAATTCAGGACCCTCACACTCGGTGCTGGATTACACGGTGTAATTCAGGACCCTCCCACTCAGTGTTCGATTACACGGTGGAATTCAGGACCCTCACACTCGGTGTTGGATTACACGGTGGAATTCAGGACCCTCGCACTCAGTGCTGGATTACACGGTGGAATTCAGGACCCTCACACACAGTGTTGGCTTACATGGTGGAATTCAGGACCCTCTCACACGGTGTTGGATTGCACGGTGGAATTCAGGACCCTCGCACTCAGTGCTGGATTACACGGTGGAATTCAGGACCCTCACACTCGGGGTTGGATTACACTGTGGAATTCAGGACCCTCACACTCGGTGCTGGATTACACGGTGGAATTCAGGACCCTCACACTCAGTGTTGGATTACATGGTGGAATTCAGGACCCTCACACTCGGCGCTGGATTACACGGTGGAATTCAGGACCCTCACACTCGGTGCTGGATTACACGGTGTAATTCAGGACCCTCCCACTCAGTGTTCGATTACACGGTGGAATTCAGGACCCTCACACTCGGTGTTGGATTACACGGTGGAATTCAGGACCCTCACACTCGGGGTTGGATTACACTGTGGAATTCAGGACCCTCACACTCGGTGCTGGATTACACGGTGGAATTCAGGACCCTCACACTCAGTGTTGGATTACATGGTGGAATTCAGGACCCTCACACTCGGCGCTGGATTACACGGTGGAATTCAGGACCCTCACACTCGGTGCTGGATTACACGGTGTAATTCAGGACCCTCCCACTCAGTGTTCGATTACACGGTGGAATTCAGGACCCTCACACTCGGTGTTGGATTACACGGTGGAATTCAGGACCCTCGCACTCAGTGCTGGATTACACGGTGGAATTCAGGACCCTCACACACAGTGTTGGCTTACATGGTGGAATTCAGGACCCTCTCACACGGTGTTGGATTGCACGGTGGAATTCAGGACCCTCGCACTCAGTGCTGGATTACACGGTGGAATTCAGGACCCTCACACACAGTGTTGGATTACATGGTGGAATTCAGGACCCTCAGATTCGGTGTTGGATTACACGGTGGAATTCAGGACCCTCACACTCGGTGGAATTCAGGACCCTCACACTAGGAGCTGGATTACACGGTGGAATTCAGGACCCTCACACTCGGAGCTGGATTATACGGTGGAATTCAGGACCCTCACACTCGGTGTTGGATTACACTGTGGAATTCAGGACCCTCACACTCGGGGTTGGATTACACTGTGGAATTCAGGACCCTCACACTCGGTGCTGGATTACACGGTGGAATTCAGGACCCTCGCACTCAGTGCTGGAATACACGGTGGAATTCAGGACCCTCACACACAGTGTTGGATTACATGGTGGAATTCAGGACCCTCACACTCGGTGTTGGATTACACGGTGGAATTCAGGACCCTCACACTCGGTGCTGGATTACACGGTGGAATTCAGGACCCTCACACTTGGTGCTGGATTACACGGTGGAATTCAGAACCCTCACACTCGGTGTTGGATTACACGGTGGAATTCAGGACCCTCACACTCGGTGTTGGATTACACGGTGGAATTTAGGACCCTCACACTCGGTGCTGGATTACACGGTGGAATTAAGGACCCTCACACTCGGTGTTGGATTACACGGTGGAATTCAGGACCCTCACAGTCGGGGCTGGATTACACGGTGGAATTCAGGACCCTCACACTCGGTGCTGGATTACACGGTGGAATTCAGAACCCTCACACTCGGTGCTGGATTACACTGTGGAATTCAGGACCCTCACACTCGGTGCTGGATTACTCGGTGGAATTCAGGACCCTCACACTCGGTGGAATTCAGGACCCTCACACTAAGAGCTGGATTACACGGTGGAATTCAGGACCCTCACACTCGGTGCTGGATTACACGGTGGAATTCAGGACCCTCACACTCAGTGTTGGATTACATGGTGGAATTCAGGACCCTCACACTCGGCGCTGGATTACACGGTGGAATTCAGGACCCTCACACTCGGTGCTGGATTACACGGTGTAATTCAGGACCCTCCCACTCAGTGTTCGATTACACGGTGGAATTCAGGACCCTCACACTCGGTGTTGGATTACACGGTGGAATTCAGGACCCTCGCACTCAGTGCTGGATTACACGGTGGAATTCAGGACCCTCACACACAGTGTTGGCTTACATGGTGGAATTCAGGACCCTCTCACACGGTGTTGGATTGCACGGTGGAATTCAGGACCCTCGCACTCAGTGCTGGATTACACGGTGGAATTCAGGACCCTCACACACATTGTTGGATTACATGGTGGAATTCAGGACACTCACATTCGGTGTTGGATTACACGGTGGAATTCAGGACCCTCACACTCGGTGGAATTCAGGACCCTCACACTAGGAGCTGGATTACACGGTGGAATTCAGGACCCTCACACTCGGAGCTGGATTATACGGTGGAATTCAGGACCCTCACACTCGGTGTTGGATTACACTGTGGAATTCAGGTCCCTCACACTCGGGGTTGGATTACACTGTGGAATTCAGGACCCTCACACTCGGTGCTGGATTACACGGTGGAATTCAGGACCCTCACACTCGGTGTTGGATTACACAGTGGAATTCAGGACCCTCTCACACGGTGCTGGATTACACGGTGGAATTCAGGACCCTCGCACTCAGTGCTGGATTACACGGTGGAATTCAGGACCCTCACACACAGTGTTGGATTACATGGTGGAATTCAGGACCCTCACACTCGGTGTTGGATTACACGGTGGAATTCATGACCCTCACACTCGGTGCTGGATTACACGGTGGAATTCAGGACCCTCACACTTGGTGCTGGATTACACGGTGGAATTCAGAACCCTCACACTCGGTTTTGGATTACACGGTGGAATTCAGGACCCTCACACTCGGTGTTGGATTACACGGTGGAATTCAGGACACTCAGACTCGGTGCTGGATTACACGGTGGAATTAAGGACCCTCACACTCGGTGTTGGATTACACGGTGGAATTCAGGACCCTCACAGTCGGGGCTGGATTACACGGTCGAATTCAGGACCCTCACACTCGGTGCTGGATTACACGGTGGAATTCAGATCCCTCACACTCGGTGCTGGATTACACTGTGGAATAGAGGACCCTCACACTCGGTGCTGGATTACTCGGTGGAATTCAGGACCCTCACACTCGGTGGAATTCAGGACCCTCACACTAAGAGCTGGATTACACGGTGGAATTCAGGACCCTCACACTCGGTGCTGGATTACACGGTGGAATTCAGGACCCTCACACTCGGTGTTGGATTACACAGTGGAATTCAGGACCCTCACACTCGGCGCGGGATTACACGGTGGAATTCAGTACCCTCACACTCGGTGCTGGATTACACTGTGGAATTCAGGACCCTCACACTCGGTGCTGGATTACTCGGTGGAATTCAGGACCCTCACACTCGGTGGAATTCAGGACCCTCACACTAAGAGCTGGATTACACGGTGGAATTCAGGACCCTCACACTCGGTGCTGGATTACACGGTGGAATTCAGGACCCTCACACTCAGTGTTGGATTACATGGTGGAATTCAGGACCCTCACACTCGGCGCTGGATTACACGGTGGAATTCAGGACCCTCACACTCGGTGCTGGATTACACGGTGTAATTCAGGACCCTCCCACTCAGTGTTCGATTACACGGTGGAATTCAGGACCCTCACACTCGGTGTTGGATTACACGGTGGAATTCAGGACCCTCGCACTCAGTGCTGGATTACACGGTGGAATTCAGGACCCTCACACACAGTGTTGGCTTACATGGTGGAATTCAGGACCCTCTCACACGGTGTTGGATTGCACGGTGGAATTCAGGACCCTCGCACTCAGTGCTGGATTACACGGTGGAATTCAGGACCCTCACACACAGTGTTGGATTACATGGTGGAATTCAGGACCCTCACATTCGGTGTTGGATTACACGGTGGAATTCAGGACCCTCACACTCGGTGGAATTCAGGACCCTCACACTAGGAGCTGGATTACACGGTGGAATTCAGGACCCTCACACTCGGAGCTGGATTATACGGTGGAATTCAGGACCCTCACACTCGGTGTTGGATTACACTGTGGAATTCAGGTCCCTCACACTCGGGGTTGGATTACACTGTGGAATTCAGGACCCTCACACTCGGTGCTGGATTACACGGTGGAATTCAGGACCCTCACACTCGGTGTTGGATTACACAGTGGAATTCAGGACCCTCTCACACGGTGCTGGATTACACGGTGGAATTCAGGACCCTCGCACTCAGTGCTGGATTACACGGTGGAATTCAGGACCCTCACACACAGTGTTGGATTACATGGTGGAATTCAGGACCCTCACACTCGGTGTTGGATTACACGGTGGAATTCATGACCCTCACACTCGGTGCTGGATTACACGGTGGAATTCAGGACCCTCACACTTGGTGCTGGATTACACGGTGGAATTCAGAACCCTCACACTCGGTTTTGGATTACACGGTGGAATTCAGGGCCCTCACACTCGGTGTTGGATTACACGGTGGAATTCAGGACACTCAGACTCGGTGCTGGATTACACGGTGGAATTAAGGACCCTCACACTCGGTGTTGGATTACACGGTGGAATTCAGGACCCTCACAGTCGGGGCTGGATTACACGGTCGAATTCAGGACCCTCACACTCGGTGCTGGATTACACGGTGGAATTCAGATCCCTCACACTCGGTGCTGGATTACACTGTGGAATAGAGGACCCTCACACTCGGTGCTGGATTACTCGGTGGAATTCAGGACCCTCACACTCGGTGGAATTCAGGACCCTCACACTAAGAGCTGGATTACACGGTGGAATTCAGGACCCTCACACTCGGTGCTGGATTACACGGTGGAATTCAGGACCCTCACACTCGGTGTTGGATTACACAGTGGAATTCAGGACCCTCACACTCGGCGCGGGATTACACGGTGGAATTCAGTACCCTCACACTCGGTGCTGGATTACACGGTGGAATTCAGGACCCTCACACTCGGTGTTGGATTACACAGTGGAATTCAGGACCCTCACACTCGGCGCTGGATTACACGGTGGAATTCAGGACCCTCACACACGGTGTTGGATTACACGGTGGAATTCAGGACCCGCACACTCGGTGTTGGATTACACGGTGGAATTCAGGACACTCACACTCGGTGCTGGATTACACGGTGGAATTCAGGACCCTCACACTCGGAGCTGGATTACACGGTGGAATTCAGGACCCTCACACTCGGTGCTGGATTACACGGTGGAATTCAGGACCCTCCCACTCGGTGTTGGATTACACGGTGGAATTCAGGACCCTCGCACTCAGTGCTGGATTACACGGTGGAATTCAGGACCCTCACACTCGGTGCTGGATTACACTGTGGAATTCAGGACCCTCACACTCGGTGCTGGATTACTCGGTGGAATTCAGGACCCTCACACTCGGTGGAATTCAGGACCCTCACACTAAGAGCTGGTTTACACGGTGGAATTCAGGACCCTCACACTCGGTGCTGGATTACACGGTGGAATTCAGGACCCTCACACTCGGTGTTGGATTACACGGTGGAATTCAGGACCCTCACACTAAGAGCTGGATTACACGGTGGAATTCAGGACCCTCACACTCGGTGCTGGATTACACGGTGGAATTCAGGACCCTCACACACGGTGTTGGATTACACGGTGGAATTCAGGACACTCACACTCGGCGCTGGATTACACGGTGGAATTCAGGACCCTCACACTCGGTGCTGGATTACACGGTGGAATTCAGGACCCTCCCACTCAGTGTTCGATTACACGGTGGAATTCAGGACTCTCACACTCGGTGTTGGATTACACGGTGGAATTCAGGACCCTCACACTCGGTGTTGGATTACACGGTGGAATTCAGGACCCTCACACTCGGTGCTGGATTACACGGCGGAATTAAGGACCCTCACACTCGGTGTTGGATTACACGGTGGAATTCAGGACCCTCACACTCGGTGCTGGATTACACGGTGGAATTCAGGACCCTCACACTCGGTGCTGGATTACACGGTGGAATTCAGAACCCTCACACTCGGTGCTGGATTACACTGTGGAATTCAGGACCCTCACACTCGGTGCTGGATTACTCGGTGGAATTCAGGACCCTCACACTTGGTGGAATTCAGGACCCTCACACTAAGAGCTGGATTACATGATGGAATTCAGGACCCTCACACTCGGTGCTGGATTACACGGTGGAATTCAGGACCCTCACACTCGGTGTTGGATTACACGGTGGAATTCAGGACCCTCACACTCGGCGCTGGATTACACGGTGGAATTCAGGACCCTCACACTCGGTGCTGGATTACATGGTGGAATTCAGGACCCTCCCACTCAGTGTTCGATTACACTGTGGAATTCAGGACCCTCACACTCGGTGTTGGATTACACGGTGGAATTCAGGACCCTCGCACTCAGTGCTGGATTACACGGTGGAATTCAGGACCCTCACACTCGGTGTTGGATTACACGGTGGAATTCAGGACCCTCAAACTCGGTGTTGGATTACACTGTGAAATTCAGGACCCTTACACTCGGCGTTGGATTACACGGTGGAATTCAGGACTCTCACACTTGGTGTTGGATTACACGGTGGAATTCAGGACACTGACACTCGGTGTTGGATTACACGGTGGAATTCAGGACCCTCTCACACGGTGCTGGATTACACGGTGGAATTCAGGACCCTCACACTCGGTGCTGGATTACACGGTGGAATTCAGGACCCTCCCACTCGGTGTTGGATTACACGGTGGAATTCAGGACCCTCGCACTCGGTGTTGGATTACACGGTGGAATTCAGGACCTTCACACTCGGTGCTGGATTACACGGTGGAATTCAGGACCCTCACACTTGGTGCTGGATTACACGGTGGAATTCAGAACCCTCACACTCGGTGTTGGATTACACGGTGGAATTCAGGACCCTCACACTCGGTGTTGGATTACACGGTGGAATTTAGGACCCTCACACTCGGTGCTGGATTACACAGTAGAATTAAGGACCCTCACACTCGGTGTTGGATTACACGGTGGAATTCAGGTCCCTCCCACTCAGTGTTCGATTACACGGTGGAATTCAGGACTCTCACACTCGGTGTTGGATTACACGGTGGAATTCAGGACCCTCACACTCGGTGTTGGATTACACGGTGGAATTCAGGACCCTCACACTCGGTGCTGGATTACACGGCGGAATTAAGGACCCTCACACTCGGTGTTGGATTACACGGTGGAATTCAGGACCCTCACACTCGGTGCTGGATTACACGGTGGAATTTAGGACCCTCACACTCGGTGCTGGATTACACAGTAGAATTAAGGACCCTCACACTCGGTGTTGGATTACACGGTGGAATTCAGGACCCTCCCACTCAGTGTTCGATTACACGGTGGAATTCAGGACTCTCACACTCGGTGTTGGATTACACGGTGGAATTCAGGACCCTCACACTCGGTGTTGGATTACACGGTGGAATTCAGGACCCTCACACTCGGTGCTGGATTACACGGCGGAATTAAGGACCCTCACACTCGGTGTTGGATTACACGGTGGAATTCAGGACCCTCACACTCGGTGCTGGATTACACGGTGGAATTCAGGACCCTCACACTCGGTGCTGGATTACACGGTGGAATTCAGAACCCTCACACTCGGTGCTGGATTACACTGTGGAATTCAGGACCCTCACACTCGGTGCTGGATTACTCGGTGGAATTCACACCCTCACATTTGGTGGAATTCAGGACCCTCACACTAAGAGCTGGATTACATGGTGGAATTCAGGACCCTCACACTCGGTGCTGGATTACACGGTGGAATTCAGGACCCTCACACTCGGTGTTGGATTACACGGTGGAATTCAGGACCCTCACACTCGGCGCTGGATTACACGGTGGAATTCAGGACCCTCACACTCGGTGCTGGATTACACGGTGGAATTCAGGACCCTCCCACTCAGTGTTCGATTACACTGTGGAATTCAGGACCCTCACACTCGGTGTTGGATTACACGGTGGAATTCAGGACACTCGCACTCAGTGCTGGATTACACGGTGGAATTCAGGACCCTCACACTCGGTGTTGGATTACACGGTGGAATTCAGGACCCTCACACTCGGTGTTGGATTACACGGTGAAATTCAGGACCCTTACACTCGGTGTTGGATTACACGGTGGAATTCAGGACTCTCACACTTGGTGTTGGATTACACGGTGGAATTCAGGACACTGACACTCGGTGTTGGATTACACGGTGGAATTCAGGACCCTCTCACACGGTGCTGGATTACACGGTGGAATTCAGGACCCTCGCACTCAGTGCTGGATTACACGGTGGAATTCAGGACCCTCACACACAGTGTTGGATTACATGGTGGAATTCAGGACCCTCACACTCGGTGTTGGATTACACGGTGGAATTCAGGACCTTCACACTCGGTGCTGGATTACACGGTGGAATTCAGGACCCTCACACTTGGTGCTGGATTACACGGTGGAATTCAGAACCCTCACACTCGGTGTTGGATTACACGGTGGAATTCAGGACCCTCACACTCGGTGTTGGATTACACGTTGGAATTTAGGACCCTCACACTCGGTGCTGGATTACACGGTAGAATTAAGGACCCTCACACTCGGTGTTGGATTACACGGTGGAATTCAGGACCCTCACACTCGGTGCTGGATTACACGGTGGAATTCAGAACCCTCACACTCGGTGCTGGATTACACTGTGGAATTCAGGACCCGCACACTCGGTGTTGGATTACACGGTGGAATTCAGGACACTCACACTCGGTGCTGGATTACACGGTGGAATTCAGGACCCTCCCACTCGGTGTTCGATTACACGGTGGAATTCAGGACCCTCACACTCGGTGTTGGATTACACGGTGGAATTCAGGACCCTCGCACTCAGTGCTGGATTACACGGTGGAATTCAGGACCCTCACACTCGGTGTTGGATTACACAGTGGAATTCAGGACCCTCACACTCGGCGCGGGATTACACGGTGGAATTCAGTACCCTCACACTCGGTGCTGGATTACACGGTGGAATTCAGGACCCTCACACTGGGTGTTGGATTACACGGTGGAATTCAGGACCCTCGCACTCAGTGCTGGATTACACGGTGGAATTCAGGACCCTCACACTCGGTGCTGGATTACACTGTGGAATTCAGGACCCTCACACTCGGTGCTGGATTACTCGGTGGAATTCAGGACCCTCACACTCGGTGGAATTCAGGACCCTCACACTAAGAGCTGGATTTCACGGTGGAATTCAGGACCCTCACACTCGGTGCTGGATTACACTGTGGAATTCAGGACCCTCACACTCGGTGTTGGATTACACGGTGGAATTCAGGACCCTCACACTAAGAGCTGGATTACACGGTCGAATTCAGGACCCTCACACACGGTGTTGGATTACACGGTGGAATTCAGGACCCTCACACTCGGTGTTGGATTACACGGTGGAATTCAGGACCCTCACACTCGGTGCTGGATTACACGGCGGAATTAAGGACCCTCACACTCGGTGTTGGATTACTCGGTGGAATTAAGGACCCTCACACTCGGTGCTGGATTACACGGTGGAATTCAGGACCCTCACACTCGGTGCTGGATTACACGGTGGAATTCAGAACCCTCACACTTGGTGCTGGATTACACTGTGGAATTCAGGACCCTCACACTCGGTGCTGGATTACTCGGTGGAATTCAGGACCCTCACACTCGGTGGAATTCAGGACCCTCACACTGAGAGCTGGATTACACGGTGGAATTCAGGACCCTCACACTCGGTGCTGGATTACACGGTGGAATTCAGGACCCTCACACTCGGTGTTGGATTACACGGTGGAATTCAGGACCCTCACACTCGGCGCTGGATTACACGGTGGAATTCAGGACCCTCACACTCGGTGCTGGATTAAACGGTGGAATTCAGGACCCTCCCACTCAGTGTTCGATTACACGGTGGAATTCAGGACCCTCACACTCGGTGTTGGATTACACGGTGGAATTCAGGACCCTCGCACTCAGTGCTGGATTACACGGTGGAATTCAGGACCCACACACAGTCTTGGATTACATGGTGGAATTCAGGACCCTCTCACACGGTGTTGGATTACACGGTGGAATACAGTACCCTCGCACTCAGTGCTGGATTACACGGTGGAATTCAGGACCCTCACACTCGGTGTTGGATTACACGGTGAAATTCAGGACCCTTACACTCGGTGTTGGATTACACGGTGGAATTCAGGACTCTCACACTTGGTGTTGGATTACACGGTGGAATTCAGGACACTGACACTCGGTGTTGGATTACACGGTGGAATTCAGGACCATCTCACACGGTGCTGGATTACAAGGTGAAATTCAGGACCCTTACGCTCGGTGTTGGATTACACGGTGGAATTCAGGACTCTCACACTTGGTGTTGGATTACACGGTGGAATTCAGGACACTGACACTCGGTGTTGGATTACACGGTGGAATTCAGGACCCTCTCACACGGTGCTGGATTACACGGTGGAATTCAGGACCCTCGCACTCAGTGCTGGATTACACGGTGGAATTCAGGACCCTCACACACAGTGTTGGATTACATGGTGGAATTCAGGACCCTCACACTCGGTGTTGGATTACACGGTGGAATTCAGGACCCTCACACTCGGTGCTGGATTACACGGTGTAATTCAGGACCCTCACACTTGGTGCTGGATTACACGGTGGAATTCAGAACCCTCACACTCGGTGTTGGATTACACGGTGGAATTCAGGACCCTCACACACGGTGTTGGATTTCACGGTGGAATTCAGGACCCTCACACTCGGTGCTGGATTACACGGTGGAATTAAGGACCCTCACACTCGGTGTTGGATTACACGGTGGAATTCAGGACCCTCACAGTCGGGGCTGGATTACACGGTGGAATTCAGGACCCTCACACTCGGTGCTGGATTACACGGTGGAATTCAGTACCCTCACACTCGGTGCTGGATTACACTGTGGAATTCAGGACCCTCACACTCGGTGCTGGATTACTCAGTGGAATTCAGGACCCTCACACTCGGTGGAATTCAGGACCCTCACACTAAGAGCTGGATTACACGGTGGAATTCCGGACCCTCACACTCGGTGCTGGATTACACGGTGGAATTCAGGACCCTCACACTCGGTGTTGGATTACACAGTGGAATTCAGGACCCTCACACTCGGCGCGGGATTACACGGTGGAATTCAGTACCCTCACACTCGGTGCTGGATTACACGGTGGAATTCAGGACCCTCACACTCGGTGTTGGATTACACAGTGGAATTCAGGACCCTCACACTCGACGCTGGATTACACGGTGGAATTCAGGACCCTCACACACGGTGTTGGATTACACGGTGGAATTCAGGACCCGCACACTCGGTGTTGGATTACACGGTGGAATTCAGGACACTCACACTCGGTGCTGGATTACACGGTGGAATTCAGGACCCTCACACTCGGAGCTGGATTACACGGTGGTATTCAGGACCCTCACACTCGGTGCTGGATTACACAGTGGAATTCAGGACCCTCCCACTCGGTGTTCGATTACACGGTGGAATTCAGGACCCTCACACTCGGTGTTGGATTACACGGTGGAATTCAGGACCCTCGCACTCAGTGCTGGATTACACGGTGGAATTCAGGACCCTCACACTCGGTGCTGGATTACTCGGTGGAATTCAGGACACTCACACTCGGTGGAATTCAGGACCCTCACACTAAGAGCTGGATTACACGGTGGAATTCAGGACCCTCACACTCGGTGCTGGATTACACGGTGGAATTCAGGACCCTCACACTCGGTGTTGGATTACACGGTGGAATTCAGGACCCTCACACTAAGAGCTGGATTACACGGAGGAATTCAGGACCCTCACACTCGGTGCTGGATTACACGGTGGAATTCAGGACCCTCACACTCGGTGTTGGATTACACGGTGGAATTCAGGACCCTCACACTCGGTGCTGGATTACACGGCGGAATTAAGGACCCTCACACTCGGTGTTGGATTACACGGTGGAATTCAGGACCCTCACACTCGGTGCTGGATTACACGGTGGAATTCAGGACCCTCACACTCGGTACTGGATTACTCGGTGGAATTCAGAACCCTCACACTCGGTGCTGGATTACACTGTGGAATTCAGGACCCTCACACTCGGTGCTGGATTACTCGGTGGAATTCAGGACCCTCACACTCGGTGGAATTCAGGACCCTCACACTAAGAGCTGGATTACACGGTGGAATTCAGGACCCTCACACTCGGTGCTGGATTACACGGTGGCATTCAGGACCCTCACACTCGGTGTTGGATTACACGGTGGAATTCAGGACCCTCACACTCGGCGCTGGATTACACGGTGGAATTCAGGACCCTCACACTCGGTGCTGGATTACACGGTGGAATTCAGGACCCTCCCACTCAGTGTTCGATTACACGGTGGAATTCAGGACCCTCACACTCGGTGCTGGATTACACGGTGGAATTCAGAACCCTCACACTCGGTGTTGGATTACACGGTGGAATTCAGGACCCTCACACTCGGTGTTGGATTACACGGTGGAATTCAGGACCCTCACACTCGGTGCTGGATTACACGGCGGAATTAAGGACCCTCACACTCGGTGTTGGAGTACACGGTGGAATTCAGGACCCTCACACTCGGTGCTGGATTACACGGTGGAATTCAGGACCCTCACACTCGGTGTTGGATTACACGGTGGAATTCAGGACCCTCACACTCGGCGCTGGATTACACGGTGGAATTCAGGACCCTCACACTCGGTGCTGGATTAAACGGTGGAATTCAGGACCCTCCCACTCAGTGTTCGATTACACGGTGGAATTCAGGACCCTCACACTCGGTGTTGGATTACACGGTGGAATTCAGGACCCTCGCACTCAGTGCTGGATTACACGGTGGAATTCAGGACCCTCACACAGTCTTGGATTACATGGTGGAATTCAGGACCCTCTCACACGGTGTTGGATTACACGGTGGAATACAGTACCCTCGCACTCAGTGCTGGATTACACGGTGGAATTCAGGACCCTCACACTCGGTGTTGGATTACACGGTGAAATTCAGGACCCTTACACTCGGTGTTGGATTACACGGTGGAATTCAGGACTCTCACACTTGGTGTTGGATTACACGGTGGAATTCAGGACACTGACACTCGGTGTTGGATTACACGGTGGAATTCAGGACCATCTCACACGGTGCTGGATTACAAGGTGAAATTCAGGACCCTTACACTCGGTGTTGGATTACACGGTGGAATTCAGGACTCTCACACTTGGTGTTGGATTACACGGTGGAATTCAGGACACTGACACTCGGTGTTGGATTACACGGTGGAATTCAGGACCCTCTCACACGGTGCTGGATTACACGGTGGAATTCAGGACCCTCGCACTCAGTGCTGGATTACACGGTGGAATTCAGGACCCTCACACACAGTGTTGGATTACATGGTGGAATTCAGGACCCTCACACTCGGTGTTGGATTACACGGTGGAATTCAGGACCCTCACACTCGGTGCTGGATTACACGGTGTAATTCAGGACCCTCACACTTGGTGCTGGATTACACGGTGGAATTCAGAACCCTCACACTCGGTGTTGGATTACACGGTGGAATTCAGGACCCTCACACACGGTGTTGGATTTCACGGTGGAATTCAGGACCCTCACACTCGGTGCTGGATTACACGGTGGAATTAAGGACCCTCACACTCGGTGTTGGATTACACGGTGGAATTCAGGACCCTCACAGTCGGGGCTGGATTACACGGTGGAATTCAGGACCCTCACACTCGGTGCTGGATTACACGGTGGAATTCAGTACCCTCACACTCGGTGCTGGATTACACTGTGGAATTCAGGACCCTCACACTCGGTGCTGGATTACTCAGTGGAATTCAGGACCCTCACACTCGGTGGAATTCAGGACCCTCACACTAAGAGCTGGATTACACGGTGGAATTCCGGACCCTCACACTCGGTGCTGGATTACACGGTGGAATTCAGGACCCTCACACTCGGTGTTGGATTACACAGTGGAATTCAGGACCCTCACACTCGGCGCGGGATTACACGGTGGAATTCAGTACCCTCACACTCGGTGCTGGATTACACGGTGGAATTCAGGACCCTCACACTCGGTGTTGGATTACACAGTGGAATTCAGGACCCTCACACTCGACGCTGGATTACACGGTGGAATTCAGGACCCTCACACACGGTGTTGGATTACACGGTGGAATTCAGGACCCGCACACTCGGTGTTGGATTACACGGTGGAATTCAGGACACTCACACTCGGTGCTGGATTACACGGTGGAATTCAGGACCCTCACACTCGGAGCTGGATTACACGGTGGTATTCAGGACCCTCACACTCGGTGCTGGATTACACAGTGGAATTCAGGACCCTCCCACTCGGTGTTCGATTACACGGTGGAATTCAGGACCCTCACACTCGGTGTTGGATTACACGGTGGAATTCAGGACCCTCGCACTCAGTGCTGGATTACACGGTGGAATTCAGGACCCTCACACTCGGTGCTGGATTACTCGGTGGAATTCAGGACACTCACACTCGGTGGAATTCAGGACCCTCACACTAAGAGCTGGATTACACGGTGGAATTCAGGACCCTCACACTCGGTGCTGGATTACACGGTGGAATTCAGGACCCTCACACTCGGTGTTGGATTACACGGTGGAATTCAGGACCCTCACACTAAGAGCTGGATTACACGGAGGAATTCAGGACCCTCACACTCGGTGCTGGATTACACGGTGGAATTCAGGACCCTCACACTCGGTGTTGGATTACACGGTGGAATTCAGGACCCTCACACTCGGTGCTGGATTACACGGCGGAATTAAGGACCCTCACACTCGGTGTTGGATTACACGGTGGAATTCAGGACCCTCACACTCGGTGCTGGATTACACGGTGGAATTCAGGACCCTCACACTCGGTACTGGATTACTCGGTGGAATTCAGAACCCTCACACTCGGTGCTGGATTACACTGTGGAATTCAGGACCCTCACACTCGGTGCTGGATTACTCGGTGGAATTCAGGACCCTCACACTCGGTGGAATTCAGGACCCTCACACTAAGAGCTGGATTACACGGTGGAATTCAGGACCCTCACACTCGGTGCTGGATTACACGGTGGCATTCAGGACCCTCACACTCGGTGTTGGATTACACGGTGGAATTCAGGACCCTCACACTCGGCGCTGGATTACACGGTGGAATTCAGGACCCTCACACTCGGTGCTGGATTACACGGTGGAATTCAGGACCCTCCCACTCAGTGTTCGATTACACGGTGGAATTCAGGACCCTCACACTCGGTGCTGGATTACACGGTGGAATTCAGAACCCTCACACTCGGTGTTGGATTACACGGTGGAATTCAGGACCCTCACACTCGGTGTTGGATTACACGGTGGAATTCAGGACCCTCACACTCGGTGCTGGATTACACGGCGGAATTAAGGACCCTCACACTCGGTGTTGGAGTACACGGTGGAATTCAGGACCCTCACACTCGGTGCTGGATTACACGGTGGAATTCAGGACCCTCACACTCGGTGTTGGATTACACGGTGGAATTCAGGACCCTCACACTCGGCGCTGGATTACACGGTGGAATTCAGGACCCTCACACTCGGTGCTGGATTACACGGTGGAATTCAGGACCCTCCCACTCAGTGTTCGATTACACGGTGGAATTCAGGACCCTCACACTCGGTGTTGGATTACACGGTGGAATTCAGGACCCTCGCACTAAGAGCTGGATTACACGGTGGAATTCAGGACCCTCACACTCGGTGCTGGATTACACGGTGGAATTCAGGACCCTCACACTCGGTGTTGGATTACACGGTGGAATTCAGGACCCTCACACTCGGCGCTGGATTACACGGTGGAATTCAGGACCCTCACACTCGGTGCTGGATTACACGGTGGAATTCAGGACCCTCCCACTCAGTTTTCGATTACACGGTGGAATTCAGGACCCTCACACTCGGTGTTGGATTACACTGAGGAATTCAGACCCTCACACTCGGTGCTGGATTACACGGTGGAATTCAGTACCCTCACACTTGGTGCTGGATTACACGGTAGAATTCAGCACCCTAACACTCGGTGGAATTCAGGACCCTCACACTAAGAGCTGGATTACACGGTGGAATTCAGGACCCTCACACTCGGTGCTGGATTACACGGTGGAATTCAGGACCCTCACACTCGGTGTTGGATTACACGGTGGAATTCAGGACCCTCACACTCGGCGCTGGATTACATGGTGGAATTCAGGACCCTCACACTCGGTGCTGGATTACACGGTGGAATTCAGGACCCTCCCACTCAGTGTTCGATTACACGGTGGAATTCAGGACCCTCACACTCTGTGTTGGATTACACGGAGGAATTCAGGACCCTCGCACTAAGAGCTGGATTACACGGTGGAATTCAGGACCCTCACACTCGGTGCTGGATTACACGGTGGAATTCAGGACCCTCACACTCGGTGTTGGATTACACGGTGGAATTCAGGACCCTCACACTCGGCGCTGGATTACACGGTGGAATTCAGGACCCTCACTCGGTGCTGGATTACACGGTGGAATTCAGAACCCTCACACTCGGTGCTGGATTACACTGTGGAATTCAGGACCCTCACACTCGGTGCTGGATTACTCGGTGGAATTCAGGACCCTCACACTCGGTGGAATTCAGGACCCTCACACTAAGAGCTGGATTACACGGTGGAATTCAGGACCCTCACACTCGGTGCTGGATTACACGGTGGAATTCAGGACCCTCACACTCGGTGTTGGATTACACGGTGGAATTCAGGACCCTCACACTAAGAGCTGGATTACACGGTGGAATTCAGGACCCTCACACTCGGTGCTGGATTACACGGTGGAATTCAGGACCCTCACACTCGGTGCTGGATTACACGGTGGAATTCAGGACCCTCACACTCGGCGCTGGATTACACGGTGGAATTCAGGACCCTCACACTCGGTGCTGGATTACACGGTGGAATTCAGGTCCCTCCCACTCAGTGTTCGATTACACGGTGGAATTCAGGACCCTCACACTCGGTGTTGGATTACACGGTGGAATTCAGGACCCTCACACTCGGTGTTGGATTACACGGTGGAATTCAGGACCCTCACACTCGGTGCTGGATTACACGGCGGAATTAAGGACCCTCACACTCGGTGTTGGATTACACGGTGGAATTCAGGACCCTCACACTCGGTGCTGGATTACACGGTGGAATTCAGGACCCTCACACTCGGTGCTGGATTACACGGTGGAATTCAGAACCCTCACACTCGGTGCTGGATTACACTGTGGAATTCAGGACCCTCACACTCGGTGCTGGATTACTCGGTGGAATTCAGGACCCTCACACTCGGTGGAATTCAGGACCCTCACACTAAGAGCTGGATTACATGGTGGAATTCAGGACCCTCACACACGGTGCTGGATTACACGGTGGAATTCAGGACCCTCACACTCGGTGTTGGATTACACGGTGGAATTCAGGACCCTCACACTCGGCGCTGGATTACACGGTGGAATTGAGGACCCTCACACTCGGTGCAAGATTACACGGTGGAATTCAGGACCCTCCCACTCAGTGTTCGATTACACGGTGGAATTCAGGACCCTCACACTCGGTGTTGGATTACACGGTGGTATTCAGGACCCTCGCACTCAGTGCTGGATTGCACGGTGGAATTCATGACCCTCACACTCGGTGTTGGATTACACGGTGGAATTCAGGACCCTCACACTCGGTGTTGGATTACACGGTGAAATTCAGGACCCTTACACTCGGTGTTGGATTACACGGTGGAATTCAGGACTCTCACACTTGGTGTTGGATTACACGGTGGAATTCAGGACACTGACACTCGGTGTTGGATTACACGGTGGAATTCAGGACCCTCTCACACGGTGCTGGATTACACGGTGGAATTCAGGACCCTCGCACTCAGTGCTGGAATACACGGTGGAATTCAGGACCCTCACACACAGTGTTGGATTACATGGTGGAATTCAGGACCCTCACACTAGGTGTTGGATTACACGGTGGAATTCAGGACCCTCACACTCGGTGCTGGATTACACGGTGGAATTCAGGACCCTCACACTTGGTGCTGGATTACACGGTGGAATTCAGGACCCTCACACTCGGTGCTGGATTACACGGTGGAATTCAGGACCCTCCCACTCAGTGTTCGATTACACGGTGGAATTCAGGACCCTCACACTCGGTGCTGGATTACACGGTGGAATTCAGAACCCTCACACTCGGTGTTGGATTACACGGTGGAATTCAGGACCCTCACACTCGGTGTTGGATTACACGGTGGAATTCAGGACCCTCACACTCGGTGCTGGATTACACGGCGGAATTAAGGACCCTCACACTCGGTGTTGGAGTACACGGTGGAATTCAGGACCCTCACACTCGGTGCTGGATTACACGGTGGAATTCAGGACCATCACACTCGGTGCTGGATTACACGGTGGAATTCAGGACACTCACACTCGGTGCTGGATTACTCGGTGGAATTCAGGACCCTCACACTCGGTGGAATTCAGGACCCTCACACTAAGAGCTGGATTACACGGTGGAATTCAGGACCCTCACACACAGTGTTGGATTACATGGTGGAATTCAGGACCCTCACACTCGGTGTTGGATTACACGGTGGAATTCAGGACCCTCACACTCGGTGCTGGATTACACGGTGGAATTCAGGACCCTCACACTTGGTGCTGGATTACACGGTAGAATTCAGCACCCTCACACTCGGTGGAATTCAGGACCCTCACACTAAGAGCTGGATTACACGGTGGAATTCAGGACCCTCACACTCGGTGCTGGATTACACGGTGGAATTCAGGACCCTCACACTCGGTGTTGGATTACACGGTGGAATTCAGGACCCTCACACTCGGCGCTGGATTACACGGTGGAATTCAGGACCCTCACACTCGGTGCTGGATTACACGGTGGAATTCAGGACCCTCCCACTCAGTGTTCGATTACACGGTGGAATTCAGGACCCTCACACTCGGTGTTGGATTACACGGTGGAATTTAGGACCCTCGCACTAAGAGCTGGATTACACGGTGGAATTCATGACCCTCACACTCGGTGCTGGATTACACGGTGGAATTCAGGACCCTCACACTCGGTGTTGGATTACACGGTGGAATTCAGGACCCTCACACTCGGCGCTGGATTACACGGTGGAATTCAGGACCCTCACACTCGGTGCTGGATTACACGGTGGAATTCAGGACCCTCCCACTCAGTGTTCGATTACACGGTGGAATTCAGGACCCTCACACTCGGTGTTGGATTACACTGAGGAATTCAGACCCTCACACTCGGTGCTGGATTACACGGTGGAATTCAGGACCCTCACACTTGGTGCTGGATTACACGGTAGAATTCAGCACCCTAACACTCGGTGGAATTCAGGACCCTCACACTAAGAGCTGGATTACACGGTGGAATTCAGGACCCTCACACTCGTTGCTGGATTACACGGTGGAATTCAGGACCCTCACACTCGGTGTTGGATTACACGGTGGAATTCAGGACCCTCACACTCGGCGCTGGATTACACGGTGGAATTCAGGACCCTCACACTCGGTGCTGGATTACACGGTGGAATTCAGGACCCTCCCACTCAGTGTTCGATTACACGGTGGAATTCAGGACCCTCGCACTCTGTGTTGGATTACACGGTGGAATTCAGGACCCTCGCACTAAGAGCTGGATTACACGGTGGAATTCAGGACCCTCACACTCGGTGCTGGATTACACGGTGGAATTCAGGACCCTCACACTCGGTGTTGGATTACACGGTGGAATTCAGGACCCTCACACTCGGCGCTGGATTACACGGTGGAATTCAGGACCCTCACACTCGGTGCTGGATTACACGGTGGAATTCAGAACCCTCACACGGTGCTGGATTACACTGTGGAATTCAGGACCCTCACACTCGGTGCTGGATTACTCGGTGGAATTCAGGACCCTCACACTCGGTGGAATTCAGGACCCTCACACTAAGAGCTGGATTACACGGTGGAATTCAGGACCCTCACACTCGGTGCTGGATTACACGGTGGAATTCAGGACCCTCACACTCGGTGTTGGATTACACGGTGGAATTCAGGACCCTCACACTAAGAGCTGGATTACACGGTGGAACTCAGGACCCTCACACTCGGTGCTGGATTACACGGTGGAATTCAGGACCCTCACACTCGGTGCTGGATTACACGGTGAAATTCAGGACCCTCACACTCGGCGCTGGATTACACGGTGGAATTCAGGACCCTCACACTCGGTGCTGGATTACACGGTTGAATTCAGGTCCCTCCCACTCAGTGTTCGATTACACGGTGGAATTCAGGACCCTCACACTCGGTGTTGGATTACACGGTGGAATTCAGGACCCTCACACTCGGTGTTGGATTACACGGTGGAATTCAGGACCCTCACACTCGGTGCTGGATTACACGGCGGAATTAAGGACCCTCACACTCGGTGTTGGATTACACGGTGGAATTCAGGACCCTCACACTCGGTGCTGGATTACACGGTGGAATTCAGGACCCTCACACTCGGTGCTGGATTACACGGTGGAATTCAGAACCCTCACACTCGGTGCTGGATTACACTGTGGAATTCAGGACCCTCACACTCGGTGCTGGATTACTCGGTAGAATTCAGGACCCTCACACTCGGTGGAATTCAGGACCCTCACACTAAGAGCTGGATTACATGGTGGAATTCAGGACCCTCACACACGGTGCTGGATTACACGGTGGAATTCAGGACCCTCACACTCGGTGTTGGATTACACGGTGGAATTCAGGACCCTCACACTCGGCGCTGGATTACACGGTGGAATTGAGGACCCTCACACTCGGTGCAAGATTACACGGTGGAATTCAGGACCCTCCCACTCAGTGTTCGATTACACGGTGGAATTCAGGACCCTCACACTCGGTGTTGGATTACACGGTGGAATTCAGGACCCTCACACTCGGCGCTGGATTACACGGTGGAATTCAGGACCCTCACACTCGGTGCTGGATTACACGGTGGAATTCAGGACCCTCCCACTCAGTGTTCGATTACACGGTGGAATTCAGGACCCTCACACTCGGAGTTGGATTACACTGAGGAATTCAGACCCTCACACTCGGTGCTGGATTACACGGTGGAATTCAGGACCCTCACACTTGGTGCTGGATTACACGGTAGAATTCAGCACCCTAACACTCGGTGGAATTCAGGACCCTCACACTAAGAGCTGGATTACACGGTGGAATTCAGGACCCTCACACTCGGTGCTGGATTACACGGTGGAATTCAGGACCCTCACACTCGGTGTTGGATTACACGGTGGAATTCAGGACCCTCACACTCGGCGCTGGATTACACGGTGGAATTCAGGACCCTCACACTCGGTGCTGGATTACACGGTGGAATTCAGGACCCTCCCACTCAGTGTTCGATTACACGGTGGAATTCAGGACCCTCGCACTCTGTGTTGGATTACACGGTGGAATTCAGGACCCTCGCACTAAGAGCTGGATTACACGGTGGAATTCAGGACCCTCACACTCGGTGCTGGATTACACGGTGGAATTCAGGACCCTCACACTCGGTGTTGGATTACACGGTGGAATTCAGGACCCTCACACTCGGCGCTGGATTACACGGTGGAATTCAGGACCCTCACACTCGGTGCTGGATTACACGGTGGAATTCAGAACCCTCACACGGTGCTGGATTACACTGTGGAATTCAGGACCCTCACACTCGGTGCTGGATTACTCGGTGGAATTCAGGACCCTCACAATCGGTGGAATTCAGGACCCTCACACTAAGAGCTGGATTACACGGTGGAATTCAGGACCCTCACACTCGGTGCTAGATTACACGGTGGAATTCAGGACCCTCACACTCGGTGTTGGATTACACGGTGGAATTCAGGACCCTCACACTAAGAGCTGGATTACACGGTGGAATTCAGGACCCTCACACTCGGTGCTGGATTACACGGTGGAATTCAGGACCCTCACACTCGGTGCTGGATTACACGGTGAAATTCAGGACCCTCACACTCGGCGCTGGATTACACGGTGGAATTCAGGACCCTCACACTCGGTGCTGGATTACACGGTTGAATTCAGGTCCCTCCCACTCAGTGTTCGATTACACGGTGGAATTCAGGACCCTCACACTCGGTGTTGGATTACACGGTGGAATTCAGGACCCTCACACTCGGTGTTGGATTACACGGTGGAATTCAGGACCCTCACACTCGGTGCTGGATTACACGGCGGAATTAAGGACCCTCACACTCGGTGTTGGATTACACGGTGGAATTCAGGACCCTCACACTCGGTGCTGGATTACACGGTGGAATTCAGGACCCTCACACTCGGTGCTGGATTACACGGTGGAATTCAGAACCCTCACACTCGGTGCTGGATTACACTGTGGAATTCAGGACCCTCACACTCGGTGCTGGATTACTCGGTAGAATTCCGGACCCTCACACTCGGTGGAATTCAGGACCCTCACACTAAGAGCTGGATTACATGGTGGAATTCAGGACCCTCACACACGGTGCTGGATTACACGGTGGAATTCAGGACCCTCACACTCGGTGTTGGATTACACGGTGGAATTCAGGACCCTCACACTCGGCGCTGGATTACACGGTGGAATTGAGGACCCTCACACTCGGTGCAAGATTACACGGTGGAATTCAGGACCCTCCCACTCAGTGTTCGATTACACGGTGGAATTCAGGACCCTCACACTCGGTGTTGGATTACACGGTGGTATTCAGGACCCTCGCACTCAGTGCTGGATTGCACGGTGGAATTCAGGACCCTCACACTCGGTGTTGGATTACACGGTGGAATTCAGGACCCTCACACTCGGTGTTGGATTACACGGTGAAATTCAGGACCCTTACACTCGGTGTTGGATTACACGGTGGAATTCAGGACTCTCACACTTGGTGTTGGATTACACGGTGGAATTCAGGACACTGACACTCGGTGTTGGATTACACGGTGGAATTCAGGACCCTCTCACACGGTGCTGGATTACACGGTGGAATTCAGGACCCTCGCACTCAGTGCTGGAATACACGGTGGAATTCAGGACCCTCACACACAGTGTTGGATTACATGGTGGAATTCAGGACCCTCACACTCGGTGTTGGATTACACGGTGGAATTCAGGACCCTCACACTCGGTGCTGGATTACACGGTGGAATTCAGGACCCTCACACTTGGTGCTGGATTACACGGTGGAATTCAGAACCCTCACACTCGGTGTTGGATTACACCGTGGAATTCAGGACCCTCACACTCGGTGTTGGATTACACGGTGGAATTTAGGACCCTCACACTCGGTGCTGGATTACACGGTGGAATTAAGGACCCTCACACTCGGTGTTGGATTACACGGTGGAATTCAGGACCCTCACAGTCGGGGCTGGATTACACGGTGGAATTCAGGACCCTCACACTCGGTGCTGGATTACACGGTGGAATTCAGAACCCTCACACTCGGTGCTGGATTACACTGTGGAATTCAGGACCCTCACACTCGGTGCTGGATTACTCGGTGGAATTCAGGACCCTCACACTCGGTGGAATTCAGGACCCTCACACTAAGAGCTGGATTACACGGTGGAATTCAGGACCCTCACACTCGGTGCTGGATTACACGGTGGAATTCAGGACCCTCACACTCAGTGTTGGATTACATGGTGGAATTCAGGACCCTCACACTCGGCGCTGGATTACACGGTGGAATTCAGGACCCTCACACTCGGTGCTGGATTACACGGTGTAATTCAGGACCCTCCCACTCAGTGTTCGATTACACGGTGGAATTCAGGACCCTCACACTCGGTGTTGGATTACACGGTGGAATTCAGGACCCTCGCACTCAGTGCTGGATTACACGGTGGAATTCAGGACCCTCACACTCGGAGCTGGATTATACGGTGGAATTCAGGACCCTCACACTCGGTGTTGGATTACACTGTGGAATTCAGGACCCTCACACTCGGGGTTGGATTACACTGTGGAATTCAGGACCCTCACACTCGGTGCTGGATTACACGGTGGAATTCAGGACCCTCGCACTCAGTGCTGGAATACACGGTGGAATTCAGGACCCTCACACACAGTGTTGGATTACATGGTGGAATTCAGGACCCTCACACTCGGTGTTGGATTACACGGTGGAATTCAGGACCCTCACACTCGGTGCTGGATTACACGGTGGAATTCAGGACCCTCACACTTGGTGCTGGATTACACGGTGGAATTCAGAACCCTCACACTCGGTGTTGGATTACACGGTGGAATTCAGGACCCTCACACTCGGTGTTGGATTACACGGTGGAATTTAGGACCCTCACACTCGGTGCTGGATTACACGGTGGAATTAAGGACCCTCACACTCGGTGTTGGATTACACGGTGGAATTCAGGACCCTCACAGTCGGGGCTGGATTACACGGTGGAATTCAGGACCCTCACACTCGGTGCTGGATTACACGGTGGAATTCAGAACCCTCACACTCGGTGCTGGATTACACTGTGGAATTCAGGACCCTCACACTCGGTGCTGGATTACTCGGTGGAATTCAGGACCCTCACACTCGGTGGAATTCAGGACCCTCACACTCGGTGGAATTCAGGACCCTCACACTAAGAGCTGGATTACACGGTGGAATTCAGGACCCTCACACTCGGTGCTGGATTACACGGTGGAATTCAGGACCCTCACACTCAGTGTTGGATTACATGGTGGAATTCAGGACCCTCACACTCGGCGCTGGATTACACGGTGGAATTCAGGACCCTCACACTCGGTGCTGGATTACACGGTGTAATTCAGGACCCTCCCACTCAGTGTTCGATTACACGGTGGAATTCAGGACCCTCACACTCGGTGTTGGATTACACGGTGGAATTCAGGACCCTCGCACTCAGTGCTGGATTACACGGTGGAATTCAGGACCCTCACACACAGTGTTGGCTTACATGGTGGAATTCAGGACCCTCTCACACGGTGTTGGATTGCACGGTGGAATTCAGGACCCTCGCACTCAGTGCTGGATTACACGGTGGAATTCAGGACCCTCACACACAGTGTTGGATTACATGGTGGAATTCAGGACCCTCACATTCGGTGTTGGATTACACGGTGGAATTCAGGACCCTCACACTCGGTGGAATTCAGGACCCTCACACTAGGAGCTGGATTACACGGTGGAATTCAGGACCCTCACACTCGGAGCTGGATTATACGGTGGAATTCAGGACCCTCACACTCGGTGTTGGATTACACTGTGGAATTCAGGACCCTCACACTCGGGGTTGGATTACACTGTGGAATTCAGGACCCTCACACTCGGTGCTGGATTACACGGTGGAATTCAGGACCCTCACACTCGGTGTTGGATTACACAGTGGAATTCAGGACCCTCTCACACGGTGCTGGATTACACGGTGGAATTCAGGACCCTCGCACTCAGTGCTGGATTACACGGTGGAATTCAGGACCCTCACACACAGTGTTGGATTACATGGTGGAATTCAGGACCCTCACACTCGGTGTTGGATTACACGGTGGAATTCATGACCCTCACACTCGGTGCTGGATTACACGGTGGAATTCAGGACCCTCACACTTGGTGCTGGATTACACGGTGGAATTCAGAACCCTCACACTCGGTTTTGGATTACACGGTGGAATTCAGGACCCTCACACTCGGTGTTGGATTACACGGTGGAATTCAGGACCCTCAGACTCGGTGCTGGATTACACGGTGGAATTAAGGACCCTCACACTCGGTGTTGGATTACACGGTGGAATTCAGGACCCTCACAGTCGGGGCTGGATTACACGGTCGAATTCAGGACCCTCACACTCGGTGCTGGATTACACGGTGGAATTCAGATCCCTCACACTCGGTGCTGGATTACACTGTGGAATAGAGGACCCTCACACTCGGTGCTGGATTATTCGGTGGAATTCAGGACCCTCACACTCGGTGGAATTCAGGACCCTCACACTAAGAGCTGGATTACACGGTGGAATTCAGGACCCTCACACTCGGTGCTGGATTACACGGTGGAATTCAGGACCCTCACACTCGGTGTTGGATTACACAGTGGAATTCAGGACCCTCACACTCGGCGCGGGATTACACGGTGGAATTCAGTACCCTCACACTCGGTGCTGGATTACACGGTGGAATTCAGGACCCTCACACTCGGTGTTGGATTACACGGTGGAATTCAGGACCCTCACACTCGGCGCTGGATTACACGGTGGAATTCAGGACCCTCACACACGGTGTTGGATTACACGGTGGAATTCAGGACCCGCACACTCGGTGTTGGATTACACGGTGGAATTCAGGACACTCACACTCGGTGCTGGATTACACGGTGGAATTCAGGACCCTCACACTCGGAGCTGGATTACACGGTGGAATTCAGGACCCTCACACTCGGTGCTGGATTACACGGTGGAATTCAGGACCCTCCCACTCGGTGTTGGATTACACGGTGGAATTCAGGACCCTCGCACTCAGTGCTGGATTACACGGTGGAATTCAGGACCCTCACACTCGGTGCTGGATTACACTGTGGAATTCAGGACCCTCACACTCGGTGCTGGATTACTCGGTGGAATTCAGGACCCTCACACGCGGTGGAATTCAGGACCCTCACACTAAGAGCTGGTTTACACGGTGGAATTCAGGACCCTCACACTCGGTGCTGGATTACACGGTGGAATTCAGGACCCTCACACTCGGTGTTGGATTACACGGTGGAATTCAGGACCCTCACACTAAGAGCTGGATTACACGGTGGAATTCAGGACCCTCACACTCGGTGCTGGATTACACGGTGGAATTCAGGACCCTCACACTCGGCGCTGGATTACACGGTGGAATTCAGGACCCTCACACTCGGTGCTGGATTACACGGTGGAATTCAGGACCCTCCCACTCAGTGTTCGATTACACGGTGGAATTCAGGACCCTCACACTCGGCGCTGGATTACACGGTGGAATTCAGAACCCTCACACTCGGTGCTGGATTACACTGTGGAATTCAGGACCCTCACACTCGGTGCTGGATTACACGGTGGAATTCAGAACCCTCACACTCGGTGCTGGATTACACTGTGGAATTCAGGACCCTCACACTCGGTGCTGGATTACTCGGTGGAATTCAGGACCCTCACACTCGGTGGAATTCAGGACCCTCACACTAAGAGCTGGATTACACGGTGGAATTCAGGACCCTCACACTCGGTGCTGGATTACACGGTGGAATTCAGGACCCTCACACTCAGTGTTGGATTACATGGTGGAATTCAGGACCCTCACACTCGGCGCTGGATTACACGGTGGAATTCAGGACCCTCACACTCGGTGCTGGATTACACGGTGTAATTCAGGACCCTCCCACTCAGTGTTCGATTACACGGTGGAATTCAGGACCCTCACACTCGGTGTTGGATTACACGGTGGAATTCAGGACCCTCGCACTCAGTGCTGGATTACACGGTGGAATTCAGGACCCTCACACACAGTGTTGGCTTACATGGTGGAATTCAGGACCATCTCACACGGTGTTGGATTGCACGGTGGAATTCAGGACCCTCGCACTCAGTGCTGGATTACACGGTGGAATTCAGGACCCTCACACACAGTGTTGGATTACATGGTGGAATTCAGGACCCTCACATTCGGTGTTGGATTACACGGTGGAATTCAGGACCCTCACACTCGGTGGAATTCAGGACCCTCACACTAGGAGCTGGATTACACGGTGGAATTCAGGACCCTCACACTCGGAGCTGGATTATACGGTGGAATTCAGGACCCTCACACTCGGTGTTGGATTACACTGTGGAATTCAGGACCCTCACACTCGGGGTTGGATTACACTGTGGAATTCAGGACCCTCACACTCGGTGCTGGATTACACGGTGGAATTCAGGACCCTCACACTCGGTGTTGGATTACACAGTGGAATTCAGGACCCTCTCACACGGTGCTGGATTACACGGTGGAATTCAGGACCCTCGCACTCAGTGCTGGATTACACGGTGGAATTCAGGACCCTCACACACAGTGTTGGATTACATGGTGGAATTCAGGACCCTCACACTCGGTGTTGGATTACACGGTGGAATTCATGACCCTCACACTCGGTGCTGGATTACACGGTGGAATTCAGGACCCTCACACTTGGTGCTGGATTACACGGTGGAATTCAGAACCCTCACACTCGGTTTTGGATTACACGGTGGAATTCAGGACCCTCACACTCGGTGTTGGATTACACGGTGGAATTCAGGACCCTCAGACTCGGTGCTGGATTACACGGTCGAATTAAGGACCCTCACACTCGGTGTTGGATTACACGGTGGAATTCAGGACCCTCACAGTCGGGGCTGGATTACACGGTCGAATTCAGGACCCTCACACTCGGTGCTGGATTACACGGTGGAATTCAGATCCCTCACACTCGGTGCTGGATTACACTGTGGAATAGAGGACCCTCACACTCGGTGCTGGATTACTCGGTGGAATTCAGGACCCTCACACTCGGTGGAATTCAGGACCCTCACACTAAGAGCTGGATTACACGGTGGAATTCAGGACCCTCACACTCGGTGCTGGATTACACGGTGGAATTCAGGACCCTCACACTCGGTGTTGGATTACACAGTGGAATTCAGGACCCTCACACTCGGCGCGGGATTACACGGTGGAATTCAGTACCCTCACACTCGGTGCTGGATTACACGGTGGAATTCAGGACCCTCACACTCGGTGTTGGATTACACAGTGGAATTCAGGACCCTCACACTCGGCGCTGGATTACACGGTGGAATTCAGGACCCTCACACACGGTGTTGGATTACACGGTGGAATTCAGGACCCGCACACTCGGTGTTGGATTACACGGTGGAATTCAGGACACTCACACTCGGTGCTGGATTACACGGTGGAATTCAAGACCCTCACACTCGGAGCTGGATTACACGGTGGAATTCAGGACCCTCACACTCGGTGCTGGATTACACGGTGGAATTCAGGACCCTCCCACTCGGTGTTGGATTACACGGTGGAATTCAGGACCCTCGCACTCAGTGCTGGATTACACGGTGGAATTCAGGACCCTCACACTCGGTGCTGGATTACACTGTGGAATTCAGGACCCTCACACTCGGTGCTGGATTACTCGGTGGAATTCAGGACCCTCACACTCGGTGGAATTCAGGACCCTCACACTAAGAGCTGGTTTACACGGTGGAATTCAGGACCCTCACACTCGGTGCTGGATTACACGGTGGAATTCAGGACCCTCACACTCGGTGTTGGATTACACGGTGGAATTCAGGACCCTCACACTAAGAGCTGGATTACACGGTGGAATTCAGGACCCTCACACTCGGTGCTGGATTACACGGTGGAATTCAGGACCCTCACACTCGGCGCTGGATTACACGGTGGAATTCAGGACCCTCACACTCGGTGCTGGATTACACGGTGGAATTCAGGACCCTCCCACTCAGTGTTCGATTACACGGTGGAATTCAGGACCCTCACACTCGGCGCTGGATTACACGGTGGAATTCAGGACCCTCACACTCGGTGTTGGATTACACGGTGGAATTCAGGACCCTCACACTCGGCGCTGGATTACACGGTGGAATTCAGGACCCTCACACTCGGTGCTGGATTACACGGTGGAATTCAGGACCCTCCCACTCAGTGTTCGATTACACGGTGGAATTCAGGACTCTCACACTCGGTGTTGGATTACACGGTGGAATTCAGGACCCTCACACTCGGTGTTGGATTACACGGTGGAATTCAGGACCCTCACACTCGGTGCTGGATTACACGGCGGAATTAAGGACCCTCACACTCGGTGTTGGATTACACGGTGGAACTCAGGACCCTCACACTCGGTGCTGGATTACACGGTGGAATTCAGGACCCTCACACTCGGTGCTGGATTACACGGTGGAATTCAGAACCCTCACACTCGGTGCAGGATTACACTGTGGAATTCAGGACCCTCACACTCGGTGCTGGATTACTCGGTGGAATTCAGGACCCTCACACTTGGTGGAATTCAGGACCCTCACACTAAGAGCTGGATTACATGATGGAATTCAGGACCCTCACACTCGGTGCTGGATTACACGGTGGAATTCAGGACCCTCACACTCGGTGTTGGATTACACGGTGGAATTCAGGACCCTCACACTCGGCGCTGGATTACACGGTGGAATTCAGGACCCTCACACTCGGTGCTGGATTACATGGTGGAATTCAGGACCCTCCCACTCAGTGTTCGATTACACTGTGGAATTCAGGACCCTCACACTCGGTGTTGGATTACACGGTGGAATTCAGGACCCTCGCACTCAGTGCTGGATTACACGGTGGAATTCAGGACCCTCACACTCGGTGTTGGATTACACGGTGGAATTCAGGACCCTCACACTCGGTGTTGGATTACACTGTGAAATTCAGGACCCTTACACTCGGTGTTGGATTACACGGTGGAATTCAGGACTCTCACACTTGGTGTTGGATTACACGGTGGAATTCAGGACACTGACACTCGGTGTTGGATTACACGGTGGAATTCAGGACCCTCTCACACGGTGCTGGATTACACGGTGGAATTCAGGACCCTCACACTCGGTGCTGGATTACACGGTGGAATTCAGGACCCTCCCACTCGGTGTTGGATTACACGGTGGAATTCAGGACCCTCGCACTCGGTGTTGGATTACACGGTGGAATTCAGGACCTTCACACTCGGTGCTGGATTACACGGTGGAATTCAGGACCCTCACACTTGGTGCTGGATTACACAGTAGAATTAAGGACCCTCACACTCGGTGTTGGATTACACGGTGGAATTCAGGACCCTCCCACTCAGTGTTCGATTACACGGTGGAATTCAGGACTCTCACACTCGGTGTTGGATTACACGGTGGAATTCAGGACCCTCACACTCGGTGTTGGATTACACGGTGGAATTCAGGACCCTCACACTCGGTGTTGGATTACACGGTGGAATTCAGGACCCTCACACTCGGTGCTGGATTACACGGCGGAATTAAGGACCCTCACACTCGGTGTTGGATTACACGGTGGAATTCAGGACCCTCACACTCGGTGCTGGATTACACGGTGGAATTCAGGACCCTCACACTCGGTGCTGGATTACACGGTGGAATTCAGAACCCTCACACTCGGTGCTGGATTACACTGTGGAATTCAGGACCCTCACACTCGGTGCTGGATTACTCGGTGGAATTCACACCCTCACATTTGGTGGAATTCAGGACCCTCACACTAAGAGCTGGATTACATGGTGGAATTCAGGACCCTCACACTCGGTGCTGGATTACACGGTGGAATTCAGGACCCTCACACTCGGTGTTGGATTACACGGTGGAATTCAGGACCCTCACACTCGGCGCTGGATTACACGGTGGAATTCAGGACCCTCACACTCGGTGCTGGATTACACGGTGGAATTCAGGACCCTCCCACTCAGTGTTCGATTACACTGTGGAATTCAGGACCCTCACACTCGGTGTTGGATTACACGGTGGAATTCAGGACCCTCGCACTCAGTGCTGGATTACACGGTGGAATTCAGGACCCTCACACTCGGTGTTGGATTACACGGTGGAATTCAGGACCCTCACACTCGGTGTTGGATTACACGGTGAAATTCAGGACCCTTACACTCGGTGTTGGATTACACGGTGGAATTCAGGACTCTCACACTTGGTGTTGGATTACACGGTGGAATTCAGGACACTGACACTCGGTGTTGGATTACACGGTGGAATTCAGGACCCTCTCACACGGTGCTGGATTACACGGTGGAATTCAGGACCCTCGCACTCAGTGCTGGATTACACGGTGGAATTCAGGACCCTCACACACAGTGTTGGATTACACGGTGGAATTCAGGACCCTCACACTCGGTGTTGGATTACACGGTGGAATTCAGGACCTTCACACTCGGTGCTGGATTACACGGTGGAATTCAGGACCCTCACACTTGGTGCTGGATTACACGGTGGAATTCAGAACCCTCACACTCGGTGTTGGATTACACGGTGGAATTCAGGACCCTCACACTCGGTGTTGGATTACACGGTGGAATTTAGGACCCTCACACTCGGTGCTGGATTACACGGTAGAATTAAGGACCCTCACACTCGGTGTTGGATTACACGGTGGAATTCAGGACCCTCACACTCGGTGCTGGATTACACGGTGGAATTCAGAACCCTCACACTCGGTGCTGGATTACACTGTGGAATTCAGGACCCTCACACTCGGTGCTGGATTACTCGGTGGAATTCAGGACCCTCACACTCGGTGGAATTCAGGACCCTCACACTAAGAGCTGGATTACACGGTGGAATTCAGGACCCTCACACTCGGTGCTGGATTACACGGTGGAATTCAGGACCCTCACACTCGGTGTTGGATTACATGGTGGAATTCAGGACCCTCACACTCGGCGCTGGATTACACGGTGGAATTCAGGACCCTCACACTCGGTGCTGGATTACACGGTGTAATTCAGGACCCTCCCACTCAGTGTTCGATTACACGGTGGAATTCAGGACCCTCACACTCGGTGTTGGATTACACGGTGGAATTCAGGACCCTCGCACTCAGTGCTGGATTACACGGTGGAATTCAGGACCCTCACACACAGTGTTGGATTACATGGTGGAATTCAGGACCCTCTCACACGGTGTTGGATTACACGGTGGAATTCAGGACCCTCGCACTCAGTGCTGGATTACATGGTGGAATTCAGGACCCTCACATTCGGTGTTGGATTACACGGTGGAATTCAGGACCCTCACACTCGGTGGAATTCAGGACCCTCACACTAGGAGCTGGATTACACGGTGGAATTCAGGACCCTCACACTCGGAGCTGGATTATACGGTGGAATTCAGGACCCTCACACTCGGTGTTGGATTACACTGTGGAATTCAGGACCCTCACACTCGGGGTTGGATTACACTGTGGAATTCAGGACCCTCACACTCCATGTTGGATTACACGGTGGTATTCAGGGCCCTCACCCCCGGTGCTGGATTACACGGTGGAATTCAGGACCCTCACACTCGGTGCTGGATTACACGGTGGAATTCAGGACCCTCACACTCGGTGCTGGATTACACGGTGGAATTCAGTACCCTCACACTCGGTGTTGGATTACACGGTGGAATTCAGGACCCTCACACTCGGTGCTGGATTACACGGTGGAATTCAGGACACTCACACTCGGTGCTGGATTACTCGGTGGAATTCAGGACCCTCACACTCGGTGGAATTCAGGACCCTCACACTAAGAGCTGGATTACACGGTGGAATTCAGGACCCTCACACTCGGTGCTGGATTACACGGTGGAATTCAGGACCCTCACACTCGGTGTTGGATTACACAGTGGAATTCAGGACCCTCACACTCGGCGCTGGATTACACGGTGGAATTCAGGACCCTCACACATGGTGTTGGATTACACGGTGGAATTCAGGACCCGCACACTCGGTGTTGGATTACACGGTGGAATTCAGGACACTCACACTCGGTGCTGGATTACACGGTGGAATTCAGGACCCTCACACTCGGAGCTGGATTACACGGTGGAATTCAGGACCCTCACACTCGGTGCTGGATTACACGGTGGAATTCAGGACCCTCCCACTCGGTGTTCGATTACACGGTGGAATTCAGGACCCTCACACTCGGTGTTGGATTACACGGTGGAATTCAGGACCCTCGCACTCAGTGCTGGATTACACTGTAGAATTCAGGACCCTCACACTCGGTGCTGGATTACACTGTGTAATTCAGGTCCCTCACACTCGGTGCTGGATTACTCGGTGGAATTCAGGACCCTCACACTCGGTGGAATTCAGGACCCTCACACTAAGAGCTGGATTACACGGTGGAATTCAGGACACTCACACTCGGTGCTGGATTACACGGTGGAATTCAGGACCCTCACACTAAGAGCTGGATTACACGGTGGAATTCAGGACCCTCACACTCGGTGCTGGATTACACGGTGGAATTCAGGACCCTCACCCTCGGTGTTGGATTACACGGTGGAATTCAGGACCCTCACACTCGGCGCTGGATTACACGGTGGAATTCAGGACCCTCACACTCGGTGCTGGATTACACAGTGGAATTCAGGACCCTCCCACTCAGTGTTCGATTACACGGTGGAATTCAGGACCCTCACACTCGGTGTTGGATTACACGGTGGAATTCAGGACCCTCGCACTCAGTGCTGGATTACACGGTGGAATTCAGGACCCTCACACTCGGTGTTGGATTACACGGTGAAATTCAGGACCCTCACACTCGGTGTTGGATTACACGGTGAAATTCAGGACCCTTACACTCGGTGTTGGATTACACTGTGGAATTCAGGACTCTCACACTTGGTGTTGGATTACACGGTGGAATTCAGGACACTGTCACTCGGTGTTGGATTACAAGGTGGAATTCAGGACCCTCTCACACGGTGCTGGATTACACGGTGGAATTCGGGACCCTCGCACTCAGTGCTGGATTACACGGTGGAATTCAGGACCCTCACACTTGGTGCTGGATTACACGGTGGAATTCAGAATCCTCACACTCGGTGTTGGATTACACGGTGGAATTCAGGACCCTCACACTCAGTGTTGGATTACATGGTGGAATTCAGGACCCTCACACTCGGTGCTGGATTACACGGTGGAATTAAGGACCCTCACACTCGGTGTTGGATTACACGGTGGAATTCAGGACCGTCACAGTCGGGGCTGGATTACACTGTGGAATTCAGGACCCTCACACTCGGTGCTGGATTACTCGGTGGAATTCAGGACCCTCACACTCGGTGGAATTCAGGACCCTCACACTAAGAGCTGGATTACACGGTGGAATTCAGGACCCTCACACTCGGTGCTGGATTACACGGTGGAATTCAGGACCCTCACACTCAGTGTTGGATTACACGGTGGAATTCAGGACCCTCACACTCGGCGCTGGATTACACGGTGGAATTCAGGACCCTCACACTCGGTGCTGGATTACACGGTGTAATTCAGGACCCTCCCACTCAGTGTTCGATTACACGGTGGAATTCAGGACCCTCACACTCGGTGTTGGATTACACGGTGGAATTCAGGACCCTCGCACTCAGTGCTGGATTATACGGTGGAATTCAGGACCCTCACACACAGTGTTGGATTACATGGTGGAATTCAGGACCCTCTCACACGGTATTGGATTACACGGTGGAATTCAGGACCCTCACACTCGGAGCTGGATTATACGTTGTAATTCAGGACCATCACACTCGGGGTTGGATTACACTGTGGAATTCAGGACCCTCACACTCCGTGTTGGATTACACGGTGGTATTCAGGGCCCTCACCCCCGGTGCTGGATTACACGGTGGAATTCAGGACCCTCACACTCGGAGCTGGATTACACGGTGGAATTCAGGACCCTCACACTCGGTGCTGGATTACACGGTGGAATTCAGGACCCTCCCACTCGGTGATCGATTACACGGTGGAATTCAGGACCCTCACACTCGGTGTTGGATTACATAGTGGAATTCAGGACCCTCACACTCGGTGCTGGATTACACGGTGGAATTCAGGACCCTCACACTCGTTGCTGGATTACACGGTGGAATTCAGGACCCTCACACTAAGAGCTGGATTACACAGTGGAATTCAGGACCCTCACACTCGGTGCTGGATTACACGGTGGAATTCAGGACCCTCACCCTCGGTGTTGGATTACACGGTGGAATTCATGACCCTCACACTCGGCGCTGGATTACACGGTGGAATTCCGGACCCTCACACTCGGTGCTGGATTACACAGTGGAATTCAGGACCCTCCCACTCAGTGTTCGATTACACGGTGGAATTCAGGACCCTCACACTCGGTGTTGGATTACACGGTGGAATTCAGGACCCTCGCACTCAGTGCTGGATTACACGGTGGAATTCAGGACCCTCACACTCGGTGTTGGATTACACGGTGGAATTCAGGACCCTCACACTCGGTGTTGGATTACACGGTGAAATTCAGGACCCTTACACTCGGTGTTGGATTACACGGTGGAATTCAGGACTCTCACACTTGGTGTTGGATTACACGGTGGAATTCAGGACACTGTCACTCGGTGTTGGATTACATGGTGGAATTCAGGACCCTCTCACACGGTGCTGGATTACACGGTGGAATTCGGGACCCTCGCACTCAGTGCTGGATTACACGGTGGAATTCAGGACCCTCACACTTGGTGCTGGATTACACGGTGGAATTCAGAACCCTCACACTCGGTGTTGGATTACACGGTGGAATTCAGGACCCTCACACTCGGTGTTGGATTACATGGTGGAATTCAGGACCCTCACACTCGGTGCTGGATTACACGGTGGAATTAAGGACCCTCACACTCGGTGTTGATTACACGGTGGAATTCAGGACCGTCACAGTCGGGGCTGGATTACACTGTGGAATTCAGGACCCTCACACTCGGTGCTGGATTACTCGGTGGAATTCAGGACCCTCACACTCGGTGGAATTCAGGACCCTCACTCTAAGAGCTGGATTACACGGTGGAATTCAGGACCCTCACACTCGGTGCTGGATTACACGGTGGAATTCAGGACCCTCACACTCGGTGTTGGATTACACGGTGGAATTCAGGGCCCTCACACTCGGCGCTGGATTACACGGTGGAATTCAGGACCCTCACACTCGGTGCTGGATTACACGGTGTAATTCAGGACCCTCCCACTCAGTGTTCGATTACACGGTGGAATTCAGGACCCTCACACTCGGTGTTGGATTACACGGTGGAATTCAGGACCCTCGCACTCAGTGCTGGATTATACGGTGGAATTCAGGACCCTCACACACAGTGTTGGATTACATGGTGGAATTCAGGACCCTCTCACACGGTATTGGATTACACGGTGGAATTCAGGACCCTCACACTCGGAGCTGGATTATACGTTGTAATTCAGGACCATCACACTCGGGGTTGGATTACACTGTGGAATTCAGGACCCTGACACTCCGTGTTGGATTACACGGTGGTATTCAGGGCCCTCACCCCCGGTGCTGGATTACACGGTGGAATTCAGGACCCTCACACTCGGAGCTGGATTACACGGTGGAATTCAGGACCCTCACACTCGGTGCTGGATTACACGGTGGAATTCAGGACCCTCCCACTCGGTGATCGATTACACGGTGGAATTCAGGACCCTCACACTCGGTGTTGGATTACATAGTGGAATTCAGGACCCTCACACTCGGTGCTGGATTACACGGTGGAATTCAGGACCCTCACACTCGGTGCTGGATTACACGGTGGAATTCAGGACCCTCACACTCGGTGTTGGATTACACGGTGGAATTCCGGACACTCACACTCGGTGCTGGATTACACGGTGGAATTCAGGATACTCACACTCGGTGCTGGATTACTCGGTGGAATTCAGGACCCTCAAACTCGGTGGAATTCAGGACCCTCACACTAAGAGCTGGATTACACTGTGGAATTCAGGACCCTCACACTCGGTGCTGGATTACTCGGTGGAATTCAGGACCCTCACACTCGGTGGAATTCAGGACCCTCACACTAAGAGCTGGATTACACGGTGGAATTCAGGACCCTCACACTCGGTGCTGGATTACACGGTGGAATTCAGGACCCTCACACTCGGTGTTGGATTACACGGTGGAATTCAGGACACTCACACTCGGTGCTGGATTACTCGGTGGAATTCAGGACCCTCACACTCGGTGGAATTCAGGACCCTCACACTAAGAGCTGGATTACACGGTGGAATTCAGGACCCTCACACTCGGCGCTGGATTACACGGTGGAATTCTGGACCCTCACACACGGTGTTGGATTACACGGTGGAATTCAGGTCCCGCACACTCGGTGTTGGATTACACGGTGGAATTCAGGACACTCACACTCGGTGCTGGATTACACGGTGGAATTCAGGACCCTCACACTCGGAGCTGGATTACACGGTGGAATTCAGGACCCTCGCACTCAGTGCTGGATTACACGGTGGAATTCAGGACCCTCACACTCGGTGTTGGATTACACGGTGAAATTCAGGACCCTCACACTCGGTGTTGGATTACACGGTGAAATTCAGGACGCTTACACTCGGTGTTGGATTACACTGTGGAATTCAGGACTCTCACACTTGGTGTTGGATTACACGGTGGAATTCAGGACCCTCTCACACGGTGCTGGATTACACGGTGGAATTCGGGACCCTCGCACTCAGTGCTGGATTACACGGTGGAATTCAGGACCCTCACACTTGGTGCTGGATTACACGGTGGAATTCAGAATCCTCACACTCAGTGTTGGATTACACGGTGGAATTCAGGACCCTCACACTCGGTGTTGGATTACATGGTGGAATTCAGGACCCTCACACTCGGTGCTGGATTACACGGTGGAATTAAGGACCCTCACACTCGGTGTTGGATTACACGGTGGAATTCAGGACCGTCACAGTCGGGGCTGGATTACACTGTGGAATTCAGGACCCTCACACTCGGTGCTGGATTACTCGGTGGAATTCAGGACCCTCACACTCGGTGGAATTCAGGACCCTCACACTAAGAGCTGGATTACACGGTGGAATTCAGGACCCTCACACTCGGTGCTGGATTACACGGTGGAATTCAGGACCCTCACACTCAGTGTTGGATTACACGGTGGAATTCAGGACCCTCACACTCGGCGCTGGATTACACGGTGGAATTCAGGACCCTCACACTCGGTGCTGGATTACACGGTGTAATTCAGGACCCTCCCACTCAGTGTTCGATTACACGGTGGAATTCAGGACCCTCACACTCGGTGTTGGATTACACGGTGGAATTCAGGACCCTCGCACTCAGTGCTGGATTATACGGTGGAATTCAGGACCCTCATACACAGTGTTGGATTACATGGTGGAATTCAGGACCCTCTCACACGGTATTGGATTACACGGTGGAATTCAGGACCCTCACACTCGGAGCTGGATTATACGTTGTAATTCAGGACCATCACCCTCGGGGTTGGATTACACTGTGGAATTCAGGACCCTCACACTCCGTGTTGGATTACACGGTGGTATTCAGGGCCCTCACCCCCGGTGCTGGATTACACGGTGGAATTCAGGACCCTCACACTCGGAGCTGGATTACACGGTGGAATTCAGGACCCTCACACTCGGTGCTGGATTACACGGTGGAATTCAGGACCCTCCCACTCGGTGATCGATTACACGGTGGAATTCAGGACCCTCACACTCGGTGTTGGATTACATAGTGGAATTCAGGACCCTCACACTCGGTGCTGGATTACACGGTGGAATTCAGGACCCTCACACTCGTTGCTGGATTACACGGTGGAATTCAGGACCCTCACACTAAGAGCTGGATTACACGGTGGAATTCAGGACCCTCACACTCGGTGCTGGATTACACGGTGGAATTCAGGACCCTCACCCTCGGTGTTGGATTACACGGTGGAATTCATGACCCTCACACTCGGCGCTGGATTACACGGTGGAATTCCGGACCCTCACACTCGGTGCTGGATTACACAGTGGAATTCAGGACCCTCCCACTCAGTGTTCGATTACACGGTGGAATTCAGGACCCTCACACTCGGTGTTGGATTACACGGTGGAATTCAGGACCCTCGCACTCAGTGCTGGATTACACGGTGGAATTCAGGACCCTCACACTCGGTGTTGGATTACACGGTGGAATTCAGGACCCTCACACTCGGTGTTGGATTACACGGTGAAATTCAGGACCCTTACACTCGGTGTTGGATTACACGGTGGAATTCAGGACTCTCACACTTGGTGTTGGATTACACGGTGGAATTCAGGACACTGTCACTCGGTGTTGGATTACATGGTGGAATTCAGGACCCTCTCACACGGTGCTGGATTACACGGTGGAATTCGGGACCCTCGCACTCAGTGCTGGATTACACGGTGGAATTCAGGACCCTCACACTTGGTGCTGGATTACACGGTGGAATTCAGAACCCTCACACTCGGTGTTGGATTACACGGTGGAATTCAGGACCCTCACACTCGGTGTTGGATTACATGGTGGAATTCAGGACCCTCACACTCGGTGCTGGATTACACGGTGGAATTAAGGACCCTCACACTCGGTGTTGATTACACGGTGGAATTCAGGACCGTCACAGTCGGGGCTGGATTACACTGTGGAATTCAGGACCCTCACACTCGGTGCTGGATTACTCGGTGGAATTCAGGACCCTCACACTCGGTGGAATTCAGGACCCTCACTCTAAGAGCTGGATTACACGGTGGAATTCAGGACCCTCACACTCGGTGCTGGATTACACGGTGGAATTCAGGACCCTCACACTCGGTGTTGGATTACACGGTGGAATTCAGGGCCCTCACACTCGGCGCTGGATTACACGGTGGAATTCAGGACCCTCACACTCGGTGCTGGATTACACGGTGTAATTCAGGACCCTCCCACTCAGTGTTCGATTACACGGTGGAATTCAGGACCCTCACACTCGGTGTTGGATTACACGGTGGAATTCAGGACCCTCGCACTCAGTGCTGGATTATACGGTGGAATTCAGGACCCTCACACACAGTGTTGGATTACATGGTGGAATTCAGGACCCTCTCACACGGTATTGGATTACACGGTGGAATTCAGGACCCTCACACTCGGAGCTGGATTATACGTTGTAATTCAGGACCATCACACTCGGGGTTGGATTACACTGTGGAATTCAGGACCCTGACACTCCGTGTTGGATTACACGGTGGTATTCAGGGCCCTCACCCCCGGTGCTGGATTACACGGTGGAATTCAGGACCCTCACACTCGGAGCTGGATTACACGGTGGAATTCAGGACCCTCACACTCGGTGCTGGATTACACGGTGGAATTCAGGACCCTCCCACTCGGTGATCGATTACACGGTGGAATTCAGGACCCTCACACTCGGTGTTGGATTACATAGTGGAATTCAGGACCCTCACACTCGGTGCTGGATTACACGGTGGAATTCAGGACCCTCACACTCGGTGCTGGATTACACGGTGGAATTCAGGACCCTCACACTCGGTGTTGGATTACACGGTGGAATTCCGGACACTCACACTCGGTGCTGGATTACACGGTGGAATTCAGGATACTCACACTCGGTGCTGGATTACTCGGTGGAATTCAGGACCCTCAAACTCGGTGGAATTCAGGACCCTCACACTAAGAGCTGGATTACACGGTGGAATTCAGGACCCTCACACTCGGTGCTGGATTACTCGGTGGAATTCAGGACCCTTATACTCGGTGGAATTCAGGACCCTCACACTAAGAGCTGGATTACACGGTGGAATTCAGGACCCTCACACTCGGTGCTGGATTACACGGTGGAATTCAGGACCCTCACACTCGGTGTTGGATTACACGGTGGAATTCAGGACACTCACACTCGGTGCTGGATTACTCGGTGGAATTCAGGACCCTCACACTCGGTGGAATTCAGGACCCTCACACTAAGAGCTGGATTACACGGTGGAATTCAGGACCCTCACACTCGGCGCTGGATTACACGGTGGAATTCTGGACCCTCACACACGGTGTTGGATTACACGGTGGAATTCAGGTCCCGCACACTCGGTGTTGGATTACATGGTGGAATTCAGGACACTCACACTCGGTGCTGGATTACACGGTGGAATTCAGGACCCTCACACTCGGAGCTGGATTACACGGTGGAATTCAGGACCCTCACACTCGGTGCTGGATTACACGGTGGAATTCAGGACCCTCCCACTCGGTTTTCGATTACACGGTGGAATTCAGGACCCTCACACTCGGTGTTGGATTACACGGTGGAATTCAGGACCTTCACACTCGGTGCTGGATTACACGGTGGAATTCAGGACCCTCACACTTGGTCCTGGATTACACGGTGGAATTCAGAACCCTCACACTCGGTGTTGGATTACACGGTGGAATTCAGGACCCTCACACTCGGTGTTGGATTACACGGTGGAATTTAGGACCCTCACACTCGGTGCTGGATTACACGGTAGAATTAAGGACCCTCACACTCGGTGTTGGATTACACGGTGGAATTCAGGACCCTCTCACTCGGTGCTGGATTACACGGTGGAATTCAGAACCCTCACACTCGGTGCTGGATTACACTGTGGAATTCAGGACCCTCACACTCGGTGCTGGATTACTCGGTGGAATTCAGGACCCTCACACTCGGTGGAATTCAGGACCCTCACACTAAGAGCTGGATTACACGGTGGAATTCAGGACCCTCACACTCGGTGCTGGATTACACGGTGGAATTCAGGACCCTCACACTCGGTGTTGGATTACATGGTGGAATTCAGGACCCTCACACTCGGCGCTGGATTACACGGTGGAATTCAGGACCCTCACACTCGGTGCTGGATTACACGGTGTAATTCTGGACCCTCCCACTCAGTGTTCGATTACACGGTGGAATTCAGGACCCTCACACTCGGTGTTGGATTACACGGTGGAATTCAGGACCCTCGCACTCAGTGCTGGATTACACGGTGGAATTCAGGACCCTCACACACAGTGTTGGATTACATGGTGGAATTCAGGACCCTCTCACACGGTGTTGGATTACACGGTGGAATTCAGGACCCTCGCACTCAGTGCTGGATTACACGGTGGAATTCAGGACCCTCACACACAGTGTTGGATTACATGGTGGAATTCAGGACCCTCACATTCGGTGTTGGATTACACGGTGGAATTCAGGACCATCACACTCGGTGGAATTCAGGACCCTCACACTAGGAGCTGGATTACACGTTGGAATTCAGGACCATCACACTCGGAACTGGATTATACGGTGGAATTCAGGACACTCACACTCGGTGTTGGATTACACTGTGGAATTCAGGACCCTCACACTCGGGGTTGGATTACACTGTGGAATTCAGGACCCTCACACTGCGTGTTGGATTACACGGTGGTATTCAGGGCCCTCACCCCCGGTGCTGGATTACACGGTGGAATTCAGGACCCTAACACTCGGTGCTGGATTACACGGTGGAATTCAGGACCCTCACACTCGGTGCTGGATTACACGGTGGAATTCAGTACCCTCACACTCGGTGTTGGATTACACGGTGGAATTCAGGACCCTCACACTCGGTGCTGGATTACACGGTGGAATTCAGGACACTCACACTCGGTGCTGGATTACTCGGTGGAATTCAGGACCCTCACACTCGGTGGAATTCAGGACCCTCACACTAAGAGCTGGATTACACGGTGGAAATCAGGACCCTCACACTCGGTGCTGGATTACACGGTGGAATTCAGGACCCTCACACTCGGTGTTGGATTACACGGTGGAATTCAGGACCCTCACACATGGTGTTGGATTACACGGTGGAATTCAGGACCCTCACACATGGTGTTGGATTACACGGTGGAATTCAGGACCCTCACACATGGTGTTGGATTACACGGTGGAATTCAGGACCCTCACACATGGTGTTGGATTACACGGTGGAATTCAGGACCCGCACACACGGTGTTGGATTACACGGTGGAATTCAGGACACTCACACTCGGTGCTGGATTACACGGTGGAATTCAGGACCCTCACACTTGGAGCTGGATTACACGGTGGAATTCAGGACCCTCACACTCGGTGCTGGATTACACGGTGGAATTCAGGACCCTCCCACTCGGTGTTCGATTACACGGTGGAATTCAGGACCCTCACACTCGGTGTTGGATTACACGGTGGAATTCAGGACCCTCGCACTCAGTGCTGGATTACACGGTAGAATTCAGGACCCTCACACTCGGTGCTGGATTACACCGTGTAATTCAGGACCCTCACACTCGGTGCTGGATTACTCGGTGGAATTCAGGACCCTCACACTCGGTGTTGGATTACACGGTGGAATTCAGGACCCTCGCACTCAGTGCTGGATTATACGGTGGAATTCAGGACCCTCACACACAGTGTTGGATTACATGGTGGAATTCAGGACCCTCTCACACGGTATTGGATTACACGGTGGAATTCAGGACCCTCACACTCGGAGCTGGATTATACGTTGTAATTCAGGACCCTCTCACTCGGGGTTGGATTACACTGTGGAATTCAGGACCCTCACACTCCGTGTTGGATTACACGGTGGTATTCAGGGCCCTCACCCCCGGTGCTGGATTACACGGTGGAATTCAGGACCCTCACACTCGGAGCTGGATTACACGGTGGAATTCAGGACCCTCACACTCGGTGCTGGATTACACGGTGGAATTCAGGACCCTCCCACTCGGTGATCGATTACACGGTGGAATTCAGGACCCTCACACTCGGTGTTGGATTACATAGTGGAATTCAGGACCCTCACACTAAGAGCTGGATTACACGGTGGAATTCAGGACCCTCACACTCGGTGCTGGATTACACCGTGGAATTCAGGACCCTCACACTCGGTGTTGGATTACACGGTGGAATTCAGGACCCTCACACTCGGTGCTGGATTACACGGTGGAATTCAGGATACTCACACTCGGTGCTGGATTACTCGGTGGAATTCAGGACCCTCAAACTCGGTGGAATTCAGGACCCTCACACTAAGAGCTGGATTACACGGTGGAATTCAGGACCCTCACACTCGGTGCTGGATTACTCGGTGGAATTCAGGACCCTCACACTCCGTGTTGGATTACACGGTGGTATTCAGGGCCCTCACCGCCGGTGCTGGATTACACGGTGGAATTTTGGACCATCACACTCGGAGCTGGATTACACGGTGGAATTCAGGACCCTCACACTCGGTGCTGGATTACACGGTGGAATTCAGGACCCTCCCACTCGGTGTTCGATTACACGGTGGAATTCAGGACCCTCTCACTCGGTGTTGGATTACACAGTGGAATTCAGGACCCTCACACTCGGTGCTGGATTACACGGTGGAATTCAGGACCGTCACACTCGGTGCTGGATTACACGGTGGAATTCAGGACCCTCACACTCGGTGCTGGATTACACGGTGGAATTCAGGACCCTCACACACAGTGTTGGATTACACGGTGGAATTCAGGACCCTCACACACAGTGTTGGATTACACGGTGGAATTCAGGACCCGCACACTCGGTGTTGGATTACACGGTGGAATTCAGGACACTCACACTCGGTGCTGGATTACACGGTGGAATTCAGGACCCTCTCACTCGGAGCTGGATTACACGGTGGAATTCAGGACCCTCACACTCGGTGCTGGATTACAGGGTGGAATTCAGGACCCTCACACTCGGTGTTCGATTACACGGTGGAATTCAGGACCCTCACACTCGGTGTTGGATTACACGGTGGAATTCAGGACCCTCCCACTCGGTGTTCGATTACACGGTGGAATTCAGGACCCTCACACTCGGTGTTGGATTACACAGTGGAATTCAGGACCCTCACACTCGGTGCTGGATTACACGGTGGAATTCAGGACCCTCCCACTCGGTGTTCGATTACACGGTGGAATTCAGGACCCTCACACTCGGTGTTGGATTACACGGTGGAATTCAGGACCCTCATACTCGGTGCTGGATTACACGGTGGATCTCAGGACACTCACACTCGGTGCTGGATTACTCGGTGGAATTCAGGACCCTCACACTCGGTGGAATTCAGGACCCTCACACTAAGAGCTGGATTACAAGGTGGAATTCAGGACCCTCACACTCGGTGTTGGATTACACGGTGGAATTCAGGACCCTCGCACTCAGTGCTGGATTACACGGTGGAATTCAGGACCCTCACACACAGTGTTGGATTACATGGTGGAATTCAGGACCCTCACACTCGGTGTTGGATTACACGGTGGAATTCAGGACCCTCACACTCGGTGGAATTCAGGACCCTCACACTAGGAGCTGGATTACACAGTGGAATTCAGGACCCTCACACTCGGAGCTGGATTATACGGTGGAATTCAGGACCCTCACACTCGGTGTTGGATTACACTGTGGAATTCAGGACCCTCACACTCGGGGTTGGATTACACTGTGGAATTCAGGACCCTCACACTCCGTGTTGGATTACACGGTGGTATTCAGGGCCCTCACACCCGGTGCTGGATTACACGGTGGAATTCAGGACCCTCACGCTCGGAGCTGGATTACACGGTGGAATTCAGGACCCTCACACTCGGTGCTGGATTACACGGTGGAATTCAGGACCCTCCCACTCGGTGTTCGATTACACGGTGGAATTCAGGACCCTCACACTCGGTGTTGGATTACACGGTGGAATTCAGGACCCTCACACTCGGTGCTGGATTACACGGTGGAATTCAGGACACTCACACTCGGTGCTGGATTACTCGGTGGAATTCAGGACCCTCGCACTCGGTGGACTTCAGGACCCTCACACTAATAGCTGGATTATACGGTGGAATTCAGGACCCTCACACTCGGTGCTGGATTACACGGTGGAATTCAGGACCCTCACACTCGGTGCTGGATTACACGGTGGAATTCAGGACCCTCACACTCGGTGTTGGATTACACGGTGGAATTCAGGACCCTCACACTCGGTGCTGGATTACACGGTGGAATTCAGGACCCTCACACTCGGTGGAATTCAGGACCCTCACACTAAGAGCTGGATTACAAGGTGGAATTCAGGACCCTCACACTCGGCGCTGGATTACACGGTGGAATTCTGGACCCTAACACACGGTGTTGGATTACACGGTGGAATTCAGGTCCCGCACACTCGGTGTTCGATTACACGGTGGAATTCAGGACACTCACACTCGGTGCTGGATTACACGGTGGAATTCAGGACCCTCACACTCGGAGCTGGATTACACGGTGGAATTCAGGACCCTCACACTCGGTGCTGGATTACACGGTGGAATTCAGGACCCTCCCACTCGGTGTTCGATTACACGGTGGAATTCAGGACCCTCACACTCGGTGTTGGATTACACGGTGGAATTCAGGACCCTCCCACTCGGTGTTCGATTACACGGTGGAATTCAGGACCCTCACACTCGGTGCTGGATTACACGGTGGAATTCAGGACACTCACACTCGGTGCTGGATTACTCGGTGGAATTCAGGACCCTCACACTCGGTGGAATTCAGGACCCTCACACTCGGTGTTGGATTACACGGTGGAATTCAGGACCCTCACACTCGGTGCTGGATTACACGGTGGAATTCAGGACCCTCCAACTCGGTGTTCGATTACACGGTGGAATTCAGGACCCTCACACTCAGTGGAATTCATGACCCTCTCACTCGGCGCTGGATTACACGGTGGAATTCAGGACACTCACTCTCGGTGCTGGACTACACGGTGGAATTCAGGACCCTCACACTCGGAGCTGGATTACACGGTGGAATTCAGGACCCTCACACTCGGTGCTGGATTACACGGTGGAATTCAGGACCCTCCCACTCGGTGTTCGATTACACGGTGGAGTTCAGGACCCTCACACTCGGTGTTGGATTACACGGTGGAATTCAGGACCCTCCCATTCGGTGTTGGATTACACGGTGGAATTCAGGACCCTCACACTCGGTGCTGGATTACACGGTGGAATTCCGGACCCTCCAACTCGGTGTTCGATTACACGGTGGAATTCAGGACCCTCACACTCAGTGGAATTCATGACCCTCTCACTCGGCGCTGGATTACACGGTGGAATTCAGGACACTCACACTCGGTGCTGGACTACACGGTGGAATTCAGGACCCTCACACTCGGAGCTGGATTACACGGTGGAATTCAGGACCCGCACACTCGGTGTTGGATTACACTGTGGAATTCAGGACCCTCACACTCGGGTTTGGATTACACGGTGGTATTCAGGGCCCTCACACCCGGTGCTGGATTACACGGTGGAATTCAGGACCCTCACACTCGGAGCTGGATTACATGGTGGAATTCAGGGCCCTCACACTCGGTGCTGGATTACACGGTGGAATTCAGGACCCTCCCACTCGGTGTTCGATTACACGGTGGAATTCAGGACCCTCACACTCGGTGTTGGATTACACGGTGGAATTCAGGACCCTCACACTCGGTGCTGGATTACACGGTGGAATTCAGGACACTCACACTCGGTGCTGGATTACTCGGTGGAATTCAGGACCCTCACACTCGGTGGAATTCAGGACCCTCACACTAAGAGCTGGATTACACGGTGGAATTCAGGACCCACACACTCGGTGCTGGATTACACGGTGGAATTCAGGACCCTCACACTCGGTGCTGGATTACACGGTGGAATTCAGGACACTCACACTAAGAGCTGGATTACACGGTGGAATTCAGGACCCTCACACTCGGCGCTGGATTACACGGTGGAATTCTGGACCCTCACACACGGTGTTGGATTACACGGTGGAATTCAGGACCCGCACACTCGGTGTTGGATTACACGGTGGAATTCAGGACACTCACACTCGGTGCTGGATTACACGGTGGAATTCAGGACCCTCACACTCGGAGCTGGATTACACGGTGGAATTCAGGACCCTCACACTCGGTGCTGGATTACACGGTGGAATTCAGGCCCCTCCCACTCGGTGTTCGATTACACGGTGGAATTCAGGACCCTCACACTCGGTGTTGGATTACACGGTGGAATTCAGGACCCTCCCACTCGGTGTTCGATTACACGGTGGAATTCAGGACCCTCACACTCGGTGCTGGATTACACGGTGGAATTCAGGACACTCACACTCGGTGCTGGATTACTCGGTGGAATTCAGGACCCTCACACTCGGTGGAATTCAGGACCCTCACACTCGGTGTTGGATTACACGGTGGAATTCAGGACCCTCACACTCGGTGCTGGATTACACGGTGGAATTCAGGACCCTCCAACTCGGTGTTCGATTACACGGTGGATTTCAGGACCCTCACACTCAGTGGAATTCATGACCCTCTCACTCGGCGCTGGATTACACGGTGGAATTCAGGACACTCACACTCGGTGCTGGATTACACGGTGGAATTCAGGACCCTCACACTCGGAGCTGGATTACACGGTGGAATTCAGGACCCGCACACTCGGTGTTGGATTACACTGTGGAATTCAGGACCCTCACACTCGGGGTTGGATTACACGGTGGAATTCAGGACCCTCACACTCCGTGTTGGATTACACAGTGTAATTCAGGACCCTCCCACTCGGTGTTGCATTACACGATGAAATTCGGGGCCCTCACACTCGGTGCTGGACTACACGGTGGAATTCAGGACCCTCACACTCGGAGCTGGAATACACGGTGGAATTCGGGACCCCCACACCCGGTGCTGGGTTACACGGTGGAATTCGGGACCCTGACACCCGGTGCTGGGTTACACGGTGGAATTCGGGACCCTGTCACCCGGTGCTGGGTTACACGGTGCAATTCGGGACCCTGTCACTCGGTGCTGGATTACACGGTGGAATTCAGGACCCTCACACTCGGAGCTGGGTTACACGGTGGAATTCGGGACCCTGACACCCGGTGCTGGGTTACACGGTGGAATTCGGGACCCTGACACCCGGTGCTGGGTTACACGGTGGAATTAGGGACCCTGACACCCGGTGCTGGGTTACACGGTGGAATTCGGGACCCTGACACCCGGTACTGGGTTACACGGTGGAATTCGGGACCCTGACACCCGGTGCTGGGTTACACGGTGGAATTCGGGACCCTGACACCCGGTGCTGGTTTACACGGTGGAATTCGGGACCATGACACTCGGTGCTGGGTTACACGGTGGAATTCAGGACCCTCACACTCGGTGTTGGATTACACGGTGGAATTCGGGACCCTCACACTCGGTGCCGGGTTACACGGAGGAATTCGGGACCCTCACACTCGGTGCCGGATTACACGGTGGAATTCAGGACCCTCACACTCGGTGCTGGGTTACACGGTGGAATTCGGGACCCTCACACTCGGTGCTGGGTTACACGGTGGAATTCGGGACACTCACACTCGGTGCTGGGTTACACGATGGAATTCGGGACCCTCACACTTGGAGCTGGGTTACACGGTGGAATTCGGGACCCTCACACTCGGTGCTGGGTTACACGGTGGAATTCGGGACCCTCACAGTCGGAGCTGGGTTACACGGTGGAATTCGGGACCCTCACAGTCGGAGCTGGGTTACACGGTGGAATTCGGGACCCTCACACCCGGTGCTGGGTTACACGGTGGAATTCGGGACCCTCACACTCGGTGCTGGGTTACACGGTGGAATTCGGGACCCTCACACTCGGTGCTGGGTTACACGGTGGAATTCGGGACCCTCACACTCGGTGCTGGATTACTCGGAGGAATTCAGGACCCTCACACTCGGTGGAATTCAGGACCCTCACACTAAGAGCTGGATTACACGGTGGAATTCAGGACCCTCACACTCGGTGTTGGATTACACGGTGGAATTCGGGACCCTCACTCTCGGTGCTGGGTTACACGGTGGAATTCGGGACCCTCACACTCGGTGCTGGGTTACACGGTTGAATTCGGGACCCTCACACTCGGTGCTGGGTTACGCGGTGGAATTCGGGACCCTCACACTCGGTGCTGGGTTACACGGTGGAATTCGGGACCCTCACTCTCGGTGCTGGATTACACGGTGGAATTCGGGACCCTCACACTCGGTGCTGGATTACACGGTGGAATTCGGGACCCTCACACTCGGTGCTGGGTTACACGGTGGAATTCGGGACCCTCACACTCGGTGCTGGGTTACACGGTGGAATTCCGGACCCTCACACTCGGTGCTGGGTTACACGGTGGAATTCGGGACCCTCACATTCGTTGTTGGGATACACGGTGGAATTCGGGACCCTCACACTCGGTGCTGGGTTACACGGTGGAATTCCGGACCCTCACACTCGGTGTTGGATTACATAGTGGAATTCAGGACCCTCACACTCGGTGCTGGATTACACGGTGGAATTCGGGACCCTCACACTCGGTGCTGGATTACACGGTGGAATTCAGGACCCTCACACTCGGTGTTGGATTACACGGTGGAATTCAGGACCCTCACACTCGGTGCTGGATTACACGGTGGAATTCAGGATACTCACTCTCGGTGCTGGATTACTCGGTGGAATTCAGGACCCTCACACTCGGTGGAATTCAGGACCCTCACACTAAGAGCTGGATTACACGGTGGAATTCAGGACCCTCACACTCGGTGCTGGATTACTCGGTGGAATTCAGGACCCTCACACTCCGTGTTGGATTACACGGTGGTATTCAGGGCCCTCACCGCCGGTGCTGGATTACACGGTGGAATTCAGGACCCTCACACTCGGAGCTGGATTACACGGTGGAATTCAGGAACCTCACACTCGGTGCTGGATTACACGGTGGAATTCAGGACCCTCCCACTCGGTGTTCGATTACACGGTGGAATTCAGGACCCTCACACTCGGTGTTGGATTACACAGTGGAATTCAGGACCCTCACACTCGGTGCTGGATTACACGGTGGAATTCAGGACCCTCACACTCGGTGCTGGATTACACGGTGGAATTCGGGACCCTGACACCCGGTACTGGGTTACACGGTGGAATTCGGGACCCTGACACCCGGTGCTGGGTTACACGGTGGAATTCGGGACCCTGACACCCGGTGCTGGTTTACACGGTGGAATTCGGGACCATGACACTCGGTGCTGGGTTACACGGTGGAATTCAGGACCCTCACACTCGGTGTTGGATTACACGGTGGAATTCGGGACCCTCACACTCGGTGCCGGGTTACACGGAGGAATTCGGGACCCTCACACTCGGTGCCGGATTACACGGTGGAATTCAGGACCCTCACACTCGGTGCTGGGTTACACGGTGGAATTCGGGACCCTCACACTCGGTGCTGGGTTACACGGTGGAATTCGGGACCCTCACACTCGGTGCTGGGTTACACGATGGAATTCGGGACCCTCACACTTGGAGCTGGGTTTCACGGTGGAATTCGGGACCCTCACACTCGGTGCTGGGTTACACGGTGGAATTCGGGACCCTCACAGTCGGAGCTGGGTTACACGGTGGAATTCGGGACCCTCACAGTCGGAGCTGGGTTACACGGTGGAATTCGGGACCCTCACACCCGGTGCTGGGTTACACGGTGGAATTCGGGACCCTCACACTCGGTGCTGGGTTACACGGTGGAATTCGGGACCCTCACACTCGGTGCTGGGTTACACGGTGGAATTCGGGACCCTCACACTCGGTGCTGGGTTACACGGTGGAATTCGGGACCCTCACACTCGGTGCTGGATTACTCGGAGGAATTCAGGACCCTCACACTCGGTGGAATTCAGGACCCTCACACTAAGAGCTGGATTACACGGTGGAATTCAGGACCCTCACACTCGGTGTTGGATTACACGGTGGAATTCGGGACCCTCACTCTCGGTGCTGGGTTACACGGTGGAATTCGGGACCCTCACACTCGGTGCTGGGTTACACGGTTGAATTCGGGACCCTCACATTCGGTGCTGGGTTACACGGTGGAATTCGGGACCCTCACTCTCGGTGCTGGATTACACGGTGGAATTCGGGACCCTCACACTCGGTGCTGGATTACACGGTGGAATTCGGGACCCTCACACTCGGTGCTGGGTTACACGGTGGAATTCGGGACCCTCACACTCGGTGCTGGGTTACACGGTGGAATTCGGGACCCTCACACTCGGTGCTGGGTTACACGGTGGAATTCGGGACCCTCACATTCGTTGTTGGGTTACACGGTGGAATTCGGGACCCTCACACTCGGTGCTGGGTTACACGGTGGAATTCCGGACCCTCACACTCGGTGTTGGATTACATAGTGGAATTCAGGACCCTCACACTCGGTGTTGGATTACACGGTGGAATTCAGGACCCTCACACTCGGTGCTGGATTACACGGTGGAATTCAGGATACTCACTCTCGGTGCTGGATTACTCGGTGGAATTCAGGACCCTCACACTCGGTGGAATTCAGGACCCTCACACTAAGAGCTGGATTACACGGTGGAATTCAGGACCCTCACACTCGGTGCTGGATTACTCGGTGGAATTCAGGACCCTCACACTCCGTGTTGGATTACACGGTGGTATTCAGGGCCCTCACCGCCGGTGCTGGATTACACGGTGGAATTCAGGACCCTCACACTCGGAGCTGGATTACACGGTGGAATTCAGGAACCTCACACTCGGTGCTGGATTACACGGTGGAATTCAGGACCCTCCCACTCGGTGTTCGATTACACGGTGGAATTCAGGACCCTCACACTCGGTGTTGGATTACACAGTGGAATTCAGGACCCTCACACTCGGTGCTGGATTACACGGTGGAATTCAGGACCCTCACACTCGGTGCTGGATTACACGGTGGAATTCAGGACCCTCACACTCGGTGTTGGATTACACGGTGGAATTCAGGACCCTCACACTCGGTGGGGGATTACACGGTGGAATTCAGGACACTCACACTCGGTGCTGGATTACTCGGTGGAATTCAGGACCCTCACACTCGGTGGAATTCAGGACCCTCACACTAAGAGCTGGATTACACGGTGGAATTCAGGACCCTCACACTCGGTGCTTGGAGACCGTTTATTCGACATTTTCATATGAATTAATTTGGCCTTTTCCGGACCTTTCTGCTTATTCATGTTCAGGTATGGAGTTCCGGAGTTCTTTGACACTATCTTATACTTGTAAACTGTTGTTATTGCCTATGTTAGTTTAGTTTAGTGTTTTATTTTTTTTAACATTTATTTTTTCTCACATATTTTTTAATATTTTTTTTTCTTTTTTAATGGTTATTTGTTTTTTTTTCATATAATCATGTGGACTTGATTAAGGTACTTTCTTTTGTTGATGTTTAGTAGGATATTATTATCTTATTATCAATGTGATTTCAAGTCTATTGTATTTATAATTTACTTATTATTATGTTATTTTTTTTTGTGTATATGTGAAAATCAATAAAAAGATTGAAAAAGAAAGAAAGGAATTCAGGACCCTCACACTCGGTGGAATTCAGGACCCTCACACTCGGTGTTGGATTACACGGTGGAATTCAGGACCCTCACACTCGGTGCTGGATTACACGGTGTAATTCAGGACCCTCCAACTCGGTGTTCGATTACACGGTGGAATTCAGGACCCTCACGCTCGGTGCAATTCATGACCCTCTCACTCGGCGCTGGATTACACGGTGGAATTCAGGACACTCACACTCGGTGCTGGATTACACGGTGGAATTCAGGACCCTCACACTCGGAGCTGGATTACACGGTGGAATTCAGGACCCGCACACTCGGTGTTGGATTACACTGTGGAATTCAGGACCCTCACACTCGGGGTTGGATTACACGGTGGAATTCAGGACCCTCACACTCCGTGTTGGATTACACGGTGGAATTCAGGACCCTCCCACTCGGTGTTGGATTACACGATGAAATTCGGGGCCCTCACACCCGGTGCTGGATTACACGGTGGAATTCAGGACCCTCACACTTGGAGCTGGATTACACGGTGGAATTCGGGACCCCCACACCCGGTGCTGGGTTACACGGTGGAATTCGGGACCCTGACACCCGGTGCTGGGTTACAAGGTGGAATTCGGGACCCTGACACTCGGTGCTGGGTTACACGGTGGAATTCGAGACCCTCACACTCGGTGTTGGATTACACGGTGGAATTCGGGACCCTGACACTCGGTGCTGGGTGACACGGTGGAATTCGGGACCCTGACACTCGGTGCTGGGTTACACGGTGGAATTCGGGACCCTGACACACGGTGCTGGGTTACACGGTGGAATTCGGGACCCTGACACTCGGTGCTGGGTTACACGGTGGAATTCGAGACCCTCACACTCGGTGTTGGATTACACGGTGGAATTCGGGACCCTGACACTCGGTGCTGGGTTACACGGTGGAATTCGGGACCCTGACACTCGGTGCTGGGTTACACGGTGGAATTCGGGACCCTGACACACGGTGCTGGGTTACACGGTGGAATTCGGGACCCTGACACTCGGTGCTGGGTTACACGGTGGAATTCGGGACCCTGACACACGGTGCTGGGTTACACGGTGGAATTCGGGACCCTGACACTCGGTGCTGGGTTACACGGTGGAATTCGGGACCCTCACACTCGGTGCTGGATTACACGGTGGAATTCGGGACCCTGACACCCGGTGCTGGGTTACACGGTGGAATTCGGGACCCTGACACCCGGTGCTGGGTTACACGGTGGAATTCGGGACCCTGACACCCGGTGCAGGGCTACACGGTGGAATTCGGGACCCTGACATCCGGTGCTGGTTTACACGGTGGAATTCGGGACCATGACACTCGGTGCTGGGTTACACGGTGGAATTCAGGACCCTCACACTCGGTGTTGGATTAGACGGTGGAATTTGGGACCCTCACACTCGGTGCAGGGTTACACGGTGGAATTCGGGACCCTCACACTCGGTGCCGGATTACACGGTGGAATTCAGGACCCTCACACTCGGTGCTGGGTTACACGGTGGAATTCGGGACCCTCACACTCGGTGCTGAGTTACACGGTGGAATTCGGGACCCTCACACTCGGTGCTGGGTTACACGATGGAATTCGGGACCCTCACACTCGGAGCTGGGTTACACTGTGGAATTCGGGACCCTCACACTCGGTGCTGGGTTACACGGTGGAATTCGGGACCCTCACACTCGGAGCTGGGTTACACGGTGGAATTCGGGACCCTCACACTCGGTGCTGGGTTACACGGTGGAATTCGGGACCCTCACACTCGGTGCTGGGTTACACGGTGGAATTCGGGACCCTCACACTCGGTGCTGGGTTACACGGTGGAATACGGGACCCTCACACTCGGTGCTGGGTTACACGGTGGAATTCGGGACCCTCACTCTCGGTGCTGGGTTACACGGTGGAATTCGGGACCCTCACACTCGGTGTTGGGATACACGGTGGAATTCGGGACCCTCACACTCGGTGCTGGGTTACACGGTGGAATTCCGGACCCTCACACTCGGTGCTGGGTTACACGGTGGAATTCGGGACCCTCACACTCGGTGCTGGATTACACGGTGGAATTCCGGACCCTCACACTCGGTGCTGGGTTACACGGTGGAATTCGGGACCCTCACACTCGGTGCTGGGTTACACGGTGGAATTCGGGACCCTCACACTCGGTGCTGGGTTACACGGTGGAATTCGGGACCCTCACACTCGGTGTTGGATTACACGGTGGAATTCGGGACCCTCACACTCGGTGCTGGGTTACACGGTGGAATTCAGGACCCTCACACTCGGTGTTGGATTACACGGTGGAATTCAGGACCCTCACACTCGGTGCTGGGTTACACGGTGGAATTCGGGACCCTCACACTCGGTGCCGGATTACACGGTGGAATTCAGTACCCTCACACTCGGTGTTGGATTGCACGGTGGAATTCAGGACCCTCACACTCGGTGTTGGATTACACGGTGGAATTCAGGACCCTCACACTCGGTGTTGGATTACACAGTGGAATTCAGGACCCTCACACGCGGTGTTGGATTACACAGGGGAATTCAGGACCCTCACACGCGGTGTTGGATTACACAGTGGAATTCAGGACCCTCACACGCGCTGTTGGATTACACAGTGGAATTCAGGACCCTCACTCGCGGAGTTGGATTACACAGTGGAATTCAGGACCCTCACACGCGGTGTTGGATTACACGGTGGAATTCAGGACCCACCCACGCGGTGTTGGATTACACAGTGGAATTCAGGACCCTCACACTCGGTGTTGGATTACACGGTGGAATTCAGGACCCTCACACTCGGTGCTGGATTACACGGTGGAATTCAGGACCCTCACACTCGGTGCTGGATTACACGGTGGAATTCAGGACCTTCACACTCGGAGTTGGATTACACGGTGGAATTCAGCACCATCACACTCCGTGCTGGATTTCACGGTGGAATTCAGGACACTCACACTCGGTGTTGGATTACACGGTGGAATTCAGGACCCTCACACACGGTTGTGGATTACACGGTGGAATTCAGGACCCTCACACTCGGTGCTGGATTACACGGTGGAATTCAGGACCCTCACACTCGGTGCTGGATTACACGGTGGAATTCAGGACCCTCACACTCGGTGTTGGATTACACGGTGGAATTCAGCACCCTCACACTCCGTGCTGGATTTCACGGTGGAATTCAGGACACTCACACTCGGTGTTGGATTACACGGTGGAATTCAGGACCCTCACACACGGTTGTGGATTACACGGTGGAATTCAGGACCCTCACACTCGGTGCTGGATTACACGGTGGAATTCGGGACCCTCACACTCGGAGCTGGATTACACGGTGGAATTCGGGACCCTCACACTCGGAGCTGGATTACACGGTGGAATTCAGGACCCTCACACTCGGTGTTGGATTACACGGTGGAATTCAGGACCCTCACACCCGGTGCTGGATTACACGGTGGAATTCAGGACCCTCACACTCGGTTTTGGATTACACGGTGGAATTCAGGACACTCACACTCGGTGCTGGATTACACGGTGGAATTCAGGACCCTCACACTCGGAGCTGGATTACACGTTGGAATTCAGGACACTCACATCCGGTGCTGGATTACACGCTGAAATTCAGAACCCTCACACTCGGTGCCGGGTTACACGGTGGAATTCAGGACCCTCACACTCGGTGCTGGATTACACAGTGGAATTCAGGACCCTCCCACTCAGTGCTGGATTACACGGTGGAATTCAGGACCCTCACACTCGGTGTTGGATTACACGGTGGAATTCGGGACCCTCACACTCGGTGTTGGATTACACGGTGGAATTCAGGACCCTCACACTCGGTGTTGGATTACACGCTGGAATTCCGGATCCTCACACTCGGTGCTGAATTACACGGTGGAATTCAGGACCCTCACACTCGGTGCTGGGTTACACGGTGGAATTCAGGACCCTCACACTCGGAGCTGGATTACACGGTGGAATTCGGGACCCTCACACTCGGTGTTGGATTACACGGTGGAATTCGGGACCCTCACACTCGGTGCTGGGTTACACGGTGGAATTCAGGACCCTCACACTCGGTGTTGGATTACACGGTGGAATTCGGGACCCTCACACTCAGTGCTGGGCTACACGGTGGAATTCAGGACCCTCACACTCGGTGTTGGATTACACGGTGGAATTCGGGACCCTCACACTCGGTGCTGGGTTACACGGTGGAATTCAGGACCCTCACACTCGGTGTTGGATTACACGGTGGAATTCAGGACCCTCACACTCGGTGCTGGGTTACACGGTGGAATTCGGGACCCTCACACTCGGTGCCGGATTACACGGTGGAATTCAGGACCCTCACACTCGGTGTTGGATTGCACGGTGGAATTCAGGACCCTCACACTCGGTGTTGGATTACACGGTGGAATTCAGGACCCTCACACTCGGTGTTGGATTACACAGTGGAATTCAGGACCCTCACACGCGGTGTTGGATTACACAGTGGAATTCAGGACCCTCACACGCGGTGTTGGATTACACAGTGGAATTCAGGACCCTCACACGCGGTGTTGGATTACACGGTGGAATTCAGGACCCTCCCACGCGGTGTTGGATTACACGGTGGAATTCAGGACCCTCACACTCGGTGTTGGATTACACGGTGGAATTCAGGACCCTCACACTCGGTGCTGGATTACACGGTGGAATTCAGGACCTTCACACTCGGTGCTGGATTACACGGTGGAATTCCGGACCCTCACACTCGGTGTTGGATTACACGGTGGAATTCAGCACCCTCACACTTGGTGCTGGGTTACACGGTGGAATTCGGGACCCTCTCACTCGATGCTGGATTACACGGTGGAATTCAGGACCCTCACACTCGGTGTTGGATTACACGGTGGAATTCAGGACCCTCACACTCGGTGTTGGATTACACGGTGGAATTCTGGACCCTCACACTCGGTGTTGGATTACACAGTGGAATTCAGGACCCTCACACGCGGTGTTGGATTACACAGTGGAATTCAGGACCCTCACACTTGGTGTTGGATTACACAGTGGAATTCAGGACCCTCACACGCCATGTTGGATTACACAGTGGAATTCAGGACCCTCACACGCGGTGTTGGATTACACAGTGGAATTCAGGACCCTCACACTCGGTGTTGGATTACACGGTGGAATTCAGGACCCTCACACTCGGTGCTGGATTACACGGTGGAATTCAGGACCCTCACACTCGGTGCTGGATTACACGGTGGAATTCAGGACCCTCACACTCGGTGTTGGATTACACGGTGGAATTCAGCACCCTCACACTCCGTGCTGGATTTCACGGTGGAATTCAGGACACTCACACTCGGTGTTGGATTACACGGTGGAATTCAGGACCCTCACACACGGTTGTGGATTACACGGTGGAATTCAGGACCCTCACACTCGGTGCTGGATTACACGGTGGAATTCGGGACCCTCACACTCGGAGCTGGATTACACAGTGGAATTCAGGACCCTCACACTCGGAGCCTGATTACACGGTGGAATTCAGGACCCTCACACTCGGTGTTGGATTACACGGTGGAATTCAGGACCCTCACACTCGGAGCTGGATTACACGGTGGAATTCAGGACCCTCACAATCGGTGCTGGATTACACGGTGGAATTCAGGACCCTCACACTCGGAGCTGGATTACACGGTGGAATTCAGGACACTCACACTCGGTTTTGGATTACACGGTGGAATTCAGGACACTCACACTCGGTGCTGGATTACACGGTGGAATTTAGGACCCTCACACTCGGAGCTGGATTACACAGTGGAATTCAGGACACTCACATCCGGTGCTGGATTACACGCTGAAATTCAGGACCCTCTCACTCGGTGCCGGGTTACACGGTGGAATTCAGGACCCTCACACTCGGTGCTGGATTACACGGTGGAATTCAGGACCCTCACACTCGGTGCTGGATTACACGGTGGAATTCAGGACCCTCCCACTCAGTGCTGGATTACACAGTGGAATTCAGGACCCTCACACTCGGTGTTGGATTACACGGTGGAATTCGGGACCCTCACACTCGGTGTTGGATTACACGGTGGAATTCAGGACCCTCCCACTCAGTGTTGGATTACACGGTGGAATTCCGGATCCTCACACTCGGTGCTGAATTACACGGTGGAATTCAGGACCCTCACACTCGGTGCTAGGTTACACGGTGGAATTCTGGACCCTCACACTCGGAGCTGGATTACACGGTGGAATTCAGGACACTCACATCCGGTGCTGGATTACACGCTGGAATTCGGGACCCTCACACTTGGTGCCGGGTTACACGGTGGAATTCAGGACCCTCACACTCGGTGCTGGATTACACGGTGTTATTCAGGACCCTCACACTCGGTGCTGGATTACTCGGTGGAATTCAGGACCCTCCCACTCAGTGCTGGATTACACGGTGGAATTCAGGACCCTCACAATCGGTGCTGGATTACACGGTGGAATTCAGGACCCTCACACTCGGTGCTGGATTACACGGTGGAATTCAGGACCCTCACACTCGGTGCTGGATTACACGGTGGAATTCAGGACCCTCACACTCGGTGTTGGATTACACGGTGGAATTCGGGACCCTCACACTCGGTGTTGGATTACACGGTGGAATTCAGGACCCTCACACTCGGTGCTGGATTACACGGTGGAATTCAGGACCCTCACACTCGGTGTTGGATTACACGGTGGAATTCGGGACCCTCACACTCGGTGTTGGATTACACGGTGGAATTCGGTACCCTCACACTCGGTGTTGGATTACACGGTGGAATTCCGGACCCTCACACTCGGTGTTGGATTACCCGGTGGAATTCCGGATCCTCACACTCGGTGCTGGATTACACGGTGGAATTCAGGACCCTCACACTCGGTGCTGGGTTACACGGTGGAATTCGGGACCCTCACACTCGGTGCTGGGTTACACGGTGGAATTCGGGACCCTCACACTCGGTGTTGGATTACACGGTGGAATTCGGGACGCTCACACTCGGTGTTGGATTACACGGTGGAATTCGGGACCCTCACACTCGGTGCTGGATTACACGGTGGAATTCAGGACCCTCACACTCGGTGTTGGATTACACGGTGGAATTCAGGACCCTCACCCCCGGTGCTGGATTACACGCTGGAATTCAGGACCCTCACACTCGGTGTTGGATTACACGGTGGAATTCGGGACCCTCACACCCGGTGTTGGATTACACGGTGGAATTCAGGACCCTCACACCCGGTGCTGGATTACACGGTGGAATTCAGGACCCTCACACTCGGTGTTGGATTACACGGTGGAATTCGGGACCCTCACACCCGGTGTTGGATTACACGGTGGAATTCAGGACCCTCACACTCGGTGCTGGGTTACACGGTGGAATTCGGGACCCTCACACTCGGTGCCGGATTACACGGTGGAATTCAGGACCCTCACACTCGGTGCTGGATTACACGGTGGAATTCAGGACCCTCACACTCGGTGCTGGATTACACGGTGGAATTCAGGACCCTCACACTCGGTGCCGGGTTACACGGTGGAATTCAGGACCCTCACACCCAGTGCTGGATTACACGGTGGAATTCAGGACCCTCACACTCGGAGCTGGATTGCACGGTGGAATTCAGGACACTCACACTCGGTTTTGGATTACACGGTGGAATTCAGGACACTCACACTCGGTGCTGGATTACACGGTGGAATTCAGGACCCTCACACTCGGTGTTGGATTACATGGTGGAATTCGGGACCCTCACACTCGGTGTTGGATTACACGGTGGAATTCAGGACCCTCACACTCGGTGTTGGATTACACGGTGGAATTCGGGACCCTCACACTCGGTGCCGGGTTACACGGTGGTATTCGGGACCCTCACACTCGGTGTTGGATTACACGGTGGAATTCAGGACCCGCACACTCGGTGCTGGATTACACGGTGGAGGTGCTGGATTGCACATCAGCAAGAAGCCCAATTCCATTCCCAAACCATTTCAGGCTGCAGGACCATCATCATGAATGCCTCCAGAATGCCTGCCGGTAGGGAGAGCTCCCTTACCGCTCCAAGAGCAAGATCTCTTAGATAACAACCAGGTATCTTACTTGAGGGATTTTTGGTATGTGTAAAAGTTCAAAGCAAGCTTCCATCTTTAAGGTCAAATACAAACACCACCCCATGACGCACTTATGGTGAAGTTCTTAATTTCTTATACTTTGCATAGGCCTCTCAATATGCTCATCACCTACTGATGTATGCTGAAGGACACGTACTGTCAGTCTGGGTTGACAGAAACATACCTAGCTCCATCACACTGAGCACTGGGAGGACCGCATGTTCAGTCATCGCTGACTGATGACTGCATTGCTAGATCCAATTCAAACCGAATCTTCCACAATGCTGACAAGACAGTACACAGAGCGGAGCTCGAGTGACTGGTAGAATGGTCAAGCACAACAGCTTGAGTCTCAAGACCAAGGAATTGATTGGTGCTTGGAAGAAGGTACTGAGGAAATGTCAGGGGTAAGTTTTATTTACACAGAGAGTAGTGATTGTGTGATATGAGCTGCTGGCAATGATGTTGAAGACAGATACGAAAGTGTCTTTTAAGAGACGCAGGATAGGTACATGGAAATTAGAAAAATAGAGGGCTATGGATAACCCTAGGTAATTTCTAAAGTAAGTACATGTTTGGTACAGCATTGTGGGCTAAAAGGCCTGTATTGTGCTGTAGGTTTTCTATGTTTCTATATTTCTATGTTTCTATTGTGGACTTCCTCTAGATTAGCCAGCTTGCAAGGGACACAAAATTTTAGACAATGTAAAAGACTACCAAAGAATACAGTGGGATAGGGTTCGACACAGATATTGGCAGAGAAGTGCCAGTTGGAGTTTAGTCTACATGTAAATAATGGTAGGCCCCTATAATAGCAAGGAGGTACAAGAGGATCTTAGGGTCCAAGTTCATAATTCTTTGAAAGTGGCTACATACGTGGATATTCTGGTAAAGAAGGCATATGATATCTTGCTCTTATTGACAGGGGTACTGAGTATAAGAGTAAGGAATTCATGCTGCAGCTGTATGAAACTTCAGTCAGACAATTCTTGGAATATTGCAGACGGTTCTGGTCATCCCATTATCGGATGGGTGAGACTGTGGAAAGGATGAAGAAGTGATTTACCAGGATACTATGTTGATAAGAGGGTATGAGCTATACAAGAGTGGACAAACTTGGGATGTTCTCCCCACCATGTCAGAGGCTGCTAGGGGTTTTGTTGTTTTTTTTTAATTTTGAGAAGCATAGATGGGTCAGAATCTTTACCCCAGTGTAAAAATATTGAACACCAGAGGACATAATTTTAAGTTCAGAGTGGGGAGAAGGGACTTTAAAGGTGATGTGAGACGCAGGTTTTTTTTCACAGTGTAAATGCTGGGAATAGGTTACCGGGGTAGTAGTGAAGCCGTCAGTTTCAGGGAGTTTCAGAGGTGCATAGACAGATACATGAATATGAAAGGAATGGATGGTACACAGGAAGAGGACACTCAGTATAAATTGGCATCAAGGTGGCACTACATCGCAGGCTGAATGGCCTCTCCAATATTGTACCTGCTTCAAAAACTTCCTCCAGCAGTTTAGTCCATATGCTTATCATAATCTGTATGGAAAAGTTGCCCTCAAGTTCTTTTTAAATTCTTCTCCTCTCAGCCTCATTCTATGCTCCTCGTTTTGGACTCCCCTACCATGTTTGTATGTTTTTCATTATTATAAGTATTTCTATAAGGTCATCCCATATTCTCCTACGTTCCATGGAATATACTGTGGGCAACCTCTCTCTATATCAATCTTTCCTGTACTCTTTTCAGTCCAAACACTTTTTTCCTCTAACAGGGTAACCAAAATTGTACACAGTACTCCAAGAGCAGCCTCACCAACGACTCTTACAGCTGCAACATATCGTCTCAGTCCTGTACTCAGTGCCCTGACCGATGAAGGCCAGGACACCAAAAGCCTTTTCAGCCACCCTATTTAGCTGTGGCACCACCTTCAATGAACTATGCATTTGGTCCCTCTGTTCCATTACACTCCCTAGTGCCCTCCCATTTATAGTACAAGATCTACACTTGTTTAACTTTCCAAAATGTATCATCTTACACTTACCTGTATTGAAATCCATTTGCCATTCCTCAGCCCACTTCCTTAGCAAATCAAGTTCCCCCAGTAATTTGCAATAATCTTCTTCACTATCTACAACATCTCCTAATTTCATGTCATCCTTAAGCTTATTGTGTATTCACATCCAAATCATTTATAACAATAACAATTATCTAGAGTCCCAACACTAACCCCTGCGGCACACCAGTAGTCACCAGCCTTCATTCCAAAAACAAGATTCAACCACTGATCCTACAATTTCAAGTCTACCTAACTATCTTCTTCCAGAATTTCATGGGACCTAATATTCTAGACCAGCCTACCATGCAAGACCTTATTCAAGGCCTTGCTAAAGTCCAAATCCACTGTACTAATCTCATCTGTGTTGGTAACCTCTTCAAAGAAAACTCAATAAGCTTCATCAAGCACAAACTTTTGCACACAAAGTCATGCTGACTCCTCCTGATCAGCCTCTGTCTATCCAAAAGCTGGTAGACCCTGTCTTTCAGAATTCTCTTCAGTAACTTCTCCACTACTGATGTCAGGCTAACTGGCCTGTGTTCACTGTCTTACCTTTACCCTGCTTAAACAACTGAACTACATTGTCCACCTACCAGACTTCAGGAAATTCACCAATAGCTAATGATGAAGCAAATACATTCTCAATTTCCTCTCTAGCCTCTATCAAAGTTCAAAGATGCACTCATTCAAGCCCTGGGGATTTACCCATTTAAATGTGCTGTAAGGCTGCAAATACCTCCAAAACATTTGGCCTGTCAAGTCTGCTCCACCATCTCATAATGCCTGATCCATTTCCCCCTCAGCACTAATTTCCTGCCTTCTCCCAACGTCCCTTCATGCCCTGACTAATCAAGAATCTATCAACTTCGGCTGTGGCATCGAATTCCACAGATTCAATACACTCTAGCCAAAGAAATTTCTCCTCACTTCCATTCTAAATGGGCATCCCTCTATTCTGAGGCCATGAACTCTGGTTTAGACCACCACTCCCCTGCATCCCCCACCACTGGAAACCTCTTCATTCTCTTCACATCCACTCTATTAAGTTCTTTCAACAATCAATAGGTTTCAATGAGGTCATCCCTCACTCTTCTGAATTCTAATGAGTACAGACCCAGAACCGTACGCCTTTCAATCCCAGTATCATTTTCATGAACCTCCATTGAACCCGCTCTCATGTCAGTACACCCTTTCAAAGATAAGGGGCCCAAAACTGCTTATGATACTCCAAATGAGGCCTAACCAGTACCTTACAAAGCTTCAATATTACATCCTTGTTTTATATTCTAATTGTCTTCAAATGAATGCTTACAAATCAAATCTAAACCAAATTCAAGTTTAATTAGCATTCAACCATATACGAATACAATGTTCTTCTGGGGCCGCAATGCAAAACATACCCGGCATATTCAAATTAGCAAGCAAAAAACCTATATATAAAATTGTATTTGCCTTCCTCACTACAGACTCAATCTGCAAATTAATCTTTAGGGAATCCTGCACGAGGACTCCAATGTCCCTTTGCGCCTCCGATTTAGAAAATTGCCTATCCTTTTGTTTCTTCTACCAAAGTGCATGACTGTACAGTTACTGACACTGTATTCCATCTGCTACTTCTTTGCCCGTTCTCCTAATCTGTCCAAGCCTCTCTACTTCCTCAAAACTCTCACCTTCCTGCCTCTCCACCAGTCTTCATATCATCCACAAATCTGACCATAAAATTATCAACTCTGCCGTCCAAATCATTGACATTTAATGTAAAAAGAAGCAGTCACAACAAAGATCTCTGTGAAACTCCACTAATCACTAATCCAGAAAAGGCTTCCTTTATTCCCACTCTTTGCCTCCTGTCAATCAGCCAATACGCTAACCATGTTAGTATAGCTCCTGTAATACTGTAACTTGTTGAACAGCCTCATGTGTGGCACCTTGTCAAAGGCCTTGTGAGGATCCAAGTACACAACATCCACCAATTCTCTTTTGCCTATCCTGCTTGTTATTTCTTCAAAGAATTCCAAAAGTTTTGTCCAGCAAGATTTTCCCTTAAAGAAATTATGCCTACCGGCCTATTTTATCATGTGCCTCCAAGTATCCTGAAAACACATCCCTAACAATCGACTCCAACATCTTCTCAACCACTGAGGTCAGATTAATTGGCCTGTAGCAGTGTGCTACACGCAGCGCTGCAATAAACGACACGGAGTCGGTGAGCTGCAGTTGCGAAAGAGACTTATTCAAACTTCGTGGCCTCGCTTTAAAGCCTTCCTGATCCCGTCCTCCCCGGGCAGGAATACTGTAGAGGGCGCATATTCACAGTTCCGTCCCACGTGCGGGCTTTTCCCCTTGCTGGTGAAGCAGGCTTGGCGCCCTCTTTGGAACCGGCCTCTATGCCAGCGCGTATCACTTTGTGAGCCGATTCGAGTGCGCTGGGAAGTGGGTCGCCACAGGCCTATAATTTCCTTTCTTCCACCTTTCTCCCTTCTTGAAGAGTGGAGTGACATTCGGAATTGTACAGTCCTTTGGAATCATTCCAGAATCCATTGATTCTTGAAAGATCACTATCAATGCCTCCACAATCTCTTCAGCCACCTCCTGCAGAACCCTGGGGTGTAGACCAACTGGTCCAGGTGCTTCCATTGCAGGCATCTGCGTTTAAACATCTCCAGGGAGCAACCATATTTTCCAAAATTGATCTGCGCATTGCTTACAATCTGAGAAGGGGATGAGTGGAAAACGGCTTTCAACACCTCTAATGGCCACTATGAATACCTGGTGATGCCCTTTTTTTTGTCTGGCCTTGGTTAGGGATGTGTTCAGGAACATGTTGAACCAATCTGTGTATTTAGATGACATCTTTATCTATCTCCACTCTCATCAGGAGCACGTCCAGCGTGTCCGGAGAGTACTCAGATGCCTTCTTGAAAATGGCCTGTATGCCAAGCCTGAGAAATGTGAATTCCGTAATGACCCGGTGTCATTTTGGGGCTTTATACTTACCCCATCCAGAGTTCAAATGGACCCTAGTAAAGTTCAGGCAGTTGCAGATTGGCACAAACCATCTACTATCAGATAGGTACAGCATCTCATGGGGTTCGCGAGCTTTTATCACCGTTTCATCCGAAATCTCGGCTCTATTGCAGCTTCAATTAATGCGCTCGCCAACAAGGCCTCGGCAGGATTCCACTGGACGGACAATGCTGACCAAACATTTTCAGAGCTAAAGCGACGTTTCACCACAGCTGCAACACCCAGACCCATCTCAGCCAATCACTGTCGAAGTGGACGCATCCGATGCAGGCAATGGAGCTGTCCTCTCTCACCACTCATCTGCGGATAACTGGTTGCACACTTGTGCCTTTCTTTCCAGTTGCTTGACTCTGGCCGAGAGGAATAATGATGTTGGGAACCAGGAGCATCTGGCTGTCAAGGAGGCCGTGGAGGAATGAGGACACTGGCTGGACAGAACCTCTCCTATATTCAGGTTGCTAAGAGACTCAACTCTCTTCAAGCCCATTGGGCTCTCTTCTTCACATGGTTCAATTTCATCCTCACTTATCGTCCTGGCAGCAAGAATACAAAGGCCGATGCTCTCTCCTGGCAGTTCGACAGATCTAAGGACAATGCCGATCCAGAACCCATTCTTCCTCACTCGTGATTCGCTGCTCTGGTGATCTGGGGAATAGAGGCAGAGGTAAGGGCCACCCAACAATCAGATCCAGGCCCGGATGGGGGACTTCCCAACTGGCTGTTTGTCCCTGCTGCAGTGCGTTCCAAAATGTTGGAATGGGGTCACTCCTCCAGGCTGGCTGGACATCCAGGAATTCAATGAATCCAGGAGTTTATAAAGAGACAATTTTGATAGCCACTTATGTCCCAGGATGCCCACAACTTTGTATCTGCCTGTCCCACATGTGCTCAGAACAAGACATTGCGCCAGCATCCTGTGAGTCTGTATGCCCACTGCCTGTGCCCCACCGCCCTTGGTCCCACCTCTCAGTAGATTTCATCACTGGTCTGCCACCGTCTAATGGAAACACCACCATTTTACTCGTTGTAGATCTACTTTCCAAGGCTGCCCACCTCATTACCTTCCACAAGCTCCCATTGGCTCGTGAGACTGCCACACTCATGGTTCAACATGTATTCAGCCTCCATCGCTTTCCTCAAGACATTGTGTCTGATCGTGGACCACAGTTCACTTCACGCTTTTGGAAGGCGTTCTGCTCTCTCCACGGACAGCCTCCCATCTGGCTTCCACCCCCAATCTAATGGCCAGACTGAGAGAGTGAACCAGGAGTTGGAGACAAACCTGCGCTGTCTTGCCTCTTCCAACCCCACGTCCCGGAGCTCCCAATTGGTTTGGGCAGAGATCGCCCACAATAACCTCCAGTCGTCCTCCACCAGTATGTCTCCCTTTGAATGCCAGAAGGGATTCCAGCCCCACCTCTTCTCCGATCAGGAGATCAACGGAAAAGTCCCTTCTGCTGAACAGCTGATCCAGTGTTACAAGCGATTCCGGAGACAAGCCAGGGCTTCTCTGCTGCGCGCCCAGAAACAGCGTTCCCGGCTGATCGGCTCCATCGACAGGTAAGGCCATTTAAGCCTGGAGAGGAGGTCTGGTTGGCATGAAGGGATCTTCCCTGAAAGCTGAGAACCGGAAATTGGCACTGCACTACGAAGGACCGTTGTGGAAAAGGCTGTCAACAAGGTGCCCTATAGATTGCGTCTACCAGCATCACTGAAGATCCACCCCAGTATTCCATGTTTCCCAGCTCAAGCCAGTTACTACCTCTCCCCTGGCCCCAGTCACTCCACCTCCCCCTCCCCCCCGCCTGGTAGATGGTTCCCTTGTCTATACTGTGCGGCACTGGGTACGTGGTAAGGTCCAGTACCTTGTGGACTGGGAAGGGTATGGTCCAGAAGGAAGTACTTGGATCCCAGTGAAGGACATGTTGGATAAGTCGCTGATATGGGACTTCCAACGGACCCAGGTCTGTAGCGCCTCTGGGGCTGCACAACCACAGATTCAGCAGCGCAGTAGATACGATTACGCTTGTGAATTTGCACATGTCAGTTAATTATTATTTAATTGTGATAGTATTTAACTCCATACTTGTCGTCGTAGTGCTTGTTGAGACTTGGACAGAGCACAACAATGCTTCACTGCCTGTTTGCATTCGGCCTTCCCTGAGAACTTGGACTTTTCAGTCAACTGACAGAAGACTCGCGGTATTCATTTAATGTTTAGATGTTCTTTTCAGCCGCAGTGTAGGCTTCGTTTTCCATTTGAGAGTTTTAGTTAACAGCCCTGTTTTGACCTAGTGTTTGTTGTTTTATTTTCCCTTTAACACTGTTCACACTAAAGTCTGTGAACTATCGACCTGCTTCAGTGTCTCTCACTCCGCACTTGGGCCATGTCCAATCCAGGTAACATTAACGCTGCCCTCAACCGCATCTCTTCCATTTCACACATGTCTATCCTCCATCGTCCTGCTACCCCACAAGGGATAGGGTTCTCTTGTCCTCACCTACCACCCTACCAGCCTCCGCGTCCAGCACATAATTCTACATAACTTCTGCCATCTTCAATGGGATCCCACCACCAAACACATCTTTGCGTTCACTATGCATCCCCCCCCCACCCCCAGCTCTCTGCTTTCTGCAGGGATCGCTCCCTACACGACTTCCTTGAACATTCATCCCTTCCCACTGATCTCCCTCCTGGCATTTATCCTTGAAAGCGGAACAAGTGCTACACCTGCTTCCTCCCTCACTAATATTCAGGGCCTAAAACAGTTCTGACAGGTGAGGCAAAACTTCATCTGTGAGCTTGTTGGGGTTGTCTACTGTATCTGGTGCTCCCAGTGTGGCCTCCTGTATATTGGTGAGACCCAACGTAGATCGGGAGACTGCTTCACCAAGCACCTATGCTCCTTCTGTCAGATAAGAGGGATCTCCCAGTGTTCACCAGTTTTAATTCCATTTCCCATTCCCATTCTGACACGTCAGTCCATGGCCTCCTCCACTATCATGATGATGCACACGCAGGTTGGAGGAGCAACATCTTGTATTCCATCTGGGTAGCCTACAACCTGACGGCATGAACATTGATTTCTTGAACTTCAGGTAATGCCCCCCCCCCACCTTCACCATTCCCCATTCCCATTTCCCTCTCTCACCTTATCTCCTTACCTGCCCATCACCTCCCTTTGATGCTCCTCCTCTTTTTCTTTCTTCCATGCCATTCTGTCCTCTCCTGTCAGATTCCCCCTTCTCTGGTCCTGTTTCGCTTTCACCAATCAACTTCTCAGCTCTTTACTTCACCCCTCCCAGTTCACCTATCACCTGGTGGTTCTTCCTCCCCTCCTCCCCACTTTCTTACTCTGACTCCTCATCTTTTCCTCCAGTCCTGATGAAGGGTCTCGGCCCGAAACATCGACTGTACTCTTTTCCATAGATGCTGCCTGGCTTGCTGAGTTCCTCTAGCATTTTGTGTGTGTGTTGCTTGGATTTCCAGAACCTACAGATTTTATCTTGTTTACGTTTATCTCATCCTCACCTTAGAGTACTACTTCATCTTTGGGAGGTATCTTTCCTGCGCATTTTAAATTTTCTCTAAACACAGCAGCCACTTAAGTACTGTCATCAACCCTGCTGGTGTTCCTTTCCAATCAACTTTGGCCAGCTCCTCCCTCATGCCTCTTTAATTCCCTATACTCCACTGTAATACTGTACTGAAATATCCAATTTTAGTTTCTCTTTCTCAAACTGCAGTGTGAATTCTATCATATTATTATCACTGTCTCCTAGGGTTTCTTCACCTTAGCCTCCCTAATCAAATCTTGAATTCTTGCTCCCCTAGTGGGCGCAAGCCCAAGCTGATCTAAAAAGACATCTCATAGGTATCCTACAAATTCCCTTTTTGGTATCCAGCACTAATGGGATTTTTCCAATCGACCTATTTATTGAAATCCCCCAACTATGGCAATATTGCCCTTTTTACATCCCTTTTCTATAACCCATTGTAATTTGTAGCCCACATCCTGGCAACTGTTCGGAGGCCTATATATAACTCCCATTAGAGTCCTGTTACCTTTGCAGTTTCTTAACTTTACCACAAGGATTCTACATCTTTCCATCCTATGTCACCTTTCAATAGATTTGATTTCATTTTTTACCATCCCATCCCCTCTGCCTACCTGCCTGTCCTTTCGATACAATGTGTATCCTTGGATGTTAGCTCCCAACTATGTATGATCTCCTTTCAGCCGTAACTCACAGATGCCTAGAGCATCATACCTGCCAATCCCTAGCTGTGCTGCAACGCCACCTACCTTATTCTGCATACTGCATGCATTCAAAAGTGGCACCGTAAGTGTTCCATTCATAATACTTTTTAATGTTTTTCCGTTACACTTATCCCACTGTGTGCAGATTTGCCCTGTTGTCTGCCTGTTCTGCCTCGCCATCTTACTACACACCAACAGATGTATGCTCAGCCCAATTACTCTGATTCCCATCCCTTTGCCAAGTTAGTTTAAAACATCCCCAAAAGATCTAGCAAACCTGCCCACGAGGGTATCGGCACCCCTTGGGTTCAGGTGTCACCCGTCCTTTTGGTATAGGTCATATCTTCTGCAGAAGAGATCCTGCTCCAGATAGCTGAAACCCTTCACTCTGCATCAATCCTTCAGCCATCCATTCATCTGCCAGATTTCCCTATTCTTACCCTCACTGGCAGCATCCAGAAACTACTATCTTGGAGGTCCCGCTTTTCGGCTTTCTGCCTAACTCCCTCTGCAGTGTCCGTTCATTTGCTCCACACCCTTCAAGGCCAGTAAAGTGTTACAGATACTCATGCTGAGACAATGTTCCAGATGAAATTTAGTAGTAGCGTTATGTACACTATCACAATTATATCTCAGTCCTTGAGGTATAAAGTAGTGTATTCTGAGGGAACTGAAAATGAAAAAAGCACAAATTGGACAGCTCACAACTTGGATGACATTACCATGGAGATGAGTGCCACATCTATAACTGCCTCAGCTGGAGATGGAAAAAAATTCAGACGAGCAAATGGCTGAGAACAGCTGGAAAACTCTCCAAAGCAAAAAATATTGACTTAATTTCACCATTGACTGAATCCTCAATAATCTCTCAGATGGAATCATAAAGATTATAACTTTAACACAACCATCCCATCTTTTTTTTGGGGTGTCTGGTACATGTAGTTGGAAGTGAAGGGGAATGATGCTCTGGATAATCTCAATTCAGGTGCATCATCACACATACAAATCCACATCACTCTGCAAATACAGATCACTGGTCTGCATTTGGGTTTTTCACCTTTTAATTTACAATTCACAAATAAGCACAAATAGGATCCAGCAGTAGGAATGGCTATGAAGAATCTATTTTTCCATGAAACCTATTTAATGGTGAAAGGCCTTGATAGAGTGGATGTGGAGAGGATGCTTCCTATGCCGTCTAAGACCAGAGAACACTACCTCAGAATAGAGGGGTGTCCTCTTAGAACAGAGGTAAGGAGGAATTTCTTTATACAGACAGTAGTGAATCTGGAATTTGTTGCCACAAGCAGGTGTGGAGGCCAAGTTTTTTATGTATATTTAAGCCAGAGGTTGATAGATTCTTGATTGGTCAGGGCATGAAGGGATACAGGGAGAAGACAAGAGATTGGAGCTGAGAGGAAAATGGATCAGCAATGTTGAAATGGCAGAGCAGACTCGATGGATCAAATGGCTTAATTCTGCTCCAATGTCTTCTCGTCTTATGGTCTTCTGGTTAAGATGGTGCTACTGAACGTGTTCGACAGCTTGCTGGTAGTCAAAAAGCTAAGAGATCTGACTAAGACATCACTAAAAATACCTTTTCTGTGATAAATTATGTTAAATTTTTGCTGCAAACAGTGAAGGGGCAAGCGATGGCGAGGCGAGTTTGGGGGATGAGCCAAGATGGTATTTTGCAGAATCGTTGCAGATGGAGTTCCGATGCCTGTACAGCTGGCCCAAGAGCAAGGTTGGATCACTCTGGACACAAAAGGAGAAGTTGGGCCCAGACAGCAAAGTTCCAATGCTCATTCAACTGGCCCGGGTGTGAAGTTGGATCGCTCTGGGCAACGAGAGGAGAAGTCAGGGTCTGGGCAGAGAAGATTTGATGTCCATATAATTGGCCCCACGTGCGAGATTGGATTGCTCTGGGCAACAAGCTTATTTGGAGAGAGGCTTCAGGCTAGGCAACAGAATCTGGGCCCGGAGCGAGCCATTGTTTGATGTGGTCTAGGCCCGGAGCCTTTCACAGTAGCCAGGCCTTAGTGCGAGGTACAATACGCTGTTTAGACAATTTAAACAGTGGCACAGATTGGAGGTGAGAGCCAATTTCACTCACTCTCCACAATCTTCACTCCAGGGCACGGAGCCTCTCATAGTGTGGTTGTTAGGTCAATTTGCATGCCAGCCCAGATAGACTGAAAAGACTGTGTGTTGGTCAGGGAGAGAGTCCAATTCGCTTGCTCCCTGCGATGGTCACTCCTCTGTTCAAGGCACTTAGGCTATAAAAACTGTCCCGGCTGCTGTGCTCCGTGCCCGCTAATATGATGATCTGATAAGCAAGGCTTTGGGCCTACTCCGGGCTGTTCCAGAATCTGGATCAGAGGACTCATTTTTGTTTCACAAAGCTTTCGTTAGCTTCAATTGTTTACATGATTTGTATTTTCTTTCTCTTGCACATCGAGTGTTGCTCTTTTTTATTTTTATTGGTTTTTTTTAATTTAATTGAGTTCTTTCAGGTTTCTGGCTTTGTGGCTACCTGTGAATGAACAAATCTTAAGGTTGTATAATGTATACATACTTTGATAATAAATATAATTGAATCATGAATCTTATAAGTAATTTTCTCCTAAATCTGAACTGGGTTTAGCCACTGAACCTCCATAACCATGCTTCTGAAGAAGTGTTAACAGTCACATCTGGCACACTCTGCATAATAGCAAACATGTGGGAGGAGTACGGATCTCTTTTAAATGGATAGAGGTAGTGCAGGAAAATGTAAGAATATTTGTCATGCAAGGAGTGATTAACTCCATGGAGATTCAAGGACTGGCTTTCAAATGGTAATACAAACACAGTTAGAAATCAACACAATTGATATGCTAAACAGGATGAGAGCTGTGGTCTTACCAGGCACCTCTGATCTTCATCAAGCTGATCTGAATCAGTGCTGGGAGAGGTATCAAGGCGGAGGCAGTGGAAATAGTGAATGAACAGGTTAACCTTTCCCAAAATTCTGTTGATTATGGAGTGACTCCCACAGGTTAGAAGGAGGCAAATGTAATCTCATTAGACTTTTTTTGGGAGGCACAGATGCAGCCAAATCAGCGCAGGAGGCAAGGAGCAAGAGATTGTAAAAAGGAGCCTTTGAGGGATTTCAGCCCTTCTCGGTGGCGCAGTTTGATTCATTAGCAAGTGCAAGTAAAAATGAGGCAGGGACAAGCAGAATGCCCAATGTGTGAGTGGACCAGGGTTAAAACAGGGAGACTTTAGAAACATAGAAAACCTACAGCACAATACAGGGAACATGTCCTTACTTTAGAAATTACTAGGCTTACCTATAGCCCTCTATTTTACTAAGCTCCATGTACCTATCTAAAAGTCTCTTAAAAGACCCTGTCGTATCCGCCTCCACCACCGTTGCCGGTGACCCATTCCACACACTCACCACTCTCTGAGTAAAAAACTGACCCCTGGCATCTCCTCTGTACCTGCTCCCCAGCACCTTAAACCTGTGTCCTCTTGTGACAACCATTTCAGCCCTGGGGAAAAGCCTCTGACTATCCACACCATCAATGCCTCGCATCATCTTATACACCTCTGTCAGGTCTCCTCTCATCCTCCATCGCTCCAGGGAGAAAAGGCCGAGTTCACTCAACCTATTCTCATAAGGCATGCTCCCCAATCCAGGCAACATCCTTGTAAATCTCCTCTGCACCCTTTCCGTGGCTTCCACATCCTTCCTGTAGTGAGGCGGCAAGAACTGAGCGCAGTGGGGTCTGACCAGGGTCCTACATAGCTGCACTCATCAGGCTTCAGCGAGAATAGGCTAGGGCGGAGTACGCATCTCCTAGGTTTCTTCTCCATCTGTCAGTGCATAGTTATAGCACAGAGGGGGGCTGTGGGAAATCTGGGAGACCTCCAGCTTCCTGGATAACCACATCAGCACGAAGTGTAGCTCCTCAGAGGACGTGTCAAGGAACTAGAGCTACAGCTTGGTGTCCTTTGGCTCATACAAAATAACTGAGGAGATGATAGGTGGTACTTACAGGGAGGAAGTCACCTCTAAGTTGTAGGAGGCAGGTAAATGGGTGACTGTCAGGAAAGGGGTAGGAAATGGGCAGCGAGTACTGACAACTCCTGTTGCTGTTCCTCTCAAGGTTAAGTATCCCATTTTAGATACTGTAGGTGGGGGTGTGGGGAAACCTATCAGCAGGAGGGGTGGCAAGAGCCACAGTGGCACAGTGGTTTCTGGCACTGTGGCTCAGAATGAAAGGAGGGAGAAAAGGACTGCAGCAGTGATAGGGGATTCCATAGTTATAGGACTATACGTGAGATTTTTGGGAAGATGATAGAGGCACCCAAATGGTATGTAGACTCCTAGGTGCTAGGGTCAGGAACATCTTGGATTGGGTCCACGATGTTCCAAAGGGGGAGGGGGAGCAGTCAGAAGTCTTGCACATATTGGCACCAATGACATAGGTAGGAAAAGCAAGGAGGTCTTGAAATGAGTATTTAGAGAACTAGGTTGAAAGCTGAAAGCCAAACCCTTCAGGGTGGTAATCTCTGGATTGTTCCCAATACCACACACCAGCAAGGTTAAGAATAGGATGATTTGGCAGATGAATGTGAGGCTGGGGAACTAGTAAAGGGAGCAGGGTTTCAGATTTCTGGATCATTAGGATCTCTTCTGGGGAAGGTATGAACCACAGATAAGGGGTGAGTTATATCTGAACCCAAGGGGGACCAATATCCTTGCAGGTAGATTTTTGGGAGGGGGGAGAGTGTTAAACTAATTTGGCAGGGTGTTGCACACTGGAGAGATAGGGTTGATTTACAAGCAGAGGCAGTGTGTATTGAGATTGTCAGGAAAGACAGGGAGACAAGTGGGATGAGTTGCCATGTAACATGGGGACAAACTCTAAAAGGATGATGAATACAGGACAGGAGATGTTATATTTGAATGTGTGCAGTATACAGAAGAAGGTAGTTGATCTTGTAGCACAGTTAGAGATTGGTGTGCATGATGTTGAGGGCATTGCTCAGTCATGGTTGAAAGAAAACCATAGTTGGGAGCTTAACGTGGTTACTAGCGTGGGTGGAGCATTAACGGATCAGCAGAAAACAGAGAGTGGGAATAAAGGGATCCTGTTCTAGCTGGCTGCCATTTACCAGTGGAGTTCCACAGGGGTCGGTGTTGGGACCGCTACTTTTTATGATGTATGTCAATGATTTGGACTATGGTATTAATGGATTTGTGGCTAAATTTGCTGATGATACAAAGATAGGTGGAGGAGCAGGTAGTGTTGAGGAAACAGAGAGCCTGCAGAGAGACTTAGATAGTTTAGGTTTAGGGGAATGGTCAAAGAAGTGGCAAATCAAGTACAACGCTGGAAAGTGTATGGTCATGCACTTTGGTGGAAGAATTAAACAGGCAGACTATTATTTAGATGCGGAGAGAATTCAAAATGCAGAGATGCAAAGGGACTTGGGTGCCCTTGTGCAAGATACCCTAAAGATTAACCTCCAGGCTGAGTTGGTTGTGAAGAAGGTGAATGCAAACTTGGCATTCGTTTCTAGAGGTATAGAATATAAGAGCAGGGATGTGATGTTGAGTCTCCATGAGGCACTCGTGAGACCACACTTAGAGTATTGTGTGCAGTTTTGGGCTCCTTATTTTAGAAAGAATATACTGACGTTGGAGAGGGTTCAGAGAAGATTCACAAGAATGATTCCAGGAATGAAAGGGTTACCGTATGAAGAACGTCTGGCAGCTCTTGGGCTGTACTCCCTGGAAATCAGAAGAATGATGGGGGATCTCAGAGAAACATTCTGAATGTTAAAAGGCCTGAACAGATTAGATATGGCAAAGTTATTTCCCACGTTAGGGGATTCTAGGACAAGAGGGAACGACTTCAGGATTGAAGGATATGCATTTAGAACTGAGATGTGGAGAAATTACTTTAGTCAGAAGGTGGTAAATCTGTGGAATCTGCTGCCGTGTGTGGCTGTGGAAGCCAAGTCATTGGGTGTATTTAAGGCAGAGATAGATAGGTTCTTGCTTATACAGGGCATCAAAGGACATGGGGTGAAAGCAGTGGAGTGGGGATGACTGAAGGAATTGGATCAGCCCATGATTGAATGGTAGAGCAGACTTGTTGGGCTGAATGGCCTACTTTGGCTGCCTTATTTTATGGTCTTAACATCCAAGGATACACATTGTATCAAAAGGACAGGCAGATGGGCAGCACGGGTGGGTGGCTCTGTTGGTAAAAAATGAAATCACATGTTGGTAAAAAATGAAAGAGGTAACATAGAATCAGAAAATGTAGAATCCTTGTAAGTAGTTTAAAAAACTATAAGGGTAGGAACGGGGTACTGACTGTGGATGATCAGCCATGATCACAGTGAATGGCGGTGCTGGCTCGAAGGGCCAAATGGCTTACTCCTGCACCTATTGTCTAAAGAGACTCTGATGGAAGTTATATAAATGCATCGGAACAGTATCCAGGATGTGGGCCACAAATTTCAACAGGAAATAGGAAAGGCATATAAAAAGGGCAATGTTGCAATAGTCACAGGATATTTAAATATGCGGGAGGAATAGGGAAATCTGGTTGGTGCTGGATCCCAAGAGAGGGAATTTGTAAAATACCTTTGAGATATCTTTTAGAGCAGCTTCTGGTTGATCCACTAGGGCAATGGAAATTCTTGACTGGGTGTTATGTAATGGAGTTTAAGGTAAAGAAACCCTTAGGAGACTTGTTCGTTTACTATGTGCCATGTTATATGACGTGAGCGATCATTATTGTTCTTGGCAAATTTTTCTACGGAAGCGGTTTGCCATTGCCTTTTTCTGGGCAGTGCCTTTACAAGACGGTTGACCACAGCCATTATCAATATTCTTCAGAAATTGTCTGCCTGGTGTCAGTGGTCGCATAACCAGGACTTGTGACATGCACCAGTTGCTCATATGACCTTCCACCACCTGCTCCCACTGTTTCACATGACCCCAACTGTGGGGCTGCGCAGGGACTACACCTTGCCCAAGAGTGACCTGTAGGCTAGCAGAGGGAAGGAGCACCTTACACCTTCTTTGGTAAAGACGTATTTCCATTCCGCCATGCTCCTTAGGAAACAGTTATCATAATAGGATAGAATTCACCACGCAATTTGAAAGGGAGAACCTAAAATGGGATATATCAATATTACAGTGGAGTAAAGAGAATATAGCAGCATGAGAGAAGAGCTGGCCATGATTGATTGGAAGGGGGCTTTAGCAGGGATAATGGCAGAACAGCAATGACTGGAGTTTCTGGAAGAAATTTGGAAGGCGCAGGATGGATACATCCCAAAGGAGAAGAAGTGTTCTGAAGGCAAGATTATGCAACCATAGTTGATAGGGGAAGGCAAAAACAACATAAAAGCAACAGCGAGGTCAGATAAAAGAACAACGATTGGTGGTAATTAGAGGATGGGAAGCTTTTAAAACCAACAGAACACAATTACAAAAGCCATAAGGAGGAAAAAGATGAAGGTAAGCTAGCTAATAATATCATACAGAATACCAAAAGGTTTTTTTCAGTTATATGAAAAGTAAAAGAGGCGAGAGTAGCTATTGGACCGCTGGAAAATGACACTGGAGAGATAATGATGGGGGACAAAGAAATGGCAGACAAACTTAATAAATAGTTGGCATCAGTCATCACTGTAGAAGACACTAGCAGTGCGGCAGGTATTTGAGAATGTCAGGGAGCAGAAGTGAGTGCAATTGCTATTACTAGGGAGAAGGTGCTTCAAAAGCTGAAAAATCTGAAGGTGGTTAAGTCACCTGGACCAAAAGGACTGTACCCCAGGGTTCTGAAAGAGGTAGCTGGGGAGATTGTACAGTCATTGGTGACAATCTTTCAAGAATCAATAGGTTTTTGCTTGGATCTGCAAAGACTAGAAAATTGCAAATATCACTCCACTCTCCAAGAAGGGACAGACGCAGAAGAAAGGGAATTATATTACAGATACCCTGACAGTGTTTGGGAAGAAGTTTGAACTAATTGTTGAGGATAAGGTCTCAGGGTACTTGGGTGAACATGATAAAATAGGCCAAAGTCTACATGGTTTCCTTAAAGGAAAATCTTGCTGAGAAATCTGTTGGAATTCTTTGAGGAAATAAACAGAATCAACAAAGTGGATGTTTTGTACTTGGACTTTCAGAAGGCCACTGACAAGGTGCCACACTTAAGGCTACTTAAAAAGAGAAGAGCCCAGGGTATTGCAGGAAAGATACCATCATGGATAGAGTATTGGCTGATTTGCAGGAGGCAAAGAGTTAGAATAAAGGGAGCCTTTTCTGGTTGGCTGCTGGTGACTAGTAGTGTTCCACAGTGGTTGATGTTGGGACTGCTTCTTTTTACATCGTATGTTGATGATTTGGAGAACAGAATTGATAGTTTTGTGGATAATACGAAGGTAAGTGGTGGGCAGGTAGCATTGAGGAAACAGGGAGGCTACAGATGAACTTGGACAGATTAGGAGAATGGGCAAAGAAGTGACAAATGCATACAGTGCCATGAAGTGTATTGTCTGCACTTTGGTAGAAGCAATAAAAGCATAGTCTATTTTCAAAATGGGGAGAAAATTTGAAATTCTGAGGTGCAAAGGGACTTGGGAGTCCTCGTGCAGGAATGCCTAATTTGCAGTTTGACTCGGTGGCAAGGAAGGTAAATACAATGTTAGCATTCATTTCCAGAAGTCTTTAATATAACAGGTACCAGCAAGGCCTCACTTGGACTATTGTGAGCAGTTTTTGGCCCCTTATTTTAAAAAAAGGGTATGCTGATATTGCACTGGGTTCAGAGGAAGTTCACACAAATGATTCGGGAATGGTAGGATGTTTCTTATGGTGGGAGAGTTCAGGACCAGAAGCTACAACCTCAGAATAGAGGGATGTCCATTTAGAAGGGAGATGAGGAGGTACTCCTTCAACCACAAGGTGGTGTATTTGTGAAGTTCGTTGTCACAAGCGGTTGTGGAGCCTAGGACACTGAGTGTATATAACGCGGAGGTTGATAAATTCTTGATTCGTCAGAACGTGAAAGATTACAGGGAGAAGGCAGGAGAATGGGGTTGCGAGGGAGATGGTTTAATTTTGATGAAATGGCAGAGTAGACTTGCTGGGCCAAATGGCCTAATTTGGCTCCTATTTCTTATAGTCTAAACTTCTTAATAATCTCCGGCTACTGTGAATTCCCTATCAAACAAACAGGCAAAGTTTCCATCAGCACCAAACCAGGCTGAGACTGCCCAATCTGAATTTCAAAGAGCCTCCTCATGAGCTGCACTTGAAACTGAACTCCTTTTGACAAGTTTCCAAAGTCCAGCAAAGCCTGTGCTGCTAAATATTACATTCAAGAGCAAATTAAATGAATTGAAAATGTCCCCATCTGCATTTAATTATTCTGTTAGATGCTGTGTTAAATTAATCCACCTGCACTAATTATTGCACTGCCTCTGTGTACAGTTTACACACACATCATCAGACACAGATGTGACCACATTGCAGCTATAATCTGACCCCAGTTCTATTTCTTTTGATTTTTACATCCAATTCCAATGCATCCCTTCATGGTTTGAAATTCCTCTGTACCAGTCTGAATTTAGCTCTCACTAAAATCTGACATTGGTAAACATCCAGATAGGTGTCATAAGAACTGACTGTACCTACTTAATTGGTTCCATGAGGGAAGAGCACAAAGGTTTTTGTTATGTTATTCCTGGTCAGCAGGGCAACACAAGAACACATGGTTGGAGTGGGACATGAGACTTCAACATCATCTCTTAACAGGAACCAGAAACCCTTAAAGGTAATCACAACAGAAATCTCCCTAAATGGCAAAGAAGATGCAAAAAAAGGCTCCAAGGTGAATGGGTAGACAAATACTAGGCAAAATGCAGTATAACATGGTTAAATATGAAGTTACTGTATTTTCAGAAGTAAAAAGAGAAAAGTGGGCTATCATTTAATTGGTGATAGATTGGAAAATGTTGATATAGAAGGAAATCCATGTAACAGAAAGCAGACTTGTAGATCTTACAAAGAGTTAAGAAAGTATTTGATTTTTCTTTAGTCTTCACTGCAAGAGGTCTTGATTACTGGCAAAGATGACCAGTGAATAATTTTGGGGCATCAAATTGGTGCATACAGTAGACATGTTACTTCACAACTGTAGCCGTGCAGGTTCAAGCAACACACACAAGATGCTGGAGGATCTCAACAGGCCAAGCCTGCTGAAGGGCCTCGGCCCGAAATATCGACTGTGCTCTTCTCCATAGATGCTGCCTGGCTTGCTGAGTTCCTCCAGCATTTTGTGTGTGTGCTTGGATTTCCAGCATCTGCAGATTTTCTCTTGTCACCCAGACCCTCTCACTAAAATTTATTTCCCTCCACATTTAGTTTTTATACCCTATATACCAAAGATAAGTGTGTGTGTGTGTCTAAGTGCCAAAACAGAGCAAAAAATAGTGAGTTAGTGTTAGTGGGTTGATTCACTGTCTATTCAGAAATCTAATGGCGGGGAGGCAGGGGGGTGGGTGGGGAAGAATCTGTTCTTAAGATGCTGTGTGTGTCTTCAGGCTCCTGCATCTCCTCCCTGATGATAGCAATGAGAAGTCAGCATGTCCTGGGTGATGGAGACCCTTAATGATGGATGCACCTTTTTCAAGCATCATCTTTTGAAGATGTCCTTGATGATGGGGAGGCTACTGCCCATAGTGGAGCTGGATGAGCACACAGCCTTCTGCAGCTTTTTCCAGTCCTGCTCAGTGACTCCTCCATATCAGATGGTGATGCAACCAGTAAGAATTCTCTTCACAGTACATCTGTAGATACTCTCTAGTCTTTGGGGACATCCCAAATCTCATCAGACTCCTAATAAAACTTAGCTGGAGTGTGCCTTCTTTGTAATTGCATCTATATGCTGGGCCCAGGAAACACCTTCAGAGATGTTGACACCCAGGAACGTGAAACTGCTCACCCATTCCATGCTGATCACTCAATGAGGACTGGCATGTGTCCTCTCACTCCCCTTCCTGAAGTCCACAAATCAATTCCTTGGTCCTACTGACATTGAGTGCAAGGTTGCTGTTGCAATACCACTCAGATAGCTAATCCATCATAATCCTGTCCACATCCTCGTTGCCTCCTGAGAGTCTGCCAACAACCATTGTGTCATCAGCAGATGTACAGATGATGTTTCAGCTGTGCCTAACCACATAGTCATTGGTGTAGAGGGAGTAGAGCAGTGGTCTAAGATCACATCCTTGAGGTGCATTGATTGTCAGCCAGGAGGAGATGTTATTTCTGATCCACACTGACTGTGGTCTCCCAATGAGGAAGTCAAGACCCAGTTACAGAGGGAGGTACAGAGCTCTGGGTTTTGGAGCTTATTATTAGTACTGACGGTATGATGGTGTTGAAAGCTGAGCTGTAAACAGCAGCCTGACGTAGGTGTTGCCATTGTTCAGGTGGTCCAAGGCTGAATGGAGAGCCAGTGAGATTGCATCTGCTACAGACCCATTGTGGTGACAGGCAAATTGCAGTAGGTCCAGCTTAGATTCTGACCATGACCAACCTCTCTACGCACTTCATCACCGTAGACGTGAGTGCAACTGGGTGACAGTCACTGAGGCATCTCACCCTGCTCTTCTTGGACACTGGTATGACTGGCGCTGTTTCAAAGCAGGTGGGAACCTCCAACTGTACCAGCGATTCAAGATGTCCTTGTATACTCCCGCCAGCTGGTTGGCACAGGTTCTCAGCTCCACATCAAGTACATTATCAGGGTCTAATACCTTGTGAGGGTTCAGCATCCCCCCCCCCCCGAATGATGTTCTGACGTTGGCCTCAGAGACAGAAATCACAGGGGCGCCAGATGCTGCAGAGATTCACACAGATGTAGTTTTATTCTCATGTTCAAAGCATGCATAAAAGGCATTGACCTCATCTGGGAGTGAAGCATCAAAACCTTTCAAGATGTTAGGTTTTGCCTTGCAGGAAGTAACAGCTTGCAAACTCTGGCAAAACTGATGTACATCTGATTCCATCTCTAACTTCCATTGGAATTGTTTCTACACTCTTAAAAATAGCCTTTCGTGGGATGTACCTGGACCGCTTGTAGAGTTCTGGATCACCAGTTCTGGACATCACTGATCTACAGAGGCCCTCAGCAGATTACAAACCTCTGGTTCATCCACAACTTTTGGTTTGGGTATGTCCGGTGTGTTCTCAAAGGCACATATTCATCCTCACAGATCTTGAGGAATTCAGTAACAACTGTGAAATATTTATTCAGATTTGAAGATGAATCCCTGAAAATTGTTCAGTCCAATTCAAGCAGTCTTGTAAGTGCTCCCCTGCCATCCTTGACGATACTTTCAAGGTCCTTACCACTGTTAGAGCATCAGATCTAGGAGCAGAATTAGGTCATTTGGCCCATCGCATCCGCTCCACCATTTCATCATGGCTGATCCAATTTCCCTCTCAGCTCCAATCTCCTGCCTTCTCCCTGTATCCCTTCATGCCCTGACCAATCAACAATCTATCAACCTCTGCTTTAAATATACATAAAGACTTGGCCTCCACAGCTTCTTATGGCAAAGAATTCCACAGATTCACCACTCTCTGGCTAAAGAAATTCCTCCACATCTCCATTCTAAAAGGATACCCCTCTATTCTGAGGCTGGGTCCTCTAGTCTTAGACTCCCCCACCATAGGAAACATCCTCTCCACATCCACTCTCTCAAGGCCTTTCACCATTTGATAGCTTTCAATGTCACCCATCATTCTTCTGAATTCTAGTGAATACAGGCCCAGAGCCATCAAACTGGTGCTGCAGTCTTCAGTCTCTGCCTGTATGTCAGGTTAAGTCCGAATTAGCAAGGTGCAGGTATGGAATGGTACAGTAAGTGTTCTTGATGATGGTGCAGCAGTGATCAAGTGTGTGTGTTTCCACAGGTGCTATGTTGGTAGTAGTTGATTAGAGGCAAGATGGCCTGGTTGAAATATCACACAGTTATTGGGAATGCATCACGCTCCGCAGTTTCATGACGGCTGATCATGCCACTCTGATGTCTGCCTGACATTGGCCAGCGGTGGAATGTACACTGCTTTCAGGATGATAGCAGAAAACTTACTCAGCAGATGAAGTGGGCCACACTTAACTGCCGGATTTTCCAAGTCAGGAGAGCGGGACTGAGACAGGACTGCCTTCTCTGTGCACCACAGTTCCGGATCTATTGATTTAGAACATTGATAGAATTTTTAAACATCTTCAAACAATGTTGCTAACTGAAGTACCCATGGTTGTGTCTGTGAACTTCAGCTGTAGTAGTCCTGAGAAGGAATATTTGATTATTCCTTTCAGAGCTGCACGCAAAGAGTAGCCGCTTCTCAGCCACTTTCTGTTTGTAGCTACTGTAATGTTTGTTCTTAATAAAGACAAACTTGGCGTGGGTTTACGTTAGAACATTTTATTACTGAACTGCCCAGCCCTGTGCATGCACAACCAGGTCACCATCGTAGCTTCCAGTTCTGGGTGAACTCATCGCATGGCCCACTTGGAAATAAAGTTCTTGATTATTCACACATAATAACATACCTTCCCACTTGGAAGAAAAACAAACACAATACTATGACCTCATAAATCTACAAAGAACAATAATCCTTTCCAACAAAGATATCTACATTCCATATACGGTCTGTTTTCTTTTTTTTGTCAAATTTTCAACTGTCCAACATTTCAACTTTAATTGTAATGAGCAACTACAGTCCCTTATCCACTAATCAATTTTCAATTTGTCTCTGAGGTGGGCTTAATGGTCCATTTTGGTCTATTTGATTCCACAGGTGTATTGCTTGCATTTGCTGCATTAATATTTGCGTCTTTCTGAGAACTCTGATCAACATGTTCATTTTTTACATATGCTGGCCCCTTAGGTGTACTGACAGGTGTTAGGTTGGAGTGTGGTTCCTTCTTAGAGGTGTTCCTCATTCCATTTGGATCTGGTAGGAATGATGAGTTACTTCCTCTTGCACATATCCTTGCATGGACTGTGTGCCAGAATCATGATCTCAGATTTGGATTTGATCTCCAGGCTTCAATACTGCTAAGCTTTTCACAATCTTGTTGTGATACTGTTTCTGTTCTGTCTTTCCATTTCACTTTTGCTTATTTGACCTTGTATGCTCAACAGGTTTTCATGCATTGGGAGGTTAGTGCGTATGCATTGACCCATCAGCTTTGAGCTGGTGAAAGGCCATTCTAGACTGACACACATATTGGCAATGTTACATATTTCTGTGGCAGAATGACCAATAAACTCACCCACTTTGTTGGTTCTTCAGTTTTCTCTATCACATTTATTTGCTCCACTCATGCTAGATCTTGTTTAAGTTTGTCTCTAAGTGCAAAATGAACTTCCCTGTATGCATGGACTACAGGAGCCACTGTCTCATCCAGATGAATTTTGTGTACATCAGGTAAGCATCAGAGCCGCTCAAAGACATTTGTGTGCTTGTCCATGATTGGTGAGAGTCACCTTGATGGTGGTGTAGTAATGATCAAGTGTGAAGCCACTATGAAAACTCTTTTTTCACCAGCTTGAGCTTTTCACATGCAATCAGACCTAATATTGGCTGTACCCCTTTTCTACAATCAGTAGCTATGACTTTAGGTGCTTCCCCTTGTGCTTGGCAGACACTACACAGCCCTTTTTACTGGAACATTCTCTCCAGTATAGTCTGTCACTTATAATTTCACTGGGTAAACCTTGCTCTTTACTGTGAAAGTCTTGTAACCATCCATGGGTAAAAAAATTCACCTGGGCTCCATTGTCAAGCTTGAATAGAATTATTATTTCACTCACAGTCACTGAAACAATCCATTCTGTTTTACCAGCACCTGCAGTCTGTTGAGAATCTACAAAGAATTCCTTCATTTCTTCATTAACTATGTGCACTTTTTCTTGGCAGCCCCAGCTTTGCAGCACTTTGCAAAATGATTCTTCCCACAATTATTGCAGGACTTTCCATAAAGAGGACATGTCTTTGGAATGTGACTAACTCCACATTTGCTCTGTGAGCCTTCTTCTTTGCTTTGCTGTTGCTTTGGGACATGCCTCATGCACTGCTCCTCTATTTTTACTACATGCACTGTTGTGCCTGAATTTATTATCTGGAAATCTGAAAACTATTCTATCTCTAGCAAGTGAGTTTCTCAGATCTCCAGATTCACAAGCTTCACTGTGTGTGAAGCTCAGCTAAAGTATTGTTCCAAATTATCACCTTGTTTCTGGTCACAGGAAAACAACGCTCAAACATAATGTTTTTACTTGGGACAAAATACTCCTCAAATTTTGTCATCGGAATGTCCAACGTAGTTGTCTCATCCATTTCAAAGTTGTTATAGAGGTAAAAGCATCTTCACCAATTGCATGTAGAAAAGTAGACACCTCCAATTTTTCATCAATCCTTCTCATTCCACTAGCATCTAAATGTTTATTGAATCACTGTTCGAAGCATTTCCAGTTATCAGTTAGATTGTCGGTAAACTGCACAGGTGTGGGAGGACCTAGTTTATCCATGACAGGGATCCTCAACCTCTCACAGGAATCTCTCTTGGTGAATCTGGTGACTGCTGAACCTGTGCTCTCTCAACTCAACAGCCAGCTTCTCTCCATTGTAACTAGCGTCCGACCTCACTTGCTGCTAGCATCTTTCCTACTCATGCATTCTCTTTCTCAGTCATGCATGGTATTCATTTACTTTCCACGTTTAGGCCTCACGCCATCTTCTGACACTATATTATGTTTGTTCTTAATAAACATAATAAACTTGGCGTGTGTTTACATTAGAATATTTTATTATTGAACTACTCACCCCGTGAGCATGCAACCAGGTCACCATTGTAGCTTCCAGTTCGGGGTGAACCCCTTGCATTACCCACGGGGAACTGAAATTCTTTACTATGCACACATAATAACAAGATCCATTTCCTCTGCACAGCTGTATATTTACAGTTGAAGCACATTGTAACTGATGAGATGTCTTCACTAGAACAAAGAATTTCATGTGAATGCTTGAAAAGCATTTGAGGATCATCATCGTTGTCGTTAGGTCGCATCTGGAATTTCCAGTTGGCGGACGATTTCCCTCCACGCCACTCTGACGTGTTGGGAAATCATGTTCGTGTCAGGTTACAGCGTGATTTGCCTTTGCCTTCTGCCGGGTGAGTTTAAAGAGATCACCACCTCTTGCAGTGGATGACCAGGACGTCTTCGTGCCCTGTCGTGCTCTTAGCGCTCCACCAATGCCTGCTGGCCTGCCTTCTTGACCGTTGGACCATTAACCGATCTCCTCCACTCAATCTGCCAAGGCCGGACTTCACACGCTGGGATAGGCAGATCCCCACCTCACCGAGGGTCGAAGACCCATCGACTATCCTCACCTGGTTTGGCCCGTCTGCCGAGACCGTTTACCGGGGGTGTGGCCGCTGCACGTGTTACACCTACTTGGAGCCACGGGTGAGAGCTGAGCACCCAGAGAGGACCAAAGGTGTACGAGCTTTCCTGAAAAAGGGCACGGCAGGCCCCCCCCACCAGAGGTGCTACCCCTCCCTAGAGGATAGTGAACCTAAGCACCAAAAATTGGTGATTCTTTGGGTACACAGATATTCTAATTATTAATAGAAACAGCAAGTACACCTGTACCATGTCAAATAATGTCCAGTCTAGAGGCTTCCTTGATCATATTCACAATTATGGAAATTTTGATGTAGGCCATTTGAAATATCCCATCGGCTGACGTAAAGGAAAATAGCATATGGTCCTGTTATTTTACAAGTCATATCTCTTGAACATCCAGCTTCATACTAGGATCAGTAACCTTTGCTCTGTAATCGGTGCTGTCTGTTTACAAAGAAGTTCTTTTAATTTACTAACTAATTACTGCTTATATTTGAACAGGTTTTTGAAGATGGTTCTCATTTTTATTAATGCCATGTAATTTCATAACTCCTGAACAGAGTGCAGCAAGGCTCCACCAGACTGATTATGGAGATGGCTTTACTATTGTATGAAGACAGATCAGATCTGATAGGCTTGTATTCACCAGAGTGTAGAACTATGATAAGGGACCTCAATGAAATGTACGAAGTTCTGACAGGGCTCCAGAGACCAGATGCAGGAGGATGTCTCTTTGGAGTGGCGGAAGTTGAGAAGAATGATGTGTTGGATGTGAAGGGTCATGGAGTGGTCGGTAAGGGCAAGAGGAACTTTATCCCTGTAAAGGCAGCAGGAAGATAGGATGAGCGCAGATGTACGGGAAATGAAGGCCAGTAACAATAGTGGAAGAAGGGAAATCCCATTCTTTGAAGAAGGACATCTCTAATGTCCTGGAAAGGAAAACCTCATCCTGGGTACAAATGTCGCAGAGGCAAAGGAAATGAGAAAAGGAAATAGTATTTTTTTTTATATACAGGAAATGGTAGAAAGACAAGCTAGCCATTGGAATTGGTAAGTTTATAAAAGATGTCAGTCAACAGTTTGTTTCTAAAGATAGAGACAGAGATATCGAGAAAGGGGAGAGAGGTATCAGAAATAGACCAAGTAAATTTAGGAAGAGGGAAGTTTGTGACAAAGTTGATGAAATTGATGAACTCAGCATGGGGCATGAAGCACTTATCAATGTAGTAGAGTGAGAGTTGAGGAGCATTACCATGGATGACTTGGAGCATGGACTATTCTCCATATCCAATGAAAGGGCAGTCAGAGCTGGGTTTTATATGAGTGCCCATGGTGGGTATACTTTTACTAATGTTGATAGCAAATTAACTTCCTTACTGATATCATATCACTATGATTAACCCATTAATTTGACTTATTCATACTAACTACATTGGCCACTTTCAAGTGGTATGCTGTATTAGCCTGTACAGGCTTACTTTTACCTCTGCCCTTGATCTGATAGATGTCTGAAAAGTGGCAAGAAGCTTTGCACTGCCCTGTCCAAGGATAAGAATCCAACTGCTCCTATTGAATGAGAGATAGTCTCAGCGATTCCCTGATATAAGAGTCTGCAAACCAGGACCACTGGATTGCCTTCATAACCAAAAACCTTTTCACTGTTTTGAATGAACTCAGGGAGATAATACCAAAGTTTCTCCATCACTGGAGACAAGAAACTGCAACTCACTTCAGTCTTAAATGATTCTGAGATTGTGACCCTTGGTTTAGATTCCTCAGCCAAGAGAAACATACAACTCACTAAATAAGAAATGTGTAACTTTTAATGAGGTCTAGTTTCAATGAGATCTTGTTTCATTCATGTAAACATTACTGATTACTGGCTAGTCTAATCAACCTCTTATTGTATAGCAAGTTTACCATAGCTGGAAGCAATCCAGTGAACACTTGCCCCAAGTAGATCCTTTCTTTTAGGGCTTTGCTGTCATATTAATTGCAGAATGAGTTAACAAGAGTGAAGAAACTGTCATTTGTTTTAAATTTTACGCCCTTGACTCAGCGGCTAGGCATAGCTCAAATGCCATCTATACAATTTGCAGACTATTGTTGGCGGAATTTCAGATGGTGACGAAAAGGCATACAGAAGTGAGATACCTCAGCTACTTGAGTGCTGTCACAGCAACAACCTTGCATTGAACGTCATTAAGACCAAAGACTTCAGAAAGAGTAAGACGAGGGAACACACACCAGTCGTCATAGAGCGATCAGAAGTAGAAAGAATGAGCAATTTCAAGTTCCTGGGTGTCAAAATCTCTGAGGATCTATCCTGGGACCAATATATCTATGCAGTTACAAAGGAATGGCAGGAGCTATATTTCATTATGAGTTCAAGGAGATTTGGTAGGTCACCAAAGACATTCACAAATTTCTAGATGTACCATGAGCATTCTAACTGGCTACATCACCATCTGGTATTAGGTGGGGGGTGGGGGGGGGGGGACATTGCACAGGATCGAAATAAGCTGCCGGAAGTTGTAAACTCAGCTCCATCATTGGCACTAGCCTCCCCAGCATTCAGGATGCATATTCAAGGAGTGATGCCTCAAAAAGGCGGCATCCATCATTAAGGGCCCCTGTCACCTAGGGAATGCCCACTTCTCATTGCTATCATCAAGGAGGAGGTACAGGAGCCTAAAGGCACACACTCAATGATTCAGGCACAGCTTCTTCTCCTCTGCCATCAGATTGCTGAATGGATATTAAGCCTATGAACACTAACTCACTCACTTTTTCCATTATATACATGTTATATAAACCTTGTATATATATCTTTATACATATAACAAAAACTTTAAAGAAATAAAAAAATTTAAAGAAATGGCAATTTAATAGAAGCACTTATCACTAAGCAATCAGTTATTAATTACTTTTCCACAAATAAATCCAGTTAGAAAGACCATAGTAAAGTACTTAAAGCTGTCAACTACAACTCAATGATAGACAACATCCTAGAGAATCAGTTATGACTTTTCTGCACAGAAAAGTGAAGTTCTCAAACCCACAGCTCCCTCACTGCTTAACTGTCTTGCAGTAGTTTCTGTAATGAAATCCTCCGTAACTAATTTCATAGCCAATTGGTGGACTGCTGGTGATTGAAACAAGGGAAGAGAATGAAAGGCAATTAGAGTACAGGAGAAGTTAACCTCTTTCAAACAAGGGAAGTAATTGAGGGGTCACACAAAAAAAAGGGTTGTTCCAGGTTCCTAATACAAGAAGTTCTGTGTTTGTTATTTAGCAGAGGAATGAGTAAATAAAAATTTTAAATGGAATTGCAATATTATGCTTGTTATTAAAATGCTCACACATTATCAGCTCCAGACAAACTTAATTGCCTCATATTCCCTCAAAAAACTGCTCATTGATGAAAACTCTCAGTGGTATGATTTGGTTACATATAACAAAATCTACAGCAGGAGAGAAGAAAATTTTCTTATTCACTTAACTTTCAAAAGTGTTGACTTAGCACTTGATAGCTGAAACAATAAAATGATTTCCAGATGTATTCTATATAATATTAATTCTTAGTATTTCCTCTTTTAAGTTTGTACTACTTACAAACCCTGTGCTCTAGACTGAGATGTTATTTAGTATGGTGTTGTTCAGAAGCTGTACTTTCAGCCTCTGCAAGAAGTTTTTTTTCAATCCTGTGCACTGATCGATCCACACCAGATGTTGATGCAACCAGTTGGAATGCTCTCCATGGTACATCTGTAAAAATTTACAAGAGTCGTTGGTGACATACCAAAGCTTATCAAACTCCAATTGAAATATAGCTGCTGTCATGTCTTATTTGTAAATACATCAAAATGTTAGGTATGGATGGATCCTCAGAGATGCTGATACCGAAGAACCTGAAACTACTCACCCTTTCCACTGCTGATCTCTCGATAAGGACTGGTGTGTGTTCCCTCATCTCCCCCTTCCTGAAAGTCCGCAGTCAATTCCTTGGTCTTACTGACGTTGAGTGCAAGGTTATTGTTGCAATACCACTCAACCAGCTGATCTAGCTCACCCCTGTGTGCCTCCTCATCACTATCTGAGATTCTGCCAATAATACACACAAAAAGCTGGAGGAACTCAGCAGGCCAGGCAGCATCTATGGAAAAAAGTACAGTCAACATTTCAGACTAAGACTGCCAAAGGTTCTCCAGCCTTTAATGTGTGTTGCTTGGATTTCCAGCATCTGCAGATTTTCTCTTGCTTGGATTCTGACAATAATAGTTGCATCATTGGCGAATTTATAGATGACATTTGAGCTGTGCCTATCCACACAGTCATGGAAGTGGAGAGAGTATAGCTGCAGACAAAACATACATCCTTGAGGTGCACCTGTGTTGATTGTCAGCAAGGAGGAGATGTTATTTCTGAACCCCATGAGGAAGTCTAGGATCCAGTTGCAGGGGTAGGTACGGAGGTGCAGGTTTTGGTGCTCGGTGATTAGTACTGAGGCTATAATGTTGTTGAACACCAAGCTGTAATCAATAAACTGAGCTGACATAGGTATTGCTATTGACCAAGTGGTCCAAGGCTGAGTGGAGAGCCAGTGAGATTGCATCCACTTAGACCTTTTGTGGTGATAGGCAAATTGCAGGGGATCCAGTTCCTTGCTCATGTAAGAGTTGATTCTGGCCATGACCAACCTCTCAAAGCACTAACGTCTACCATAAGGCATGTATCACTGTCTCCATAATATCTACAGCTAATGCATATACTTCTCTCCACAACTGTAAGTGAACTTCACTTGTCGGGTAATTCTGGTCCCTTTAGATGGCTTGACTCTATTGACCTTGGCTTTTGAGTACCCCACTGGCTCTGGTTGGAAGAAGCCAAGCCCTGCTGTCTGGAACAAGGAGAACAGATGAGTAAACCCAGCTTTTAATTGGTGTTGGTGCAAGTGTGAGGTTGTTGACATCCCTTGTCTGCTCCTACGCCAGCAAAATGAGTCCTACAATGTGATACTGGGCTTCAATTTGCACTTATAATCAGGTCTACTGCCTGTTCTATGCTGGGGATTCAACTTTCTTGATTTCTTCATCTTCCTAGGAATCCCTTCAAAGTAAAGGTAGACTTACAATTATGTAGTTTCTGAGGTAGTTAAAAAGTCCTGTGCTGAAATTACATCCTCTGCCATTGTTGAGGCAGGAGGTAACTGATAATCTGTATCTTTTTGGGATATTCAGCTCTCTTTCCACAATCTGCACACAGTTGCCACTTCCTGCTGTCCTAGAGACTAAAGATGTTTCATACCTTCTCTATTTGAGCTGTCACCAGCCAGGGATTCACGTGACTTGGTAAGGACAGTTGAGCTTCTCAAAAAGTTTGAGAATATCCTTGAAGCATTTTTGCTGTCTTCCTGCAAATCCCTTGCCGTGAAATAACTGTACTAAAGTGCTTGATTTGGGAGTCTGGTGTCAGGCAGATAGATGAGGTAGCCTGTGTAATGGAGCTGGCTGACCATAGTCCAAATTGCAATGCTGAAAACTTTTTCTGGGGGGGAAATGCTGGCATTCCTTAGCCTATCTTGTCAATTGATATCGGGAAATTTTGCAGAGACAGAATTTGTGCTGTTTCTCCAAGTGTTTTTAATTGTTCACTGTAGGTGGTTCACATCCCAGAAGTAGAAGCATGCTGGTCACCACTGCTTGGTGGACTCTGAGCTTGGAGTTGTGTTAGAGGCCATGATCTTTCTCTTCAACCTGGAGGCTCTGTTACCACTTTGCTAATGCTTAATTTCATTTGCTTTGTGGCCCCTGAGATTTGGAAAATGATACACATTTTTAAGGATGACTTCGATTCTGGAACCTTTACCACTGCAAAAGCAGCAATGGCATAAATGCTCATTTTTATGACATTAAAGATGTTTTTTTTCCACCATGTGTGCCCTGAAAATGTCATCCTTTAATCTACATTCAGGCTGTTAAGGTAAAACAAAAAAAAAATCACCAATTACTTTTTATAGCATCCTCCTCACTCCATTTTTTGATGCCATTTCTCTTTACTCCATTCCCTGTCATGTTGCTCAGCAAAGATCTTGGCTATGAATAAAATCTTCCTCCAACTTATCAGTTAGAGGTTCTTTCTTCAGACTAAAAAGAGCAATTCAAGTAAATAAATAAGGTCTAAAGGCTACAACAAGGTAAATTGAGAGATCAAGAGTTCATTTTTATCATACAAGAAGTCCATTCAAGATCTTACAACAGGATAGAACATCAGGAAATAAGAAGGAGGAGCAGGAGTAAGCCATCTGACCCATTGAGCCTGCTCCACCATTCAATAACCTCTTGGCTGGTCTGTCTGCGGACTCACCTCCATCTATCTGCCTTGCCCCCATAACCTTTAATTCCCCTGTTATGCAAAAATCTATCTAAATGTGTCTTCAGTATACTTAATGAGGTAGCTTCTACTGCTTCCCTGGGCAAAGAATACTAGGTTGACTACTGTCTGGACAAAGCCACTTCTCATCTCCATCCTAAATCTATTCTCCCAATTCTTGAGGCTATGTCTGCTAGTTCTAGACTCACTTGCCTGTAGAAACAACTTTCCTGTCTCTGTCTTATCTACCCCTTTCATAATTTTATATGTTTCTATATGATCATCTCTCATTTTCCTGAATTTTAGTGAGTACAATCCCAGGCACACAATCACTTGCATAGGCTAACCTCCTCATCTTTGGAATCAAACTGGTGAACCTCCTCTACACCATGTCACAAATAACTGTGGGTCAACTGTCTAAGAAGAATAACCAGATGGTTTGAGTCACAAAAATAGATTGAGGTGCTTTTATTTACAAAAGTAGTGGAAAAACAAAAAACTGGACATCCACATCAAAACAAGAAAAAGAATGAAAAAAAAATACAACAGATATACAGCTTGCAATTGTCACCTGTCTGGTTAACAGCCACCCTCAGACCAAACAGAAAATAAAAACCCCAAGCCTTAGTAACCTGAGGCTTAGCCCCTCCCCCTTGACCAACCAAAAGCTAATTAACTCAATTATCTTCCATTTCACACAATCTGAAACTACTGCCAGTTCTCACAATAAACATATATACCTCATTATAGGAGTCACCATTTCCCAGTTCAATAACTTAAATAAACCCCAAAACTTTACCACAAAATGAGTAATTAGGTAACATAACCCTTGACCCAGTTGAAGATGGTATCCTCCACCATCAGCACACCTGTGCAGTTGCTGCTGCCTCTATGTTAGACAGCTCTATGCAGCAGCTCTGTTTCAGACCCAGTGACTGTGGAGGAGAGAAACGCCAGATTATAATGACACTTCGGCAAAACACTTATTGGAAAGATGAATATGAATAAATTGACCTGAGATAATTAAACTGTGACATAGTGTGTTTCTTTTTTTTTCCATACCTATTACTGCTGGGGATAAGTGTAAAATTGTGACTGTTGGCTTATTGCAATGCGTGCACTCACCACAATGACAGAGGGGAATAATGTGTGTAGATGACCCTTTGAGTGTTTTACTGAATGTGCCATGTGCCGTCCGTAATCAGTGACGGGCCTTCGTCACACACCATCTCCAAAATCAGCCTATCTTTTCTGAAGTAAGGGGAGCAAAACTGCACACAGTACTTCAGGTGCAATATTGCTACTACTTGGAACAGTTGCAGCATAACCTCCCTGCTGTTAAATTCAACCTCTAGCAATGAAAGCCAACTTTCCATTTGCCATCTTGATAATCTGTTCAGTGACTAAGCACTCCCAAGTGCCGCTGAACGATCGCTAGCTGCAATCATTTACCATTTAAATAATAATCTGCATTTCTATTTTCCTTCCTTTCAAAGTGGGTGACCTTGCATTTACCAACAATGTACTCCATCTGCCAGACCCTTTCCCACTCACTTAGCACATCTACAGTGGCAAGCCTGGTCAAAATTCATGTTACTGTGAATAGCTAAGCGAGTAAAATATAATCTGATTTCCAAAAGGCATAAAGTTAAAGATGACATGTTGCTTTAATATTTTAAGCAAGATTACTTTTTTTATTTCCATCTTTTACAGTTTCAAAATAACAAAAAAGGAAAAGGGCCCTAAGCAAAGATTTGGGCACCCAGCGTGGTCAGGACTTAGTAACACCCTCTTTGGCAAATATCACAGCTTGTAAATGCTTTCTGTAGCCAGCTAAGAGTCTTTCAATTCTTGTTTGGGGGATTTTTGCCCATTCTTCCTTGCAAAAGGCTTCTAGTTCTGTGAGATTCTTGGGCCGTCTTCCATGCACTGCTCTTTTGAGGTCTATCCACAGATTTTCGATGATGTTTAGGTCGGGGGACTGTGAGGACCATGACAAAACTTTCAGTTTGCGCCTCTTGAGGTAGTCCATTGTGGATTTTGAGGTGAGTTTATCATTATCCTGTTGTAGAAGCCATGCTCTTCTCATCTTCAGCTTTTTTAGATGGTGTGATGTTTGCTTCCAGAATTTGCTGGTATTTAATTAAATTAATTCCTCCCTCTACCAGTGAAATGTTCCCTGTGCCACTGGCTGCAACACAAGCCCAAAGCATGATCAATCCACCCCTGTGCTTAACAGTTGGAGAGGTGTTCTTTTCATGAACTTCTGCACCCTTTTTTCTCCAAACATACCTTTGCTCATTGCAGCCAAAAAGTTCTATTTTAACTTCATCAGTCCACAGGACTTGTTTCCAAATTGCATCAGGCTTGTTTAGATGTTCCTTTGCAAACTTCTGATGCTGAATTTTGTGGTGAGGACACAGGAAAGGTTTTCTTCTGATGATTCTTCCATGAAGGTTATACTTGTGCAGGTGTCGCTGCACAGTGGAACAGTGCACCACCACTCCAGAGTCTGCTAAATCTTTCTGAAGGTCTTTCGCAGTCAAACGGGGGTTTTGATTTGCCTTTCTAGCAATCCTACAAGCAGTTCTCTTCGAAAGTTTTCTTCGTCTTCCAGACCTCAACTTGACCTCCACCCTTCCTGTTAACTGCCATTTCTTAATTACATTACGAACTGAGGAAACAGCTACCTGAAAACACTTTGCTATCTTCTTTTAGCCTTCTCCTGCTTTGTCAGCATCATTTATTGTAATTTTCAGAGTGCTAGGCAGCTGCTTAGAGAAGCCCATGGCTGCTGATTGTTGGGACAAGGTTTGAGGAGTCAGGGTATTTATAAAGCTTTGAAATTTGCATCACCTGGCCTTTCCTAACAATAACTGTGAACAAGCCATAGCCCCAACAAGGTCTGAGACCTTGGTAAAAATTATCTGAGAGCTCAAATCTCTTGGGGTGCCCAAACTTTTGCATGGTGCTCCTTTCCTTTTTTTCACTCTAAAATTGTACAATACAAAAATAATGCACTAATCTTGTTTAAAATGTTGAAAAGAATGTTTCATCTTTAACTTTATGACTTTTGGAGATCAGTTCATCTTCTACTCACTTAACTATTCACAGTAACAGAAATTTTGACCAGGGGTGCCCAAACTTTTGCATGCCACTGTATATCCCTCTGCAAAATGTATGCACCTTCTGCACAATTTGCTTTTCCATTAGATTTGGTATCATCAGCAAACATTGATACACTACACTCAGACCCATCTCCTACGTTGTTAGTGTTGAAATTTTGAGGGACAGCACTGGCCACTGTGACACTCTGCTTACCACTGAGCAACCAACTCTGCCAAACAACAAAATACCACTTATCCCAACTCTCTGCCTTCAATTAGTTAACAGATTCTCAATTTATGCTAATATATTACTCCCATGCATCCTTATCTTATGGAAAAGTCTTTTATGGGGCACCTTATCGAGCACCATCTGGAAATCCAAGTACTCAACATCCACCTGTTCTCTTCTACCCATTGTGAATTGAATTGAATTGACTTTATTTCTTGCATCCTTCACATACATGAGGAGTAAAAATCTTTATGTTACGCCTCCATCTAAATGTGTCATGTGTAATCATATTAATTTATAATAACTTATAATAAATAGAACAGTCAGTGTAATATAGAGTACACTCAAATCAGCATGAGTTCATCAGTCTGATGGCCTGGTGGAATAAGCTATCATGGAGCCCATTGGTCCCGGCTTTTATGCTGTGGTACCGCTTCCCGGATGGTAGCGGCTGAAATAGATTGTGGTTGGGGTGACCTGGGTCCACAATGATCCTTTGGGCCCTTTTTACACACCTGTCCTTGTAAATGTCCTGAATCATGGGAAGTTCATAACTACAGATGCACTGGGATATCTGCACCACTCTCTGCAAAGTCCTGCGATTAAGGGAGGTACAGTTCCCATACCAGGCAGTGATGCTCTCAATGTACTCCAATAAGTTTGTCATTCAAGACTTGCCCTTCCTGCATAGAAACATAGAAACATGGAAAATAGGTGCAGGAGTAGGCCATTCGGCCCTTTGAGTCTGCACCACCATTCAGTATGATCATGGCTGATCATCCAACTCAGAACCCTGTACCTGCTTTCTCTCCATACCCCCGATCCCTTTACCCACAAGGGCCATATCTAAATTCCTCTTAAATATAGCCAATGAACCGGCCTCAACTGTTTCCTGTGGCAGAGAATTCCACAGAATCACCACACTCTGTGTGAAGTTTTTCCTCATCTCGGTCCTAAAAGGCTTCCCCTTTATCCTTAAACTGTGACCCCTTCGTTCTGGACTTCCCCAACATTGGAAACAATCTTCCTGCATCTAGCCTGTCCAATCCCTTTAGAATTTTATACGTTTCAATAAGATCCCCCCTCAATCTTCTAAATTCCAGTGAGTATAAGCCTAGTCGATCCAGTCTTTCTTCATATGAAAATCCTGCCATCCCAGGAATCAATCTGGTGAACCTTCTCTGTACTCCCTCTATGGCAAGAATGTCTTTCCTCAGATTAGGGGACCAAAACTGCACACAATACCCCATGTGCAGTCTCACCAAGGCCTTGTACAACTGCAGTAGAACCTCCCTGCTCCTGTACTCAAAACTTTTTGCTATGAATGCCAACATACCATTTGCCTTCTTCACCACCTTCTTATCTATGCTGTCCGCCTGATGGAACCCCTTAGCGCCTAGGACATGGAGCAGAAATTTGCCAATCAGCCTAACAAGTCTGCTCCATCATTTGACCATGGTCGATATATTATTTCCACTCAATCCCATTCTCCTGCCTTCTCACTGTAAACTTTGACACCCTTATGAATCAAGAACCCATCAACCTCCACTTTAAATATACATAATGATTTGGCCTCGTCTCCATTTTAAAAGAGCATCCTTCTTTTCCGAGGCTATGCCCGTTGGACCTAGGCTTCCCACTACTGAACATATTCTCTCCTCATCCACTCTTTCCAGGCCTTTCAATTGTTGGTTGGTTTCAATGAGAAATGCTTCCTCCCTCCCCCCCCCCCCCCCACTGTCTTCTTATCATTCCAAATCCAGTATAGGCTCAGAGCTATCAAATGTTCCTCATACGTTAACTCTTTCATTCCCAAGATTATACTCTGGACACTCCAATGTTAATACATCCTTCCTTAGATATTGACAGATAAGTAGCTGGTACATATCAGATGTTTTAGTTATGCAACAATTGATGCCAGGCAGACAATCTCTGAGAATATTAATAATGGCTGGGGTCACCCGTCTTGTAAAGACACTGCCCAGAAGATGGTAATGGAAACCACTTCTGTAGAAAAATTTGCCAAGAACAATCATGGTCATGGAAAGACCATCATTGCCCATGTCATAAGGCAGGACATATGACGAACAAACGGACCATAGATAAGGGGTCCAAAACTGCACACTATATTCCAAACATATTCTGACCAACTCCTTATAAAGCATCTACATTACAGCTTGCTTTTATATTTGAGTCATCTTTTTTTAAATATTCTAACACTGCATTTACTTCCTCACTATTGACTCAACCTGTTATTCTCTCCTATTTAGAAAATAGTCTACTTATTTTTCTTCTACCAAAGTGTATGACCATACACTTCCCAATGCTATATTTCAAGTACCACTTTTTTGCCATTCTTCCCATCTGTCCAAGTTCTTCTACAGACTCCTTGCTTCCTTGCAACTACATGCCCCTCCACCTATCTTTGCATCGACCACAAACTTGCCCATAAAGCCATCAATTCCATCTTCCAGATCACTAACGTATAATATGAAAAGTAGCAAAACCAACCCCGTTTTCAGTGGGCTGCAATCAGTGCAAGATTTTAGAACAGTTTGTGGTTGAACCCACTAGAGGAACAGCAATTATTGATTGGATGTTATGAAGTGACACAAATTTCATTAGGGAGCTTAATGTTAAGGAACCTTTAGGAGACAGTGATCATATGTTAGAATTCACCCTGCAATCTGAGGAGAAGCTATAGTCAAATGTATCAGTATTACAGTGGAGTAAAGGGAATTACAAAGGCATGAAAGGGGAGCTAACCAAAACTGATTGGAAGGGGACATTTGCAGTGATGATAGCAGAACAGCAATGACTGGAGTTTCTGAAAGAAATTCGGAAGGCGCAGGATAACTACATCCCAAAGATGTTGATGTATTCCAAAAAAAGGATGACGTAACCGTGGGTGACAAGAGATATCAAAGACAGCATAAAAACAAAAGAGAGGGCGTATAGTATCACAAAAATTAAATGGAAGATAAAGAATTTTGGAAGCTTTTAAAAACTAACAGAAGGCAACTAAAAAGCCATAAAGAGCCAAAAGATGAAATATGAAGATAAACTAGCCAATGGTATAAAAAAGTTCAAAGTAAAGTTATTATCAAGGTACATATATGTCACCATATAGAACCCAGAGATTCATATTAATTCAGACATACTCAATAAATCCTAGAAGCATAATAAAATCAATGGCAGTCTGCACAAACAGGGTGGACAACAGTATGCAAAAGATAACAAACTATGCAAAGATAAAAGGAAGAAAAAAAGAAATAATAAATAAATAAGCAAGTAAGCAAGCAATAAATATCAAGAACATGAAATCAAGAGTCCTTTAAAGTGAGTCCATAAGTTGTGGGAACAGTTCAGTAATGGGGCAAGTGAAGTCGAGTGAAGTTATCTCCTCTGGTTCAGGAACCTACTGACTGAGGGATAACTGTTCCTTAACCCGCTGGCATGGATCCTGCAGCTCCAAGACCTTCTTCCTGGTGGCAGCAGCAAGAAGAGAGCATGACCTTGGTGGTGGAGATAAAGAGGTATTAAGGCCAAGGTGTTGAAGCTTATTGATTAGTTTTGAGGGAATGATAGTATTGAATCCTGAGATGTAGTCAATAAAGAGCATCTTGACATACAGTATGCATCTTTGCTGTCTAGATGTTCCAGGTTTGAGTGAAGAGCTAATGAATTGGCATCTGCTGTAGATCTGTTGTGGCGGTAAGCAAATTGACTGAGGTCTGCAAGTGAGGAAATCAAGGATCCAAAAAGAGTATACAAAAGTTTTTTTCAAATATATAAAGAGTAAAAGAGGTATGAGGGTAGATATCAGACTGCTGGAAGATGGATCTGGAGAAGTAGTAATGGGGGACAAAGAACTGGCTGACGAACTTAGTAAGTATTTTGCAACAGTCTTCATTTTAGAAGACACTAGAACGCCAGAAATGTGAAAATGCCAGGGGGAGGAGTGACTGCCGTTGCTATTACTAAAGAGAAAGTGCTTGGAAAGGTGAAAAGTCTGAAGGTAGAAAAGTCACCTGGGCCATATGGACTATATCCCAGGTTCTGAAAGAGATAGCTACCTTAGCATTTTGCTTTTATATTCTAGTCCTCTTGAAATGAATGCCAACATTGCATTTGCCTTCCTCGCCTCCGACACAACCCGCAAGTTAACCCTTAGGGAACTTTGCACGAGGACTCCCAAGTCCATTTACACATTTGATTTTTGCATTTTCTCCCCATTTATTCCTTTATTCCTTCTGCCAAAATTCATGACCATGCACTCCCCTACACTATATTTCATCCTGCCACTTCTTAACCCTTTCTCTCAATCTGTCTGTTCTTCTGCAGACACCCCACTTCCTCAACACTACCTGCCCCTCCACCTATCTTTCCGCAATTCCTTCATCCAAATCATTGACACAGAATGTAAAAAGAAGCAGCGCCAACCCAGAACCCTGTGGAACACCACTAGTCATTATCAGGCAACCAGAAAAGGCCCCGTTTATTCCCACTCTATGTCTCCTACCAGTCTATCTATGCTAGTGTCTTAGTATCTTTCCTGTAATACCATGAGCTCGTATCTTCTTAAGCAGCCTCATGTATGGCACCTTGTCAAAGGTCTTCTGGAAATCCAAATAAACAACAGCTGACTCTCCTTTGTCTATTCTGCCTGTCGGCCATGGTTACCTCATTGCCCCTAAATGATTTTTTCTTTAGGATGAAATGATCCCGTATCTTCTGAATTGCTCCCAAGAACTCCAGCCATTGCTGCTGTACCATCATCCCTTCTGGGGTGCCCTTCCAATTCATTTTACCAGCTCTACTTTCATGTCTCTCTAGTTACATACTCATCTGTAATACCGATACATCTGATTTTAGCTGAGTCCTCTTAAATTGCAGGGTGAATTCTATCATATTATGATCACTGTCTCCTAAGGGTTCCTTTATCTTAAGCTTCCTAATCAAATCTGGGTTATTACATAATACCCAATCCAGAATTGCTGTTCCCCTAGTGGGCTATAAAAAGCCATCTCATAGGCACTCAATAAATTCCATTCCTTGGGATCCAGGGTCAAACTGACTATCCCCAGTCAACCTGCAGATTGCAGTCCCCCATGACCACTGTAAAATTGTCTTACTTACATTCTTATTCTATCTCAGTCCCAGAAGTAGTGTATTGCCAACCTCAACCCCATTCTAATTACTATTCAGAAGCTTGTAGAAAACAAATATAGAACATAGAATAGTATAGCACAGTACAGGCCCTTTGGCCCACAATGTTGTGCCAACCTTTAAACCCTGCCTCCCATATAACCCCCCCCCCCACACCTTAAATTCCTCCATATACCTGTCTAGTAGTCTCTTAAATTTCACTAGTGCATCTGCCTCCACCATTGACTCAGGCAGTGCATTCCATGTACCAACCACTCTGAGTGAAAAACCTTCCTCTAATATCCCCCTTGAACTTCCCACCCCTTACCTTAAGCCATGTCCTCTTGTACTGAGCAGTGGTACCCTGGGGAAGAGGCGCTGGCTGTCCACTCTGTCTATTCCTCTTAATATCTTGTACACCTCTATCATGTCTCCTCTCATCCTCCTCTCCAAAGAGTAAAGCTCTAGCTCCTTTAATCTCTGATCATAATGCATACTCTCTAAACCAGACAGCATCCAGGTAAAACTCCTCTGTACCCTTTCCAATGCTTCCACATCCTTCCAATAGTGAGGCGACCAGAACTGGACACAGTACTCCAAGTGTGGCCTAACCAGTGTTTAATAGAGCTGCATCATTATCTCGCAACTCTTAAACTCTATCCCTCGACTTATGAAAGCTAACACTCCATTAGCTTTCTTAACTACCCTATCTACCTGTGAGGCAACTTTCAGGGATCTGTGGACATGTACCTCCAGATCCCACTGCTCCTCCACACTACCAAGTATCCTGTCATTTACTTTGTACTCTGCCTTGGAGTTTGTCCTTCCAAAGTGTACCACCACACACTTCTCTGGGTTGAACTCCATCTGCCACTTCTCAGCCCAATTCTGCATCCTATCAATGTCTCTCTGCAATCTTCGATGATCCTTTACACTATCCACAACACCACCAACCTTTGTGTTGTCTGCAAACTTGCCAACCTACCCTTCTACCCCAACATCCAGGTTGTTAATAAAAATCACGAAAAGTAGAGGTCCCAGAACTGATCCTTGTGGGACCCCACCAGTCACAACCCTCCAATCTGAATGTACTCCCTCCACCACAACCCTCTGCTTTCTGCAGGCAAGCCAATTCTGAATCCACCTGGCTAAACTTCCCTGGATCTCATGCCTTCTGACTTTCTGAATAAGCCTACCGTGTGGAACCTTGTCAAATACCTTACTAAAATTCATATAGATCATATCCACTGCACTACCCTCATCTATATGCCTGGTCTCCTCCTCAAAGAACTCTATCAGGCTTGATAGACATGATCTACCCTTCACAAAGCCATGCTGTCTCTGATTAGACCATGATTCTCTAAATGCCCATAGATCTTATCTTTAAGAATCTTTTCCAACAGCTTTCCCACCACAGACATAAGGCTCACTGGTCTACAATTACCAAGGTTATCCCTTTTTTGAACAAGGTTACAACATTCACCTCCATGCAGTCTTCCGGTACCATTCCCGTGGACAACGAGGACATAAAGATCCTAGCCAGAGGTTCAGCAATCTCTTCCCTCGCCTCTTGGAGCAGCCTGGAGAATATTCCGTCAGGCCCCAGGGACTTATCCATCCTAATGTATTTTAACAACTCCAACACCTCCTCTCCATTAATATCAACGTGCTCCAGAACATCAGCCTCACTCATATTGTCCTCACCGACATCAAGTTCCCTCTCATTGGTGAATACTGAAGAGAATTCAATGAATACTGAAGTATTCATTGAGGACCTCGCTCACTTTTGCACCCTCCAGGCACATCTTCCCATTTTTATCTCTAATCGGTCTTACCTTCACACCTGTCATCCTTTTGTTCTCCACATAATTGAAGAATGCCTTGGGGTTTTCCTTTACCCTACTCACCAAGGCCTTTTCATGCCCCTTTTTTCCTCTCCTCAGCCCCTTCTAAAGCTCTTTTCTTGCTACCCTATATTCCTCAATAGACCCATCTGATCCTTGCTTCCTAAACCTCATGTATGCTGCCTTCTTCCACCTGACTAGATTTTCCACCTCACTTGTCACCCATGGTTCCTTCATCCTACCATTCTTTATCTTCCTCACCGGGACAAATTTATCCCTAACATCCTGCAAGAGATCCCTAAACATCGACCACATGTCCATAGTACATTTCCCTGCAAAAACATCATCTCAATTCACACCCGCAGGTTCTAGCCTTATAGCCTCATAATTTGCCCTTCTCTTTCCTCAAAGCCTCTCTATATGTTAGATCTGGCTTTACTCCATGCACTTCTTTCACTGCTCTATCGCTCTGGGTCCCATCCCCCTTGCAAATTAGTTTAAACCCTCCCGAACCATGCTAGCAAACCTACCTGCAAGGATATTGCTCCCCCTTGAGTTCAGGTGCAACCCATCCGATCTATACAGGTCCCACCTTTCCCAGAAGAGATCCCAATGATCCAAAAATCTAAAACCTCGCCCCCTGCACCAACTCCTCAGCCATGCGTTCAACTGCCATCTCCTCCAATTCTTACCATCACTATCACGTAGCACTGACAGCAAACCTGAGAACGCCACCCTTGAGGTCCTGTTCTTCAGCCGTCTGCCTAGTTCCCGAAACTCACACATCAGGACCTCATCCCTCTTCCTGCCTATGTCATTGGTACCAACATGTATCACAACTACTGGTTGCTTTCCCTCGCGTACCAGGATGTCGTAAACCCCCGTCAGAGACATCCCGGACCCTGGCACCCGGGAGGCAACAAACCATGCGGGTGTCCTTCTCACGTCCACAAAATCTCCTGTCTGCTCCCCTGACTATAGAGTCTCCAATGATGACAGCTCTCCTCTTCTCTGTCCCACCCTTCTGCATCACAGTCAGACTCAATGCCAGAGGCCCTGCCACCATGGGTCACCCCCAGATGGTCGTCCCTGCCAACAGTATCCAGGACGGTATACTTGTTAACCAGGGGAATGGCTACAGGGGTGCTCTGCACTACCTATCTACTCTCCTTCGCTTTCCCCCCTCGGACTGTCACCCACCGACCTGCTTCCGGCAGCCTAGGTGTGACTACCTCCCTGTAGCTCTCATCTATGACAGCCTCATTCTCCCTTATGAGTCGAAGGTCATCCAGCTGCTGCTCCAGATTCCTCACACGGTCTTCCAGATCGCCCAGCCGCAAGCACTTCTGGCAGATGTGACTCTGTGGGAGAGGGGAGTTCCCCCAAGACTGCCACATCTCACAGGAGAGGCACATCACTGTCTCAGGAGGCATTGTAAAGACTAACTGAGAACAAGCTCGTCCTCCACCTCTTCTCGTCACAGCCTCTGAGTCGAAGCCACACTCACAGGCCACTCCGCTTTGAGCTACCCCTCTATTTATTTGTTTGAGCTTTTCAAACTGTTTGGTCACCTGACCTCGATTGACCAATCAGCTGCTTTCTGCTGAGTCTAAGCTATTCAAATCTTGATTGTCTAATCAACTGCTTTCTGCTGAGCTATTCAAATCTTGATCGACTTGATTGCACAGTCCAACTGCCAAAACTGCCAGAATCTCTCAAGTCAAAGCTCCACTCCCTCCCTGGCCCACTCACTCACTGGCCCACTCACTCACTGGCCCACTCCCTCCCTGGCCCACTCACTCACTGGCCCACTCCTTCACTGGCCCACTCCTTCACTGGCCCACTCCTTCACTGGCCCACTCCTTCACTGGCCCACTCACTCACTGGCCCACTCCCTCCCTGGCCCACTCACTCACTGGCCCACTCTTTCACTGGCCCACTCACTCACTGGCCACTTTCCACTTACCCTTACCATTTCTTAAATCTGCCCACAGGGATTCTGCATCTTCTGAACCAATGTCACGTCAAGTTAAGGATTTGATTTTATTTTCTCCCAACAGTACCACCCATTCCCCTCAGCCCACCTGTCTGTCTTCAACTCAATGTGTATCCTTCGTCCCAGCTGTAGTCTTCTTTCAGCCATGAACCTGTGACGCCAATTTCTAATTGTATTCTAAGCTCATCTCCCTTGTTTTATATTTCTGTCCAGATGCCTCTCTATTTCTTCCTTATTGATAGTGTTAAGCATTTTTCCAACTAAGCTTCCTGTCTTTTGCCTACATCATCTTTGAAACAGTGGCATCTAATTGTCTTCCAATACACCAGAACCTGCCCGGAATGAAGAAAATTTTGATGAATTATCACAGTCACCTCTACTATAACTTCAGCCATTTCTTTCAGCCCTGGGATGCATTTTATCAGGACCAATGAACTTACTTAACTTGAGGCCCACTACTTTGCTCAGCACTACCTCATTAGTAATAGCGATTGTATCGAGGTCCTCATCTCCCATCGCATCCATATCATCACTCTTCGGTGTGTTAGACATTTCCTCCACCGTGAAAATTGACACAAAATATTCATTCAAAGCCTTGACACTTTCCACACTATTGAATTTTAATTCCCCCTTCTCATCTTCTAAGGAACCTACATTTACTTAAACTGCCCCCCTTTTCTATTTATATACTGTATTGTAATTATAGAATCCCTCATTATCTGATTTTATACTTTTGCTATTTACTTTTGTAATATATTTTCCTTTCTTTATTCCTCGCTTAGTGGTTTTCACTTATTAAATTTTCTCAGTCTTTCTGGTGACTTCACACGCATGAGCTTTTGGCTTGATGTCTTCGTTCATTCCTCAGTTATATAAGGTTGGCACCCCCATCCTACTGTCCTTGCTTTTAACTGGAATATACTTTTGCTGAACGTGGTGGAACAAGTCTTTAAAGGACTGTTCCTCAGCTCTCCCACCATATCGCCTGTGTTCCCTGTCTACACGAGCCAACTCCTCCCTCATCACAGGATATTTTCAAGGGGGAGGGTGAACAGCCAGATGTCGTGGTGAATATTGACACCAATGACATGGGCAGAAATGGGAATATAGAGTTAGGAAAAAGGATGAAGAGAAGGATCTCCGAAGTTGTAATATCCAGATTACTCCCTGTGCCACGGGCTAGTGCAGGTAGGAATGGATGACAGAATGGCTGAGGAGATGGTGCAGGGGACAGGGTTTCAAGTTCTTGGATCATTGGAACCTTTTCTGGGGAAGGGGTGACCTGTACAAGAGAGACAGGTTGCACCTGAACTGGAGGGCAACTAATATCCTGGCCAGGATGTTTGCTGATGCTACTCAGGAGAGTTTAACTAGTTTTTCAGGGGGCAGGGAACCAGAGCCCCAGGTCAGTAAGGGAAGGATTGGATCAGAAGGTAGAAGTCAGGGAAAGTATTGAAAGGCAAACTCGAAATAACAGGTATGGTGGGCCGGATAGATTGAAGTGTGTACATTTTAATGCTCAGAGTATTATGGGTCAGGGTGATGGCCTTCAAACATGGATCAGTACATGGAACAATGATGTGGCCATTATTGAAACCTGATTGAGAGAGGGGCAGGAATGAGTGATTAATATACCAGGATTTTGAAGTGTTAGCGAAGGTAGAGGGGGAGTAAAAAGAGGTGGGGGTGCTGTAAGACTAGTCAGGGACAACATCACAGCTGCGCTCAGGGGAGACATAATGAAGGGGTCAGGCATTGAGTCCATTTGGGTAAAACTCAGAAACAGGAAGGGTGAATCACACTGATGGGACTGTATAACAGACCACCCAATAGCCACCAGGATATTGAGGAACAGATATGTAATCAGATTAAGGAAATGTGTAAAATTAATAGGGTTGGTGTCATAGGGAATTTCAACTTCCCTAATATAAACTAGACCCTTAGTGCAAAGGGTTTAGATGGGGCAGAATTTGTTAAGTGTATCCAGGAGGGTTTCTTAAATCAAAATGTGAGGAGGAGTTATACTGGACTTGGTGTTGGTAATGAGCCTGGCCAGGTGACTGACCTTTCAGTGGGCGAGCAGTTAGGGAACAGTGACCACAACTCCTTAACTTACAAGATAGCTACAGATAAAAATACATATGGTCCTTGTGAGAGAATTTTAAATTAGAGTAGATCAAATTATGAGGGCATTAGGCAGGAACTAAGAAGAGTTCATCGGGAACATCTCTTCTCTAGCAAATCCACATCAGATATGTGGAGGGTGTTTAAAGATCAATTGCACACTGTACAGGAAAGGTATGTTCCTATTAAAAGTAAGGCCGGAGATGGAAAGATAAGAGAACTTTGGATGTCCAGAGAGGTGATGAATTTAGCTGAGAAGAAAAAGGAAAAGATGTAAAATTCAGAAGTTAAGATCAAGTGAAGCACATAAGAAATATAAAGAAGCCATAAAAAAAAAACAAAGGAAAGGAATTAGGAAAGCCAAGAGGGGGTATGAAAAGACCTTGATAAGTAGGATTAAGGTGAATCCCAAGGCATTCTATACATACATCAAGAGCAAGAGGATAACTAGAGAGAAGGTGAGACCACTCAAGGATAAAGGAGGAACATTTACTTGGATGTGAAGAACGTGAGTGAGCTACTTAATGAGTATTTTGCTTCAATATTTACCTAGGAAAGGATATGGAGGGCCAGGAGATCAGTGCTGGGTGCATAAATATATTAGGGCATTTAGCGGTGAAGGAGGAAGAAGTGTTGGGCCTCTTAATGAGTATTAAGGTAGGTAAGTCTCCAGGGCCTCATGGGACTTAACCCAAACTATTGAAGGAGACAAGTTACGTAAGTTCTGGAGCCTTGATCAGTACCTTCGTGTCCTCTCTAGCCACAGGCGAGGTCCCAGAGGAATGGCGAGTGGCTAATGTTGTACCTCTATTTCAGAAGGGAACAAGGGAAAATTCCGGAAACTATAGACCAGTGAATCTCACATCAGTTGTAAGGAAATCGCTGGAGAAAATTCTTAGGGCTAGAATATATGACTATTTGGAAACCCATAGCCTAATTAGGAGAGCCAGCATGTCATTACATGGGGAACGTTGTGCTTTACCAACTTGACTGAGTTTTTTGACAAGGTGATGACAGAGAGTGTTGAGGGTAGGGCAGTGGATGTTGTCTACATGGATTTTAGTAAGGTGTTTGACAAAGTCCCTCATGGGAGGCTAGTCAAGAAGATTAAGATGAATGAGGTTCATGGCGAATTGGCTGTTTGGATTCAGAACTGGTTTGTGCATAGAAGACAGAGGGTAGTGGTTGAAGAGACTTATTGGAGCTGGAGATCGGTAATTAGTGGTGTTCCAATAGGGATCTGTGCTGGGACCTCGGCTGTTTGTAATGCATATAAATAACCTGGATGAAAATGTAGATGGGTGGGTTTGTAAGTTTGCAAATGATACCTAGATTGGTGGAGTTGTTGATAGTGTAGAAGACTGGCAAAGAATAGAGCACAATGTGGATCAGTGGCAGATATGGGCAGAGAAATAGCAGCTGGAGTTTAATCCAGATAAACATGAGGTGTTGCACCTTGGTAAAACCAATGGAAGGAGGTAGTACACCGTTAAGGGCAAGACCCCTGTGGACCTGTAATACTATTGTAACGCTGTAATTTCCTTTGGGATCAATAAATTATCTATCTATCCTTAACAGTATTGCTGAGCAGAGGTCTTGGGATCCAAGTTCATTGCTCCTTGTAAGTGGTGACACAGGTCGATAAGGTGGTTAAGAAGGCTTACGGAAAGCTTGCTTTTGTTAGTCGAGGCACTGAGTTCAAAAGACAAGAGGTTAAGTTGTAACTTTATAGAACTCTGCTTAGGCCACATCTGGAGTATTATGTACAGTTCTGGTTGCCCCACCGTAGGACGGATGTTGAAGGATGCCTGGTATGGTGATAGAGGCAAATACACTGGAAGTTTTTAAGAGAAATTTGGATAGGCCAATGGATATAAGGAAGATGGAGAGATTTTGACATTTTGTATGTAGGAGAGGTTGATGTTTGGGTATTTCTAAATGCTTTTTAGCTGGTTCAGCACAACATTGTGGGCTGAATGGCCTGTTCCTCTGCTGTACTGTTCTAGGTGTATCCCGTTATAGTCTCCCTCATTTAGGCATAATACACTGGCTTTAGATTAATCTATTGCACAGTCCATTACAATGCAAAATGTAATCATACTATGATAACTCTCTCCAAGAGGACCCCTAACTACAACATTGTTAATTGATCCTTGAGTTAAAAGCTATCCTTGAACCTGGTGGTACATGTTTTATATCTTCTGCCCAATGGAAAGATATACTAGGGTCCCAAGTGAAGGCCCACATGTGCCTTGAAAGCTTTGCTTGGTTGAGTTCTTGGTCAGGGTCACTCTGTGCTTCTGATCCTCGGAAGAGTAAAGATATGAAATTAGGAGACGTTGTTGAGTGTGAGGAAGATTACATGGGGAACAATCAGTTAGGGAACTGGGCTCAGGAGTGGCAAATGGATTTCAATACAGCTAAGTGTGATGCATTTTGGAAAGTCAAATGAGTGTAGGATTTATACAATGAATGGTAGGGCACCAGGCACTGCAGTGGAACAAAGGACCTAGGACTATGAATACTGTTCACAGACAGACTGGGTGGTGAAAATCGTGTTTAGCATGCCAGCCTACATCAGTCAGGAAAGAGTGTAGGAGATGGGACATTATGCTGCAGTAAATCATTGGTGAAACAGTTTTGTGTAATAATTCTGGTCACCCTGCAAAAGAAAATATGTGGTTTAACTGAGAGAGTACAGGAAAGATTTACAAAGATACTGCCAGAACTAGAGGGCCTGAATTATATGGAGAGGTTGGCCAGACTGAGTCTGTGTTCCCTGGAATGTTGGAGAATGTGGGGCAAGCTTATTAAAGTGTTTACAATCGATGAGAGTCATGGAATCGGTGGATGGGAGCAGTCCTTTTCCGAGAGGAAATGTCTGAGGCTGGTACAATAGCATCATCTGAGAAGTTCTCGAGAGATTTACATGCATGGTTTGGGGCTTCACGGGCTATGGGCCAACTGTGTAAGCACCATGGACTCACTGAGCTGAAGCTCAGTAATCCTTGCAATATTTCTCTACAACTCTGACTCAGCACCATTCCAGACTGCTTCCACCGATTTCTGGCACGTCTATTGCCTGCCGCTCACTGCCGCATCAGGCAGTTTCATACAAACCGCATCATCGAGGATTGGAGACATCACGTGCTTTTCCGACAACTGGCAGGACCAGTCAGACGGCACAGGCTCTTACCCAAAGTACAGTCACCTAAAGACACTGTGTCCTTACACATCTGCCCTGGACACCTCCTGTTACAAGTGCCTATTTGGTTTTGGTGCCCCCCCCCCCATGCACAAAGTCTATGACTGCTGTACATATTGTTCTTCACCAGTCTACTATGATATAATTGGTAAGAGGTACTCTCCCGCCTATCTTTGCAGTAATCCCTGTATTCATTTGCAAAGTGTTCTGGAAGCTGGAAGAGCACTGCTTGTACTGCAGTATATCTTTTCAGAGCTGGTGTAATGATCACACACTTTGTGCTACGTTACACCAGCTCTGAAAAGGCTGCTTTCATTGTCGCCAGAGACTTTAATTGAGGGTCACTGACTAAAGTCTCCCTGAAGTTTTGTCAACACATCCAGATGAGCACACAGGGAGATCGCATACTCGACACCCGCTACTCTCCCTTCTACAATACTTACAAAGCACTCCTTCACCCGCCGCTTGGGAAGTCTGATCACTCCTCCATCCTGTTCTGCCCGTGTACAGGCAGAAGCTGAAACAAGAAGTGGCCATAGTTAAAACCCTCCACTGCTGGTTCGACCAATCAGTCTCCATGCTGCAGGACTGCTTTGATGACATCAACTGGAATATCTTTTGTGATGAGAATCTCTCTGAGTTCACAGAAGGGGTCATGAGCTTCATCTGGAAGTGCACCAAGGACATTGTCCCCCTAAAGTCAGTCAAGGCCTATCCAAACCAGAAACCCTGGATCAAAAGTTCCATGCTCACTGCACTCACCACGTGAGACAGAGCTTTTGCCACCAGTAACCACCAGGAACTCAAGACTTGCAGCTGCATTCTACGCAAAGGCATCAAGGCAGCAAAACGACAATAGAGGGACAAGATCCAAACACAGCTCTCCACCGACAACACACACAGCTTATGACAAGGTCTGCACACCATCACATCTTCAAAGATAACACAGTGGTGCTGCCAACATCTCTGTCTCTTTCACAGATGAGCTAAAGTCTTCATTTGCTCAGTTCGATGTTGCCAACACTGAGCCCCCAAGGAGAACCACCGATGCAACCTGCACCTCGGTCATCTCTGAGGCTGAAGTACGCAGGGGTTTCCAGAGTGGACAGTCACAAGGCTGCGGGACTTCATGGTGTCCCTGGGCGGGTGCTCAGGATGTGTGCAGCACAACTGGCAGGAGTGTTTACAGACATTTTTAATCTCTCCCTCTCCCAGTGTAGAGTGCCCTCCTGCTTCAAAACATCCACCATTGGCCCTGTACCTAAAAAGACCAAGGGAATGTGCCTGAACAACTGGCATCCTGTTGCACTCACCTCAATAGTCAGTAAAAGTTTTGAGAGGCTGACAAGAACTACATCTGCAGCTTGCTACCACCCACACTGGACCCCCTATAGTTTGTCTACCAACACAACCAATCGACAGATGATGCAATAGCCACAGCTCTACATACCGTCCTTACACATCTGGGAGAAAGGATGCTGATGTGAGAATGCTCTTCTTGGTCTACAGTTCAGCATTCAACACCATAATTCCCTCCAGGCTCAACAAAAAGCTCAGAGACCTCAGCCCTCACCCTGCCTTGTGCAGCTGGATCATGAACTTCCTGTCAGATCACTGGTTAGTGGTAAGAGAGGGCTCCCTCGCCTCTGCCCCTCTGACCCTCAACACAGGAGCCCCCCCAAGGCTGTGTCCTAGGCCCCCTCCTTTACTCTTTGTACATCCATGACTACGTTGCCACCCACAGCTCCAATCTGCTAATTAAATTTGCAGATGATACTACAGTCGGCTCTCCTTATCCGCGGGTTCCGCATGCACAGATTCAACCAACTGCTATCGGGAAAATCCAGAAGTGCTCTTCCAGCACTCGTTGTTTGAGCATGTACAAACTATTTTTTTCTTGTAATTATTCCCTAAATAATACAGTATGCCAACTACTTACATAGCATTTACATTGTGTTAGGTATTATAAGTAATCTAGAGATGATTTAAAAGTACAGGCAGTCCCCGGGTTATGAAGGAGTTCCATTCCTGAGTCCATCTTTAAAACGGATTTGAAGTCAGAACAGGTACATTCGGTATTATTTAGTGTCAGTTAGTCAAACGTTTGTCTTAGTATATAGTATATATTTTACCTTTATATGCATATATACTTAAGAAACATATGTATTTCAATAATCAAACACTGTGTTGCTTAGTAAAAATTGTAGCTTTCATCGGGGCAGGGCCTTTCACATGCTCCATTAAAATTGTTCCGATCATTGACCGACTGTAGCCTAACCCTTTTCCAATGACCGATGGCATTTCACCTCTTTCCAATCACTGTATTACTTCCACCTTATTTGCGGATTCACAGCGGCACCGGTTCCTAAGGACCACCACAACTAAACAAGTTAAATAAGGTCTGGGGTTCCGCTGGGTCCTAAGGTCCACCTCATTGACACAGGTGAGATAAGGGACTTGAGCATCCGCGTTTTTTGGTATCTGCGGGGGGTCCCTGCGGATAAGGAGGGCCGACTGTGTATTGATTTGCCTTATCTCAAATAATAACGAGGTTGCCTACAGAGAAGAAGTCATCACCCTGACACGGTGGTGTCAAGAAAACAACCTCTCCCTCAATGTCGCAAGAACAAAGGAGCTGGTTGTGGACTACAGGAGGAATGGAGAGAGGCTCACCCCTATTGACATCAATGGATCTGGGGTTGAGAGGGTAAACAGCTTCAAGTTCCTCGTGTTACACATCACTGAGGATCTCACTTGGTCTGTACATACTGGATGTGTGGTGAAAGAAGCACAACAACACCTTTTACCTCAGACAGCTGAACAAGTTCAGCATGAGTCCCCAAATCCTAACGACTTTCAACAGGGGCACAACTGAGAGCATCCTGACTGGCTGCATCACTACTTGGTATGGGAACTGTATTTCCTTCAATCGCAGGGCTCTGTAGAGATTGGTGGGGACAGCCCAGCACATCTGTGGATGTGAACTTCCCACCATTCAGGACATTTAGAGCAACAGGTGCATAAAAGGAGCCCGAAGGATCATTGGGAACCTGAGTCACCCCAACCACTAACTGTTCCAGCTGCTATCATCCGGAAACAGTACTACAGTGTTAAAACCAGGACCAACAGGCTCCGGGACAGCATCTTCCACCAGGCCATCAAACTGACACAGTTGTATTTTTGGGCAATACTGACTGTTCTATTGTATATCTTGCTGTACATACTATTTATCACAAATTACTATAACTTGCACATTGCACATTCAGACAGATGTAACGTAAAGATTTTTACTCCTCATGTATATGAAGGATATAAAAATAAAGTCAATTCAATTCAATTCAATGATCCACCCACACTTTGCACTGCCGGAGATCACGTGCAGCACCAGGGACAGTCAGGCAGACCGTCACATGGGGGAGGGCCAAGATACCTAGAACTCCAAGGTACCATGAACCCCAAACCCAGCCTGGCTCCTGTGTTCTCTCCCCTCTGCCGTAAAGGGTGCAATTTCTGCCTTAAGCTCCTGATGGGAATGAAGCCAGGCCCACGTGAGCACAAAACACCCTCACTTTCCTTTTAACCCATTCCACTTGGAAGATCCCATTCGGCAGAAGGTTTATATGCAACACCTGTTTAGTGCAACAAGGGAGGGAAAATTCACATTAAATTCAGCACTTTTTAATCTACATTCTGTTACATTGTCTCTCTTTTCTCTAGAGCACTGAGTATGACATTCTTGTCACTGAGTAAGACATTCTTACAATCCTTCTATGACCACTTCTCTCTAAACAAAATAAGCTCATTAATGATATAGTAGCATTCACTGTTATCAGGACACCTCACAGTGCTTGCCAATTATGAATCATTTTTCAAGTGTTTGTCACTATTATGTTTATACAATGGACCTGCAAAAAGCCTGCAAATGTAACAGGACAATAACTGGATGATTTGCACTCAGTTGTTGATCAGGGAATAAAGTGGTTGGCCCACTGGGGAAAATGCAAAGGTGGACAGATAACAAAGGACAATGCTCCAAAGTACAGCCCTTGCACAGTATCAGATCTGAGGGTGATACTGGTCCTTTGGAGGCAATACTCTTTCCCACCTCACACTTACTTATTTATTCATTAAAAAATAAATATGAGGTGGCCAGGTGGCAAAGGATGATACCTGAAATGGTACCGTCATTCCTCAGTTTTGTTGTCAAATCTCTTGCAGTTTTCTGATTCAGAGCAAAAGTGCTACCATTAAGCCATGGCTGACAAGCTGAAAGCAAAATATGCAATCCTCTCTGAACTTGTTTTCATACAATGCTTTTTTATTCATTTCTGTGAATCATTTTTTAATGTTTAACGCAGCTTCTGATTGACATTTTTCAACCTTCACTACAACCCAGCCTCAAGTCTCTCAAAAGTCTCACCATAAAAATCATATTTTATTATTATAATATAATCTTGTTTGTTATCCATATGGATGATAATATAGCAAACTGAAATTTGTGAATGACACCAAAATTGGGCAGCATAGTAGACTCCAAGGAAGCGATGTTCCCTCCATGCACACATCTTTTGCTACCAGCCCACAAAGGAATTTAAACTGTGCACAAAAGGATGTCACCCTTTATCACGTTGGCATGTTAAGTATATTTCATGATCGTACACAACCACATTTCCTTTTCCAGTTTCTGATCCGAACAGTGTTGACAACATGGAGTTTGCAATGATCTGTCTGCAAATTTTAGAACAGGCTTATTTATACCATTTTTATTAAGGAAATTATTCAATGCTCACATGTCATTGCCACTGGACAAAAAAAAAAATTTGGTCACCTAGCGACAGGGAAGATGGAAGCAACTTATAAAGAGAGCAGAATCTACAAGAATGTTGCTGAAACTTCAGGACCTGAATTACAGGGTAAGATTGAATAGGTTAGGACTTTATTCCCTAGGCCTAGAATGCTGAAGACTGAGGGGTATAGGTAGGGTAAATATAGATGGGAGAAGAATGGAGTTCTATGGTCCAGTTGCAGGTTGATGGGACTAAGCAGATAAATGGTTTAGTATGGACTAGATGGGCTGAAAGACCTATTTCTGTGCTCTATGATTCCATGGCTATATGACTAAAGTCGATATTATTGGCTATATCAAAGCTCAATTTGTTGCTGTTTATATGAATAAGATTACCACTCTACAGAGGAAAACATATAAATTATACATTCACAGCTGGATTTTTTTCATTTCACTAATAGCCTGCACTCTTAATATTTCCATTCCACAGTCAAGAGAGTCAAAGAGTCTTACAGCGTCATACAGCAAGGAAACAGGTTCTTTGATGCTATGAGTCATTCATGCTAATATTCATTTTTTATTTTTGTCGCATTTTCCCCAAACTGCTCCCTGGTGCTCCCACTCATCTACACACTGTGCCTTTAAACTGAAAAAGACTGACTGTTTTTATCTGCTACAATTACATCAGGTTTCTATTACATATTTCCAAAGTCCAACTAATGTTTCTGTTTGTAAAGGTCCTGCTTGTAAATGGTCAGAAATTCCAACCTACCCAGAGGATGAAATTTTCTTTATTAGAATGTGGGGCCAAAATCTCTCCAATAAGTGACAATAGCACAGAACATCTATTCAGAACAAGAATCCATATCAGGTTTATTGTCAGTGACATACTGTGTGTCATGGAATTTGTTCTTTTGAGGCAACAGAACATTAGTTACAATGAGAAATACATAATATTAAAAATGTTAATATAAAATAGGACAAGTGATGCAAAATAGTGAGATACCTTTCATGGTCCTTTCAGAAATCTGATGGCAGAGAAAAAAAAAGCTGTTCCTAAAATGTTGAGTGTGTGCCTTCAGGCTCTTGTACCTTCACTGATGGTAGAAACGAGAAGAGGGCGTTGTCCTGGGTGGTGAGGGTCCTTATTGATGGATGTCGCTTTTTGAGCATTGCCTTTTGAAGATTTTCTCAATTGTGGTGAGGCTAGTGGCCACAGTAGAGTTCACTGAGTTTAAATCCCACTGCAGCTTTTCCTAGTCGTGTGCATTGGCACCTCCGTACCTGATGACGATGCAATCAGACAGAATGTTCTCCAGAGTACGTCTGTAGAAATTTGCTAGAAATTTTGGTGACATGCAAAATCTCCTCAGACTCCTAATGAAACATAGCCACTAGTGTGCTTTCTTCATATTTGCATCAAAGTGCTGGGCACAGGATAAATTTAAGATGGTGACACGCAGAAACCTGAAAATAATCACCTTTCCACTGTTGAACTCTTTGATAAGGACTGGTGTGTGTTCTTCCAACTTCCTCTTCCTGAAGTCCACAATCAATTCCTTGGTCTTACTGACATTGAGTCCAAGGTTGTTGTTGTGACACCACTCAACCAGCTGATCTATGTCGTTCCTGTACGCCTTCTCGTCACCATCTGAGGTTCTGCCATCAACGGTTGTGTCATTAACAAATTTAGAGTTACGTATTGAGTGGAGCACCAACACAGAGGCTGTGTACAAGAAGGGCCAGAGTCGCCTTTACTTCCTGAGGAGAATGAGGTCCTTTGGAGTATGCAGGCCTCTCCTTCTCATGTTCTACCAGTCTGTTGTTGCCAGTACAATATTCTATGTGGTGATGTGCTGGAGCAATGGCATCGGCCAGATGATGTCTACAGGCTTAATAAGCTGATTGGAAAGACTGGCTCTTTTATGGAAGTCAATCTGGACACACTGGAGCCTGTGGTAGAACAAAGGACCCTACAGAAAATCCTGGTAATTCTGGACAATGTTTCTCACCCTCTGCATGCCACCTTGGCTGAACAGAGGAACACTTTTAGTAATAGACTAAGATGGCAGCTCCAAAGAGCGCGATATAAGGTGATTCTTACCCTCGGCCATTAGGCTCTATAATGAGTCAACGTATAGCTGGGGAAGTGATGACCCCCTCCAGTTAGACTCTTCGAGGTAACTTATTTTTTATTCTTTCTTCTAATCTATGTATATTTGTATATCTGTGCATTTGTAATGCTACTGTAACACTGTAAATTCCTTTGAGATCAATAAAGTATCTATCTTTCCCTCCAATTCATGTACCTATCTAAGAGTCTCTTAAATGGCTCTATTGTATCTGCCACAACCAACACTTCTGATAATACATTAGAGGCACCTTTGCCCCAGAGATCTCCTTTGAACTCTCTCCCTCTCACCTTAAATGTCAATTCTCTAGTATTAGACACTTCAGTCCTAGGAAAACAATACTGACTGTCTATTCTATCAAAGCCTCTCTTGATTTTATAAACGAGTCCAGAGAAAACTAATAATTTTAATTTCAAAACCAATTAACTAATGGTTTTATAAACCAATCCCAAGAGTGGCCAGTGAGGGTTGTCTCAGTGAATTACACCATCCCATGCCAGAAGGAAATGAGTGACTATGACATGTCTAGAAGGATCATGGGATTTCAGGACTAATGTGAATCATCTAGAAATTACAAGATCAATTTTCAATCTGAATGCTGAGCTACACTGAGATGAAGCCCACTGCAATGACCTGTATTACTACCACAAAGATGCTGTGCAACCTCATGCACCAGCATTAAGGAAGAGGCCCCTCAACAATATATAGAATAGTCGTCCTTCACACCTCTTTTACCAAGTTCCGATACTGGGCCCAACAGATTGATGCAATCACGAAGAGGCATGCCAACAGCTTTACTTTGTTAGAAGCTTGAGGAGATTCAGTATGTCAGCGAAGACCCTTCCAAATTTCTACAGACGTTCAGCAGAGACCATTCAGGCTGGTTGAATCGTAACTGGTATGGAAGCTCCAGTGATCACAAGAGGCTACAGAGCATTATACAGCCAGCTCCATTACGGACACAACCCTTCCAGCGTGGCGGACAGCTTTAAGGGTGCCCCAAGAAAATGGCATCTATCAATAAATATCTTCCCCACTGGGGACATACCCGCCTCTCATTACCACCGTTGGGGACATACCTGCCTCTCCTTGCCACCACTGGGGACATACCTGCCTCTCATTACCACCATTGGGGACATACCTGCCTCTCATTGCCACCGTTGGGGACATACCTGCCTCTCATTACCACCACTGGGGACATACCTGCCTCTCATTACCACCACTGGGGACATACCCGCCTCTCATTACCACCACTGGGGACATACCTGCCTCTCATTACCACCACTGGGGACATACCTGCCTCTCATTACCACCGTTGGAGACATACCTGCCTCTCATTACCACCACTGGGGACATACCTGCCTCTCATTACCACTGTTGGGGACATACCTGCCTCTCATTACCACCACTGGGGACATACCTGCCTCTCCTTGCCACTGGTGGGGACATACCTGCCTCTCATTACCACCGTTGGGGACATACCCACCTCTCATTACCACTGTTGGGGGCATACCTGCCTCTCATTACCACCGTTGGGGAGCAGGTACAGGAGCCTGAAGAGCTACACTCAATGATTCAGAAACAGCTTCGTCCCCTCTGCCACCAGACTTATGGACAGTCCCTGAACAGTCCTTGGTATCCCTTTTTGTGGCACTATTTATTTTTGTAATTTATAATAATAGAAAACCTACAGCACAATACAGGCCCTTCGGCCCACAGAGCTGTGCCGAACATGTCCTTACCTTAGAACTACCTGGGGTTACCCATAAACCTCTATTTTTCTAAGCTCCATGTACCTATCCAGGAATCTCTTAAAAGATCCTGTCATATCCACCTCCACCACTGCCACCGGCAGCCCATTCCACACACTCACCACTCTCTGCGTAAAAAACTTATCCCTGACATCTCCTCTGCACCTACTTCCAAGCACCTTAAAACCATGCCCTCTCCACATGATCAAAGCCTCTCATCATCTTGTACACCTCTATCGGGTCACTTCTCATCCTCCGTTGCTCCAAGAAGAAAAGGCCGAGTTCACTCAACCTATTCTCATAAAGTTGTTATGGTCCGGCCTGGAGCCCGCTTTCCGAGTCTTGATCCAGTCCGCGGACTCTGGACTCCGGGTCTTGTAGCCGTCCCTCCTTTCACACTTAAGCCCAAATAGGATCATCTTGGCCTAAGGAGGTGCACCTGAGACCTATCGGCTGGCAGGTGTATATATAAGGGGCTCTGGGACTTAATCTAGTTGGGGGTTGTCCTGTTTCTCTTGTACTGTCTGGTTTTCCTTTTTTGTGCTGTTTGCCTGGCTTGGAGTACCCACTGTTAATCATCTAGTTCTGTAAGTCTGTTCTTGTAGTCACCCTGGACCGAGCTCCCTTCTGATCCCGTGCCTCTGTTGGGTGAGCAGGCTGGACTGCTGTGGCCTGGTGGGGGACTCTGACCCTTTCCTACCTCTCTCTTCTGATGGGTTGTGCCCTGCAACCTGCCCAGGTGCTCCATGTCTTGCCCAGGCCCCTGTGTTCCTGCCTGAGAGGTGGCCCTGCCCAGGAGCTATGTGGCCTGCCCTGAGGACTCTGACCCTTTCCTACCCCTTGCTTCTGATGGGTGGTGCCCTGTGACCTGCCTAGGCCCCTGTGTTCCTGCCTGGGAGGCTGGCCCCTGCCCAGAAGTAATGTGGCCTACACAGGGGGCTGTCCTCCCAGCATTCCTTGTCCCATAGACCCATCCTTTAGCCTAGCCAGGGCCCAGCCTTTGCCATGAACTCTCTGAACCCCAGGATCACTCATGCCATGGTCTCCCCATCTTGTTCTATCCTTTTGTTATTCCTCTCCTGCCCCTAGTGCTTCAGTGCTGGTGTCCTGCATTTGGGTCCAGCCTCCATAACCCCTTGTGACAAAGGCATGTTCCCCAATCCAGGCAACATCCTTGTAAATCTCCTCTGCACATGTTCTATAGTTTCCACATCCTTCCTGTAATGAGGTGAAAATAACTGAGCACAGTACTCCAAGTGGGGTCTGACCAGTGTCCTACATAGCTGTAACATTACCTCTCGGCTCTTAAACTCTTTCGCATGGTTGATGAAGGCCAATGCACTGTCTGCCTTCTTAACCACACAGTCAACCTGTGCAGCAGCTTTGAGTGTCCTATTCAACTTGATGCCTTCCAAAAGCTCCAGCACGTCCCCTTTCTTAATGTCTTTATGCTCAAGCTTTTCAGTCTGCTGTAAGTCATCCCTACAATAGTCAAGATCCTTTTCCAAAGTGAATACTGAAGCAATGTGTTCATTAAGTACCTCTGCCATCTCCTCTGGTTCCATACACATTTTTTCACTGTCACACTTGATTGGTCCTATTCTCTCACGTCTTATCTACTTGCTCTTCACAAACTCGTAGAATGCCTTGGGGTTTTTCTCAATCCCGCTCACCAAGGCTTCTCATGGCCCCTTCTGGCTCTCCCAATTTCATTCTTAAGCTCTTTCCTGCTAGCCCTATAATCTTCTAGATCCCTATCATTACCTAGTTTTTTGAACCTTTTGTAAGCTTTTCTTGACTAGATTTTCCACGTTTGTACATTACAGTTCCTGTACCCTACCATCATTTCCCTGTTCCATTGGAACACGCCTATGCAAAACGCCACACAAATATCCCATGAACATTTGCCACATTTCTGCCATATATTTCCCTGAAAACATCTGTTCCCAATTTATGCTTACTCCTAACTTGTCTGTTTCTATCCATCTCCAATGCTATGGTAAAGGAGATAGAATTATGATCACTATCTCCAAAATGTTCTCCCACTGAGAGATCTGACACAAGACCAGGTTCACTTCCCAATACCAGATCAAGTACAGCCTGTCCTCTTGTAGGCTTATCTACATATTGTGTCAGGAAACCTTCCTGAACACACCTAACAAACTCCACCCCATCTAGTGAGATGCCAATCAATATTAGGGAAATTAAAATCTCCTACCATGACAAACCTGTTGTTATTACACTGTGTTGCCTTTATGGCATTTGTTTAGTTTATAATATTTTCACTTTAGTGATTCGTTTGTTAGCATTTTCTAGTTAAAGTTAAGATTGTTTAAAGTAAATTCGTTGTCTGTGATATATCGTGGCATGCGATGACGTCACACCCGGTTTCGCTGCGTCCTGTGGGAAAATACCGGTTTGGAGAAACGGGAAGGAGGGGGCTCACATGTGCAGGATCAGCGCAGGAGAAGTTTTCTTTCTACTCACTAGAAACATCAGTGAAGCAACGCTGTAAGCTCATGAGATAATCGATATGTTGAATTTAAAATGTTAACGCTGATTCTGTTAAAAGTAATGACGGTTGATAAGGTTTATGTTTTTGTTAAAGAGTTGCAGATAGTTTGTGTTGAAGTGTATTTAAAGCAGTCAATGGTGTAGGTAGATTCTGACTGTATGTTGCACTTTAATGTAATGTAGTTGTAGTTTTACTTTTGCAAGTATTTATGATGTAAATGTGATATCACGAAGGAAACAAATACTGTATACATTTTGTATTGTTTTATCAACAGTTTTCACCATACATTAATGTGGAAGAGTGAACAGTAAACGGTTAATCTTACTGCGATCCTGTTTTCATTGACTACGGTTTACCTCGGTGTTTAGTTCAGAGTTCTCTTACACCTGAGCAAGAACACTACATACAACTTTCCAGAATCTGTCTCCCTATCTGTTCCTCCATGCCCCTGTTACTATTAGGTCGTCTATTAAAAAAAACACCCAGTAGAGTTATTGACCCTTTCCTGTTCCTAACTTCCACCCACAGAGACTTGGTAGACAATCCTTCCATGATTACCTCCTTTTCTGCAGCCGTGAAACTATCTCTGATCAACAGTGCCATGCCCCCACCTCTTTTGCCTCCTTCCCTGTCCTTTCTGAAACATCTAAAGCCTGGCACTCAATGTAACCATTCCTGCCCCTGAGCCATCCAAGTCTCTGTAACGGCCACAACATCACAGCTCCAAGTACTGATCCGTGCTCTAAGCTCTTCCCCTTTGTTCATGATTGTATTAAAATAGATACATCTCAAACTATCGGTCTGAGTACATCCCTTCTCTATCACCTGCCTATCCTCCCTCTCGCACTGTCTATAAGCTTTTTCTACTTGTGAGCCAATTGCCCCTTCCTCCATCTCTTCAGTTTGGTTCCCACCCCCCAGCAATCCTAGTTTAAACTCTCCCCAATAACCTTATCAAACCTCCCTGCCAGGATATTGGTCCCCCTTGGATTCAAGTGCAACCTGTCCTTTTTGTACAGGTCACACCTGCCCCAAAAGAGGTCCCAATGATCCAGAAATCTGAATCCCTGCCCCCTGCTCCAATCCCTCAGCCACACATTTATCCTCCACCTCACTCTATTCCTGTACTCACTGTCATGTGGCACAGGCAGTAATCCCGAGATTACTACCTTTGAGGTCCTGTTTTTCAACTTCCTTCTGAACTCCCTGTAGGACCTCCTCCCTTTTCCTACACATGTTGTTGTACCACGACCTCTGGCTGTTCACCTTCCCACTTCAGGTTATCGTGGACGCGGTCAGAAACATCCCAGACCTTGGCACCTGGGAGGCAAACTACCATTCGTGCTTCTTTCCTGTATCCACAGAATCGCCTGTCTGAACCCCTAACTATAAAGTCCCCTATCACTGCTCCCACCCTCTTCCATTCCCTACCCTTCTGAGCCACAGGGCCAGACTCTGTGCCAGAGGTGCAGCCACTGTTGCTTCCCCCAGGTAGGCCGTCTTCCCCAACAGTACTCAAGCAGGAGGATTTATTGTTCTCCGAACTCCCTGTAGAGACTGCCACAGGGGTACTCTCTAGCATCTGACTCTTGCCCTTCCCTCTCCTGACTGTTACCCACTTATCTGTTTCCCGAGGCCCTGGTGTGACTACCTGCCTATAGCTCCTTTCTATCATCTCTTCACTTTCCCTGACCAGCCAAAGGTCATTGAGCTGCTTCTCCAGTTCCCTAACGCGGTCCCCAGGGAGCTGCAGCTCGACGCACCTGCCACGGATGTGGCTGTCCAGGAGGCTGGGAGTTTCCCGGACTTCCCACGTCTGACACTCAGTACAGAACACCGGCCTCACAGACATACTTACTATTCTTCACAAGTAACTTACCTCGCCTCGGCCCATTATCGCCTAAGCCCTGTTGAGCCAAAGCCCTCCTACGCTGTCTCCCACTCCTCTGATGCCAGCTCTATAAAGCTGTCTTCTTTTTAAACTCTTCCCGCCGGTCTAACTCACTGACGTCCACGTGCTTGCACAGTCATGCCTCAATCAAACTGATGAAGAAAAAGCTTAGATAATTTAATGTCTCATGTAGTCACGTGGCAGAACAACAAATTTCATGTCATCTATGTCAGTGATTCTGATTCTAATTTTGATGGTATCTTGTCCTGTTGGTGGTTTCAATCAGTATTAAGGCTTTTTACCCCATCTTGGCCACTTCAGAGACTCTGTGGTACCTGAAGGTACTGCAAAAAAAAAAAATCCCCATCAAAGATTTCTTCACCACTACTGTTAATCTGACTGCCTTGATTAATTCTCCCCCCCCCCCTTTCTTGAACAGAAAGTTAACTTTTACAATCTTCCATTCCTCTGGCACCTTTCCCTTACCTAAGGTTTGAAAGCTTGTGGAATCAAGAGCTTCTGTACATTCTATTGTCAATGACACAGAAATTCAGGGAAGCATGGTTACTAATTATTGCTTTAAGGTACAACAAGTAAGCTGATTATATATCTGCCAGCTTTCTCCAAAAGCTGGCTCTAAAAACTGTTTGCGATGTGATATCACTGCAGCCAATTCCCTTTATCCTCCAGTTCTGGCAATTACTGATTCTCTGCTCACTCTGTCTCTGCACCGCCAACTGCTTCGGGCTCTCCACCACCATCCACCTCCTTTTGTCCAGCTCTATCTTCCCAAAGTAGTTTACAAAATGAAAAGCTGCCAACCAAAATACATTGAATCATATGGTCACGCTTTCCTGAGCCTTCGCCAATTACTCTTGCAAATTCCAGTCAGTCACACAATCTTAGAAAAGCATGAACTCAGTGTGAGGACAAAATCCAGGATTCCTTTTTCTGATAGAGACACAAGAGTAAATTTATATTCCAGAATCTGGAAAACAATCTGCTGGAGGAACTCAGCAAATCTGTGGGGCAAAGGAATTTTGACATTTATGATCAAAATAATTTTGTGTGTTTTAATTGACAGGACAATTTTAGATACTAAGTGTATTATCAATAAAGTATACAGTATTTATGGAACCTTTCAGTGAGGTTAATAGGCTTTGAGAAAAAGAAATGCACCAGCTTGGTTTCTGACTCATTATCCTTGTAGGGAAATCCTATTATTCATAGTATTGACCACTGTAAAATCCAATAAAAGTGCGAGATTAATTATGCTAAACATAAGCCATAATTATAGTCCTTTCTTCTCCATTTGATTGTAATTAATTGTGATGGCCTAACAGGTGGTTTCAGGTGAGCCAAGGGCAAGGAACGAGAGTGGAGCTTTGTAATGTGAAGAAGTGCAGAGTGAGGGGTTGGTGCACCAGGTAAGGAGAAGCATAACTGGGCTGAAAAGGCAAAGCGAAGTGAGAGTGAACTACATCAGGAAGGGAGCTACTGAGTGGCAGGGAGACGTGCAGAGGGTCAAGATGGCTCAGAGTGCATCAGGCAAACAGGGTACAACTGAAGTGAATCTGTGAAGGGCGACTCATCAGCCACCAGGAGTAGGAACTCTGTTGTTCTTCTGTAAGATCCGGAGGTCACAGGACTGCCAACATTTATTGCCCAACTTGAATCGCCCTTTAACCGAGTGAACAAGAACCACTGAAGCTCATGGACCGCTTTGCACTACAATGGACATTTCTTTTGTTCTACTTGTGTTCTTTCTTGTATAAATTGCGTATAATTCATGTTTATGATTTTCTTGTGAAAGTTGCTTTTACGATGCTCTGTGCCTGAGATGCTGCTGCAAATTTTATTGTACTTGAGCATATAACAATAAACTCAACTTTGACTTAGGCCTAACATTTAATAAAGTGGCAGGATTGTCACAGTGCCTCCAATCACTATCACTTAAGAGTGTTATACATCATTTCTCCAATTTAGCACCTCTGGACAAGCCAACATATGCAGAAGAAAGCTACACAGCCTCTCAAACTTATGGTGTCAATACATATCCTGACAGATCTCACTCTAACCACAGCTCCACAATCCCACCCTCATGCAATAATATTCACCCCCTTGCTTAGCAATTGCTTGTCTTAATTATTCAAAAATACCACTTACATCTTTTCTGAGCAAGAGAATCCCAAAGATTAACACCCTCTGAGAGAAAAAATAAAATTGCCTCATCTGTCTTATAAGGGTGACCCTCCCCCCCCCCAGTTTTATACAGTAATGTTTAGTTTCAAATTCTTCCACAATGAGGAAACAAATACCCCCTCCAAATCCACTCTTGTCAATATTCCTTAGGATCATACGGTAAATGTTTCATCATGTAACCAGTGAACATTCCAGGCGAAAACCAGATTCTTCGAGGTGAAGTTCATTACCTCAGCATCTGCCTCAACCTCCCTTCCAAATAATTCAAGTATTTTCAGGCTGGTGTCACTGCAGCTACCAGCTTGAAAGGTTCCAGTTTAAGATGCTGCTGCTGAATCTCAGTGTATTCAGGCTGGTGGCTAATGAAACAAGGAAAACAACTAAGTACTTTGTCAATCGCTCTTTTTCTGATAAACAGTCACTGTAACCAATAGCCTCTAACTTCCCTTTTGACCTGGAGGCAACGCGATGTGGCAGAACCCAGGCAAAGCAGTGGGCCTGTCACCGAGAGTGAGGAAGATTCATGGTTCGATCACGGGGTGAATTGGAAAGGTCAGCTACAGGCTGCGGAGCGTATCAAAGTGGCTGAACCCCATGTTTGGATGATAATTCAGATTGAAACGGTCAGGGGGTCAGGGCCCAAGGCAAGAGATGGGTTGGTTCAGCTTGCTGCTCCACTCTAAGCTGAACTAAGGGTCTGCGGACGAGCTCTCTTTCTGGACTTCAGTTCAGAACACTATTTGTTTGCATGATTCTTTTTCTCTGAGCACTGCATGTTTGACAGTCTTTTTTTCAATGTGTTCTTTTGGGTTTGTTTCTTGGCCTATTAGGAGACGGATCCCAAGGCCACATTGACAAATTGTATGCAGTTTTGATCACCCAGCTACAGGGAAACAGCCACTAAGCTGGAAAGAATGCAGAGGGGATTTACAAAGACATTGCCAGGACTGAGGGCCACAGTTATGGAGAGAGGTTAGGTATAAAGCATAGAGCATAGGGAAATGAGGGGTGTATAAAATCATGAGGGGGTGAATGAGCACAGTTTTTCTCCAGCGGTTGGAGAAATCAAGAACTAGAGGGCACAGGTTTAAGGTGAGAGGTGAAAGATTTAATAGGAACCTGAGGACAACCTATTCACCCTAAAGGTGGTCAGTATTTGGCATGAGCTGCCAAAGGAAATGGTTGAGCCAGTTACATTAGTATCATTTAAAAGGTACTTGGACAAGTCCAAGGATTGGAAGAGGGATGTGGGCTAAACATGGGCAAATAGGAATAGTTTAAATGGAAATCGGGATTGACATGGAACAGTTGCAGTATTATAGATAACTGTGACATTGATGAATCACTGAGCTTCAACTGCTCCGCCTACTGGTGGTAGAAGGTAGTGCGAAGCAGAATGGAAGTTGAAATCGAGAATCACTTGAAAACTTTTTTCACAAACTGCAAAAAGCCAATTGTGTCTTTGGAAAGTCATCAAGGTACATTACATAGCTTATTTTTAAAAACATGGAACTTTATGTTACAGAATATGAATTATTTGCGACTGGATGGTGATAACGTTGGTGAATTTGCTACTTCACAACTTTGACCCAAGTTAAATGCTGACCCTGGATGCTGTCTGTGTAGATTTTGCACATTTTCTCTGTGACTTTGTGCTCCTGTTTCCTCCCATATCCCAAAGGGCAAGCTGTTGGTAGGTTAATTGGCATGTACAGAGAAAGACAAAGTGGTGAAGATGACATGTTATGACTCACTGTACCAAGTCACACGGTTTCATCTATCACCTTGTGTTTCTCTCTCCCCTCTCCATGCCCTCCCCCCACCTTTTAAATCTACTCCTCATCTTTCTTTCTCCAGTCCTGCCTGATGCACCATCAATAACTCACACTGAGACGTAAGGCGAGATATCGGCTTTTATTGACTGGAAGAAGGAACCAGGAGTGAGTGTCTATCATACTATGTCCTGGAGACTGAGGCCGAGCGTCAGGCCTCAGATCGCCTTTATACAGGGGCCTGTGGGAGGAGCCACAGGAGCAGTCAGCCGGGGGGGTGTCCAGACAGGCACATAGTTCACCACACTGCCGAAGGGTCTCGGCCGAAACATTGACTGTACATTTGTCCATCGATGCTGCCTGGCCTGCTGAGCTCCTCCAGCATTTTGTGTGTGTTGCTTGAGTCACGCGGAAGCTGTAACTTCAAAATATAAAACTCTTTATCTACACAGCAGACCTTCAGGAGAGAGAGACAGAGTCTGCAAGAGTCTCACTCTCCTGACAGAATGTGCTATATAATTTTTAAAAACAAAGGTAACAAAGATTAACTTTATTTGTCACATGTACATTGAAACATCAAGGCATACAGCAGTGAAACTGTCAATGACCAACACGAAAGTTGGGAGATTGAACTGGTGGCAACCACAAGTGAAGCCACATTTTCAGTGCCGTCATAGCATGCTCACAACTTACCAACCCTAACCATACATCTTTGGAGTATGGGTGGAAACCAGAGCATCTGGAGGAAACCCATGCAGTCATGGGGAAATTTCAATGGCTGCCATCACCTATAGTTACATCAACTTCTGTGTGGACTACAATGTTCCGGCAAGAACTGTCCTTTGTTATTCAAATAACAAGCCATGGGTAACAAAGGACATTAAGGACATCCTGAACGCTAAAAAGAGGGCGTTTGGAGATGGAAATAGGGAGGAGCTGAGAACAATACAAAGGGACCTGAAAGCCAAAATCAGGGAGGCTAAAGACAGGTATAGGAGGAAACTTGAGTGGAAACTCCAGCAGAACAACATGAGAGAGGTCTGGACTGGGATGAGGACCATCACTGGGTTCCAGAAAACTAGCAACAGAGAAGCTGAAGGCAGAGTGGACAGGGCCAACGAACTTAACCCGTTCTTCAACAGATTTGACACTGTGGCCCCTGCCCATCCCCCACTATTCATCTGTTGTCGGCCCCCAACCAACACATACTCCACTCTCCCCTCCTCACAGCCCCCCACCCTGCTCTCATGACTACACCCCTCCCCCACCTGAAACCACCACGGTGGGCTTCACAGCTGAACAGGTGAGAAGACAGCTGAAACGTCTCCATTCAAGCAAGGCTGCAGGCCCGGATGGTGTCAGCCCCAGGGTGCTCAAAGCCTGTGCCCCCCCCCCCCCAGCTATGTGGAGTACTTCACCATGTTTTCAACGTGAGCCGGAGTCTCCAGAGGGTTTCTGTGCTGTGGAAGACGTCCTGCCTCGACCCTGTACCTCACCCTAGTGGCTCCAATGACTACAGACCAGTGGCATTGACCTCCCACATCATGAAGACCCTGGAGAGACTTGTTCTAGAGCAGCTCCGGCCTATGGTTAGGCCACACTTAAACCCCCTCCAGTTTGCCTACCAGCCCCGACTAGGAGTTGAGGATGCCATCGTCTACCTGCTGAACCGTGTCTACGCCCACCTGGACAAGCTGGTGAGCACTGTGAGGGTCATGTTGTTTGACTTCTCCAGTGCGTTCAACACCATCCGCCCTGCTCTGCTGGGTGAGAAGCTGACAGTGATGCTTCCCTGGTGTCATGGATTATTGATTACCTGACTGGCAGATCACAGTATTTGTGCTTGCAACACCGTGTGTCAGACAGAGTGGTCAGCAGCACTGGGGCTCCACAGGGGACTGTCCTGTCTCCCTTTCTCTTCACCATCTACACCTCAGACTTCAACTACTGCACGGAGTCTTGCCATCTTCAGAAGTTTTCTGACAACTCTGTCATAGTTGGATGCATCAGCAAGGGAGAAGAGGCTGAGTACAGGGCTACGGTGGGAAACTTTGTCACATGGTGTGAACAGAATCATCTGCAGTTTAATGTGAAAAAGACTAAGGAGCTGGTGGTGGACCTGAGGAGGGCTAAGACACCGGTGACCCCTGTTTCCATCCAAGGGGTCAGTGTGGACATAGTGGAGGATTACAAATACCTGGGGATATGAATGGACAATAAACTGGACTGGTCAAAGAACACTGAGGCTGTCTACAAGAAGGGTCAGAGCCGTCTCTATTTCCTGAGGAGACTGAGGTCCTTTAACATCTGCCGGACGATGCTGAGGATGTTCTACGAGTCTGTGGTGGCCAGTGCTATCATGTTTGCTGTTGTGTGCTGGGGCAGCAGGCTGAGGGTAGCAGACACCAACAGAATCAACAAACTCTTTCGTAAGGCCAGTGATGTTGTGGGGGTGGAACTGGACTCTCTGACGGTGGTGTCTGAAAAGAGGATGCTGTCCAAGTTGCATGCCATCTTGGACAATGACTCCCATCCACTCCATAATGTACTGGTTAGGCACAGGAGTACATTCAGCCAGGGACTCATTCCACCGAGATGCAACACTGAGTGTCATAGGAAGTTGTTCCTGCCTGTGGCCATCAAACTTTACAACTCCTCCCTCGGAGTGTCAGACACCCTGAGCCAATAGGCTGGTCCTGGACTAATTTCCACTTGGCATTATTTACTTATTATTATTTAATTATTTATGGTTTTTTATTCAAGTCAAGTCAAGTCAAGTTTTATTGTCATTTCGACTATAACTGCTGGTACAGTGCATAGTAAAAATGAGACGTTTTTCAGGACCATGGTTTACATGACAGTACAAAAACTAGACTGAACTATATAATAATAAAAAAAACACAGAGAAAACTATACTACAGACCTACACTGGACTGCATAAAGTGCACAAAAACATTGCAGACATTACAATAAATAATAAACAGGACAATAGGGCAAGGTGTCAGTCCAGGCTCTGGGTATTGAGGAGGCTGACAGCTTGGGGGAAGAAACTGTTACATAGTCTGGTCGTGAGAGCCCGAATGCTTCGGTGCCTTTTCCCAGATGGCAGGAGGGAGAAGAGATTGTATGAGGGATGCATGGGGTCTTTCATAATGCTGTTTCCTTTGTGGATGCAGCGTGTAGTGTAAATATCCGTGATGGTGGGAAGAGAGACCCTGCTGATCTTCTCATCTGACCTCACTATCAGCTGCAGGGTCTTGCGATCCGAGATGGTGCAATTTCCGAACCAGACAGTGATGTAGTTGCTCAGGATGCTCTCAATACAACCCCTGTAGAATGTGATGAGGATGGGGGTGGTGGTGGGAGATGGACTTTCCTCAGCCTTCGCTAAAAATAGAGACGCTGCTGGGCTTTCTTTGCTTATGGAGCTGGTGTTGAGGGACCAGGTGAGATTCTCCGTCAGGTAAACACCAAGAAATTTGGTGCTTTTTACGATCTCTACCAAGGAGCCGTCGATGTTCAGCAGGGTGTGGTTGCTCCGTACCCTCCTGAAGTCAACAACCATCTCCTTTGTTTTGTTCACATTCAGAGACAGGTTGTTGGCTCTGCACCAATCTGTTAGCCGCTGCACCTCCTCTCTGTAAGCTGACTCGTTGTTCTTGCTGATGAGACCCACCACGGTCGTGTCATCGGCGAACTTGATGATGTGGTTCGAGCTGTGTGTTGCAGCACAGTTGTGGGTCAGCAGAGTGAACAGCAGTGGACTGAACACACAGCTCTGGGAGGCCCCCGTGCTCAATGTGATGGTGTTGGAGATGCTGCTCCCAATCTGGACTGACTGAGGTCTCCCAGTCAGGAAGTCTAGGATCCAGTTGCAGAGGGAGGTGTTCAGGCCCAGTAGGCTCAGCTTTCCAATCAGTTTCTGAGGGATGATTGTGTTGAATGCTGAACTGAAGTCTATGAACAGCATTCAAACATACATGTCTTTTTTGTCCAGGTGGGTTAGGGCCAGGTGGATGGTGATGGCAATGTCGTTGTCTATTGAGTGGTTGGGACGGTATGCAAACTGCAGGGGGTCCAGTGAGGGGGGCAGCAGGGTCTTGATATGCCTCATGACGAGCCTCTCGAAACACTTCATGATGGTGGATGTGAGTGCAACGGGACAGTAGTCATTTAGGCAGGACACTGAAGACTTCTTCAGCACGGGGATGATGGTGGCAGCCTTGAAGCACGTTGGATCGGTGGTGCTGCTCAGGGAGATGTAGAAGATGTCAGTGAGAACATCTGCCAGCTGGTCTGCACATCCTCTGAGCACTCTACCAGGGATGTTGTCTGGTCCAGCAGCCTTCCGTGGGTTGACCCTTCACAGGGTGATATTGCTGTATTTCTACACTATTCTTGGTTGGTGTGACTGTAACAAAACCCAGTTTCCCTCAGGATCAATGAAGTATGTCTGTCTGTCTGTCTGTCAGTTAGGTAACTTAGCAGTATTACATACCTACAATGGAAGCACATCCCGAACAGCAGAATCCCTATGGGAACTCTCCCAGGGAGGGTGAGACCTGTACAGAAGGAACTGTTTGCACCTGAACTGGAAGAGGACTAATATCCTAGTGGTCAGGCTGGTTAATGCTGCACAGTGGGGGTTAAATTAGAGTTGCAGGGGGAAGCAGAGTGCCAGAACAGTTAGTGGAGAGGTCGTGGAGGCAGGTATGACCTCAGACCAAATTAGGAATCAAAAGGTTGACCATGGTGTGACTAGTGCCCTAAGCTACGTATCTTTCAATGCAAGAAGTATCATAGGAAGGACGGGTAATAGTGCTGAAGATGAAGTAGCAGGTTCACAAAGAGAAGAAATGTTGTACTGAGGACAGCCTGTTGAAAGGGCAAAATTCCAGTCACCGGGATGAGCTGCAATGTAAAAGGTGTAGAAAATCAAAAAAGGTGAATATAGGACTGAAGATCACAAATGTGAAAATCTGCAGATACTGGTAATCCAAGCACCACACACAAAATGCTGGAATGAACTCAACAGGCCAGGCAGTACCTATGGAAGAAAATATAGTCAATGTTTCAGGCCGAGACCCTTTGGACTCAAGGGAAAATTTAAACTTCTTCAGGGTAGGCATCCCTGGAAGCGACTTTGCAGAGTAAGAGTCCAATTATAAACAAGAGGAATTCTGCAGATGTAGGAGTGCTAAAGGGTGTCGGCCCAAAACGTTGGCTGTACTTTTTTCCATTGATGCTGTTGAGTTCCTTCAGCATTTTGTGTGTGTTGCATAGGACCGAAGGTATTATATTTGAATGCGCAGAATATATGGAATAAGATTGATGAAATTGCAGTATAGCTGCAGAGGTATGATGTTGTCGGCATCACTGAATCATGGGTGAAAGAGGATGATAGCTGGGTGCTTAATATCCAAGGTTACACTTTGTATCAAAGTGGATGGGCTACAGCAGCAGAAGACCATGAACATACACTCAGTGGCCACATTATTATTTAGAGGAGGCACCTAATAAAGAGGTCTCCTTAATATTATTATTAAATTAAATTATTATTAAATATTATTAAATTCAAATGCCAGGTGTATGCACGTACTCTCTGTCCTCCACCCCTCTCTCCCCTTCTGTCCACACTGTCCTTCCTCTATCTCTCCCCCTCATTCTCCTTCTGTCAAAGTTTCACAATACATTTGCTATTAATACAGTACATATACAGTATAAAACCTGAAATTCTTCCAATTCACAGACATCCATGAAACAAAGAAACTCCATAGAACAACATCAACGCCCCAAAGCCCCTCCTCTCTCACTTTGCACAAGCAGCAGCAAGAACATTGCCCCCCCCCCCCCAACGGCAGAAGCACTGACTCACCCCACAAACCCACCATGCAACAGCAGCAGAAACATCGAAGAGCCCATTGATCCAGAGTCCCTCAAACTACAGTTCACAACGCTGCACTTCGGCATCTCAGACAGGCTCACTCTCTCCATCGAGAGAGAGAGAGAGAGATCGCCCCTGCAAAGACCCGCAATTCAGTGTTCTGATATTACAATCTACTGTGTTACTTCTCCGAGCCCCCCAAGTCTCGAGGACCAACAGGTTCTCTCTCTCCATCCAAAGAGAGAGACAGAGAGGGATAGCTCAAGTACAGGGGTCTTTCTCCGACAGTAGCCAGCAATTAGCAAACACACTGTCTGCTGACTTGGTGTTCATCTTTCACAATGCTTCAGCAGGTGAAATTGGCATTGAATGGGGTTCCCTACAGGGCCAATCCCCGAACTCTGACATCCCAGCTCCAATAGCACATGCTTTCCAGGCCGTTCCTGGATCTGGCGAAGCACTAGGCCAAAACTCCACTGCTTGCAAAGAACCATAGTCTGAACCATAGATCGCAGACTCCAACAGAACCACAACCACCTTGAAAAGAACTACCTTCTTTCCCTCACCCTCTACTCTCTCTCGTACTCCAGAGGAGAAGGCCATGGGCATTCTCTATGCAACTCACTAGTTCATAGATGTAAATGGGCACACACAGTGACTGCTAATGATTCACATCATTTCAGTTAAATTCTGCTGCAGGTCTCTGACACAGACAAAGATTCTAACCGGAGTGTTCGGGCCTGAATTTACTAATACCACGGGTGAAGAGTAAGAAGTCCATTTCTCGCATAGTTCTCTTGAACTTTAAATTTAGCTCCCTCAGAGAACTCGTTCACTCAACATTTGCCATCAGTGCCAAAGAGTTTGACATCTCACTGGATCATCTAACCAAACCTCGCCCGGATCCATGATCCCATAATCAAAAATCTGAAATTAAAATTGTAGGTACTGAAAATGCTCAGTAGACCAGGCAGCATCTGTGGGAAGAGAAACAAAATTAACATTTCAGACCTGGGACGAAGGAACCCAGACTTGTAACTTTCTCATTCCACAGGAGCTGCCTGAACTTCTGGATGTTTTCAGCAGCATCAGTTTTTAGGTATCCAACCCTACGCATCCCACCGATATTCTCTCTGACATAATCTGCCCTCATCTCATCCACCTCCAGCAACCCTGTGATCTCTCTCTGAGTCTTGCAACATGCTCCTGGACACCTAGTCCATATTGCCACTCTGGCAAGACAGCATGCACGCAATAATGCAATACCCCCACCCACCACCCCACATGTGTACTCCCCATGTAGCACAACAGGAGAGCTGAACAGCGAGCCAACCAGTCTTTGCAGCTCATGAACTGTAAATCGAACCATGATTGGCAGAGGGGGGAGAACTTCTCCCGGAGCAGGAATCTATCATAGACACAATTTTTAAAGTGACGAGGAGGTCAACATCATATAGTCATAGAGTTATATGGTTGTCCACCTCAGAAGCTGGCCCTTCAGCCCATCATGCCAATTAACCTATCTGTACTAGCCCCACTTGCCTATTTATTATTTATAGCCTTCAAAGGTGAAAGTCTTAATGCCTTGAATTTACCTAGCAAACAGGAAATGGAGCTCAGTGGCAGCTTGTAGAGGTGCTGCCTCACTGAACCACAGACCCGGGTTCAATCTTGATCACTGCTGCTGTTTATGTGGAGATATTGCTTTGATATTGCCAGACCTAGAACTGGCTTGCCCACAGAAGGCAAAGAGTGGTTGAAGACGGGTCATATTCTGCATGGAGGTTGATCACCAGTGGAGTGCCTCAGGGATCTGTTCTGGGACCCTTACTCTTCGTGATTTTTATAAATGGCCTGGATGAGGAAGTGGAGGGATGGGTTGGTAAGTTTGCTGATGACACGAAGGCTGGAGGTGTTGTGCATAGTGTGGCGGGCTGTCAGAGCGGGACGTTGATAGGTTGCAAAACTGGGCTGAGAAGTGGCAGATGGAGTTCAACCCAGATAAGTGTGAAGTGTGGTAGGTCAAATATGATGGCAGAATATTGTAATAATGGTAAGATTCTTGGCAGTGTGGAGGATCAGAGGGATCTTGGGGTCCAAGTCCATCGGATGCTCAAAACAGCTGTGCAGATTGACTCAGTGGTTAAGAAAGCATATGGTGTATTGGCCTTCATCAATCGTGGAATTGAGTTTAGGAGCCGAGAGGTAATGTTGCAGCTAAATAGGACCCTGGTCAGACCCCACTTGGAGTACTGTGCTCAGTTCTGGTCGCCTCACTACAGGAAAATGTGGAAGCCATAGAAAGGCTGCAGAGGAGATTTACAAGGATGTTGCCTGGATTGGGGAGCATGCCTTATGAGGATAGATTGAGTGAACTCGGTCTTTTCTCCCTGGAGCAACAGAGGATGAGAGGTGACCTGATAGAGGTGTACAAGATAATGAGAGGCATTGATCATGTGGATAGTCAGAGGCTTTTTCCCAGGGCTGGGATGGCTAACACAAGAGGACAAAGTTTTAAGGTGCTGGGAAGTAGGTACAGAGGAGATGTCAGGGTAAGTTTTTTACTCAGAGAGTGGTGAGTGTGTGGAATGGGCTGCCGGCGACAGTGGTATAGGCAGATACAATACTGTCTTTTAAGAGACTCCTGGATAGGTACATGGAGCTTAGTAAAATAGAGGGCTATGGGTAACCCTGGTAATTTCTGAGGTAGGGACATGTTCGGCACAACTTTGAGGGCCGAAGGGCCTGTATTGTGCCGTAGGTTTTCTATGTTTCTTTGTTTCTATATCATGTTCATCCTGTGACCTCCATGGGTTTCCTTCCTCTGTCGCTTGTATATCTCGACTATACCTCTTCCCACCCTGCCACTTGTAAAAAAAAATGCCTTTCCCTTTTCTCAGTTTCTCGGTCTGTGCCATATTTGCTCTCAGGTTGAGGCTTTTCATTCCAGAACAACTGAGATGTCCTCCTCCTTCAAATGAAAGGACTTCCCTTCCTCCATCATCAATGCCGCATCTCTTCCAGTCCTTGCACATCTGCCCTCACCCCATCCTCCCAGAGATAGGGTACCTCTTGTCCTCACCTACCACCCCACAAGCCTCCACATCCAGCACATAATTCCAGCATCTCAAATGGGATCCCACCACCAAGAACACCTTTCCCTCCAGCCCCCACCTCCTTCCACTTTCTGCAGGGATCGCTCCCTACATGACTCCCTTGTCCATTCATCCCTCCCCACTGATCTCTCTCCTGGCACTTATCCTTGCATACGGGACAAATGCCACACCTGCCCCTACATCTCCTCCCTCACTACAACTCAGGGCTCCAAAAAATCCTTCCAGGTGAGGCGACACTTCACCTGTGAGTGTGTTGGGGTCCCCTACTGCATCAGTGAGACCCGATGTAGATTGGGAGACTGCTTCATTGAGCATTTTCACTCCGTCCGCCTCAAAAAGCGGGATTTCCTGGGGGCATCCTGTTTCAAATCTATTTCCCATTCACATTCCAACGTGTCTATCCATGGCCTCCTCTACTGTCGCAATGAGGCCACACTCAGGTTGGAGGAACAACACCTTATATTTTGTCTGGGTAGCCTCCAAACTGAAGGATGAAAATCGATTTCTCGAACTTCCAGTAATTACCCCCATTCCGGTTTCCCTCTCTCACCTTATCTCCTTACCTGCCCATCACTTCCCCCAGTACTCCTTCCCTTCCCTTTCTTCCATGGTCTTCTGTCCTCTGCTTTCAGATTCCACCTTCTCCAACCCTTTATCTCTTTCCCCAATCAACTCCCCAATTCTTTTTTTACTTCTTGTGTTTGTAATGTCCTATAGGTTAATTGGCCACTTGAAGTTGCCCTTGATTTTGTAAGTGGATGATAGAATGTGAGTTGAGACCAAAGGGAAGCAGATGGAAATGTGGAGAGAGTAAAATGGATTAGGACAAGATTAGTGTAAATACGTAATAAGAAGGGGTCATGTCCCGTATGCTAAGAGCCCTTAATGATAGATGCCAGCTTCTTGTGGAAACGCTTTTTGCAGGGGAAGAGTACAAAAGAATCTGTAGATGCTGGATATTTAAAGCAACACATACCTACAGACATTCCTATGTCTTGTGTCACTTTATGGATATATAATCTATTTACTGTATGTACACACAAAATGCTAGCGGAGCTCAGGTCAGGCAGCATCTATGGAAATGAATAAACAACTCAATGTTTCTGGACAAAACCATTCTTCAGGACGGGAAAGGAAGGGGGAAGACACCAGAATAAAAAGATGGGAGGAGGGGAAGGAGGACTAGCTAGAAGGTGATCGTCAAAGGCAGGTGGGTGAGAAATCAGATCAGCCATGATCTTATTGAATGACAGAGCAGGCTCAATGGGCCAGACGGACTACTTCTGCTCCTATTTCCAATGTTCTTATGAAAGGTAAAGGGCTGGAGAAGAAGGAATCTGATAGGAGAGAAGAGTGGATCAAGAGAGAAAGGGAGGAAGGAGGGGCACTAGGGGAAGGTGTTAGGCAGATGAGGAGAAGTGGTAAGAGGCCAGAGGGAAGGGAGAGGGAAAAAATAATTGTCAGAAATTGATATCAATACAGTACTCAATGCATCAGGTGGGAGGATACCTAGATGGAAAATGAGACGTTGCTCCTCCACTCTCGTCATGGGAAAAGAGTAGACCATGGACTAATATGACAGAACAAGACTGGGGCCAGAAATTAAAATGGTTAGCCAGCTGGAAATTCTGCTTCTGGTAGATAAAGTGGAGGTACTAGGCAAAGCGGCTCTCCAATTTGCGTCGGGCCTCACCAATGCAGAGGAAGCTGCATTGGGAGCAGCAGATACAATGTACAACTCCAACGGATTCACAGATGAAGTGTTGCTTCACGTGCAAGGACTGTTTGAGGCCCTGAACGGTGGTAAGGGAGGAGATGAATGGGCAGGTGCAGCATATAAGCTACCTTGTGTATTTATATTTTTGTGCTCATTTATTATTATGTTCTCTAATTTTTTTGAGCTGCCTCAGATCAGGAGTAAAAACTGTTTTACTTTACGCTTGTGTGCTGGAAATGACATTTAACTGAAGGAATTCAGCTAGTCAGGCAGCATCTAAGGAGGGGAATAAGCAGTCAATATTTCCGGTCTAAATGTTTCCTCAGGACTGGAAAGAGAAGCCAGAACCAGCACCCTGAAATGAGTCTCTGCCTCATCCACCGTTTTCTCTTTGACACCAATGATGCTTTATGGAAATGGAGTCACGTTAGCAGTCTAACAGTCAATCAGTGGGAAATAGAAGTTATCATATTTGAGGGGATGTAACTTTAATTCATGTTGGATGAACCCTGAGTAAGGCGACCACCTCGAATTCAGAGACCGCACCAGCACTCTCCTCAGAGCGTGGCCGGAGCGAGCGACGCAGTGACGTCACGAGGGAAATCTCGCGATGTCGGAGCGGGTTATATAACGAGACGCAGGGGCGCGGCCATTTCCCTCTCTGCGGTTGTGTGTGCGTGTGGAGGTGAGTGTGGTGTGGGGGTCTGCTGGGCTGCCCGGCCCGGCCAGGTGCGGCCCCAGCAGGGCGCTAGAGTAGGTGACGGGGAGTGGATGCAACCTGATTTCCTGTTATATGTGATGGCGAGGGGCGTCGGGCCTGTCGGTGGAGCCCAGGACGTGTGCCTCGCCTCTGTATAATGCACTGACCGCCTCTATTCACGTGGAGAGGGGTGAACAGACTGATTGATGTGCATGTTGCGCCTAATCACCCTGGCGCCGGTCATGAGATTTGGGCCACTTAGATTGAGAAGCGTGATCTAGTTCGTATCTTACCTCGGAGTGCTGGAAAGTTTTTTTTTGCTTATGCATATTGGACTATTAATTGTCAAATGTCAGGACAGAATGCTCAAACGTGAATCCAGCTGTTACAGTGCTTCGACACTGAACTTCTGAATTTGAATTATGTTGAGAATTTAAGGTGGTTGTAGTCTGGTTGCGTATGTTAGAGCTGTGAGCTGCTACATTTTCCTTGAAACAGTACTGTGGATTTTTATTATGGGGTTAAAGAATAACAGTTTAGGGCAGGGGTTTCCAACAGACATGTTGCTTTAGGGTATTAGTCCGTGGCGTGCTAAATGTTGGGAGTCCCTCTGGAGTTTTAAAAGTGAAATTTATGTCTTGAAATGGATGAACGCCTGGGTAATGGGGTTGAACAAAACTTAAGTGCACAATATTGATGTGGATTAATGAGGGGTCAGTGGTGAGACAGAATTGTTGTTTAGGCTGGATATAGTTAAATGTTTTTTTGTTGATGTTTGAAAAATGCATTTCACAAAAAGCACAGCAATGGCATTTGCAAGTTCCTGGGAGTGCACATGTCGAGGAGCCTCATGGTCCCAGAGCATATTCTATAGGAAAGCTCTCCAGCACCTCTGCTTTGAGGAGGCTGAAGAGAGCTGGGCTAAGTGCAACTACATACTCGGGTCCTGCTACCTCATGGCATAGAAACTGCATGCAGCAGACAGGAGAGCTTTTAAATGGGTTGTCAAAACTCTCCAGTGCAGCATTGGCATCAGCCTACCCACCATCGAGGGCATAATTAGAAAAGGGCCAGTAACTTGAAGGATTCCACAAGCTCCACTTGTGGACTGTTTGCTCCACTCCCAGTGGGGGAGGGGGACCTGATTTGGTAGATGGTGCTTCTAATTTCCCCAGTGATAAGTCAGCTGCTCAGTGCTGTGTTGTGACTGTGCTGGCGTTACTCCACTGGCAAATGAATAGTGCTGTTCTCTTACCCTGGCAGTTAACTGTTGCTGTTCTGGTGATGGTTAATGATAGGCCTGAGCAGCACTGTGCATCCTTGAGTGGGCCACTGTATTTGTCCGTATGAGTGGTCCTAGTCAGGTTGCATACATGACCAGCTGTGCTTTTACTATGGCTACATTTTGTGATACAATTTTTTTGTTGCAAGGCATTTAAGTGTCTGGTTTTTAGTTGGCATAGGTGACCACAACTATAAATGCACTGACTGTAGCTACTAGTCAGTGAATCTTGAGGCTTCATTTGTTGCAGTTAATTTGCACTATTCAGTTTTTGTCCTGAATATTATGGAGTGATCCTTTCTGTCATTCTGATCTGTAGAGTGGCTACATTGAGACCCTGGATAGTTCCGAGGTGATGCTTGCACTGAAGAACCAGCTTCAGTTGTATGGAGAAATTCATCTGCACCATGTTAAATCAGTCACAGATCAGGGGTCATTTGAATGGAGTCAGGTGAGTTACACGTGCATTATGTTTCTTACAGTAAAGTTCTACACTTTTGACCTGATCTTGAAAACTTCAGGGCTTGGTTTTGCCCACTGGTCTAGTACTATAGATGCTGTAAACATGATCTACTCTAAGGGAACTGGGAAAGTTCACCTCAGTGAAGCAGGGGGTATATCAAATCGGTGTTTAACAATAGTTGGGCTGTCTGTTGGTTTACCAGTAGCTTTGATACACATTTTGTTTTAGCCTGTCTTCAAGAAGTACTGCATCGGGTTTTACTATCTGGCAAAACAGCAATCGGCCAGTGTTAATGCACCACTGATTCCTGTTGAGTTCTGCAGTTCTGAGAGGCCATTGCAAGAACTATAGAGATTCAGAGGGGGTATGAGTGCTGGCTGGGCCACTGAAGTTGCTGTCAGTTTAATCTCACTGTCCAAATACAGTGGCTTCCTTTGGTCATGGATTGTTATCAGATCTGTGCCTTTGAGCACAACTAAATCTTTATCTGATTATCATTCCAGCACAATGTGGGATAGTGTGTGTTGTAGTTGTGTTACACTAGTAAACATGACAGACTGAATAATAATGCTTTGAAATATTTTTGCCTCAGAAACTTGTTATACTTGGGGGAAATTTTGAAATGTACAAATCTGTTCCAATTGCATGTGGCTTCCTTGCACTAATAGTGCCAGTGTTGCTGATCCTAACACTTGTAAGGCCCCAGATGATACTGGCTGTTGTGGTTTGTGTTACCGGCATAAATAGTGGGCGGTGACTGAGTAACAGTAGTCCAGGCTGTGGCAGCAGACATTAACATTATTGCTCTTTTGTTTTCAGGTGGGCTTCTGTTTAGTAGAAATGCAACTTACGTGAAGCTCTTTTAAGCTTGGGTAAGCTCTATTTCATCTCCTGCCTTCATGACTTGGATCTGTTTTTGTGGCCAATTGTTATGGAAGTCAAAAGATCAGCTTTGTCTGCCACTTTTATAGCAACTACAGTGGATTCTGGATAATGGGACACATAAAACCATATCTGCAAAAACAGTTACGAATTGTCTTTTGCTTATTTCTTTTCTCGCCATCTATCAGTGAACAAAAATTATTGCTTTTTGAACACACTCAACTGATGCTATTTTAAAAGCTTTTGCACAGTGTAGTGTCTAAAAGAGTAAACTAGATCCTACAGAGGGTGAGCAAAGTACTTGGGGTGTCTGGTTTGTACATGTTTTGACTGTTCCGTCTACAGTGCTCTGCAAAAGTCCTAGGATGCCTAAGACAGTACTGTAAATCAATCACTGGATTTTGTCATACTCTTTTAAGTTATCACTGTCATTATTGTAATTTGGACAGGGTGTTCAGTGCAGATATTTTATTTATTACCGTATAGTTTTTTTTAGTGGTGTGCTCTGTGGATTATTAATTTGATTTTTCTGATCTTCAGGATGTAGCAACCTATTTGAAAAGATTGATGCTTTCAGCTCAAGGTGCAAGCGAAGGTAACTTCTATAATTACGCAACTAAAAGTGATTGTATTTCATATCTGATGAAAGGTGGACAATCTGTAATGTTCACTTGTTTAGTAAGGTTGTGGCTAATCTGAATGTAACCTCAACTCTTCCCAACTGGTTACTGTAACTTTCCTTTTTAAAAATAGAGGCATTGCCTTTGAGGGAAGAAATATGCAATAGTCTGAATTTCAGCTCCTGTCTTAAATGGGTGGCATTTTTTTAAATGGTGACCCACTATTTTTTATTCTCTTGAGCATCCTCTACAGACACCCTGTGGCAACACAGTTTTTTGAACTGGGGTTTATTTGTCTCGACTGTCCAATCTTGGATATTTGTCCCTTCCAAATATTTTGGGGATGACTCACTGAACTGCTTCCAATGCATAGCATCCTTATAAGCAATACTGAATCCAGTTTTCCAGATGTCGTTTTGTTAGTAACCTATACATATGTGCAACTTCAAGTGAACAAAAACTGCTTCAACAGCTGATCTTTTGTAGCCAACAGGATGCTTGTTATTAACTGTTAGTAGCTTATGAGATTGTTAGGTTGCATTACCAAGTAAGTACAATCGTGGCATAGGCTTGCCCTGGCTATGATAATCATTCTTGGGAGATCATCAACAGGACTTGGCACGGGCTGAAGTGGCTTCAATCCTCCACAGTGGCCCGACTTAAAGACCTGTAACACGTGTATCTTTGCTTTCTGACAAATCAATGCAGCATATATTAGATGGTTTAGCTTTATCTTGGACTAGTCAGGTCAATACCACCATGGATTCCAGTTAATGGGCTATTGGGACTTCTCTTAAAGAATATAAACTAAATTGTGAAAATAACTGATTCCCTTTTATTTGGAACACTAAGCTGCTTAATTAACAAATTCCACAACATACCAATGATCTTAAACCTGATTCTGAATAGTTTCTACCTAGTGTCAGTTGCATGTTTGTTTCTCAATGAGCATTAGAAATAAGCAATTCTGAATAGTTTTGCTCAACATGATTTCAAGCATTCAAGAGTGAAAATAAAACAATTTCATTACTTGCAAGTTGTCTGAAGATATAAACAATCATCTTGAATGTTAAATGAAAATGGAACATTTGGAGGATGTGATTTTTCTAAAGCTTTGTATGAAGGCACTAGGTGTCTGCTGATCATGCATGGCAGATTAATTATTCCAACAACTATTAAGAACTAGTACAATAGACATATCATAGTGTTCTAATTTCTGTACATAATACATGTACAAAAATACATTAATTATTACTCAGTTAAATCATTGTCATTTGTCATTTTACCTTTTACTATTTCCATGAAACTGCTAATTTGGGCAGCTACTTAATTGGGCCAGAATGTACTGGTCCCAATGTGTCCCCATTAACTGGAATCTAATGTATTTACTTGCATCCAGGTAACAGTGCCCTTGTTTGGCAGTCTTTGTTGGTCACTTTTCTGTTTAACATGTTGAAGACCAGGAGCTGTACTAGGGCTACAAATGTGTTTATAGTATTGATTATCAAGTGCCTTGTATGGATCTTCTGGAATTCTTACTACTTTCTGTCAGCTTTTTCCTTATATACACTTTGTTAGAAGTGTTAAATATCTAGATTAAGTTTGGGTGCACTTATCTGCAAGCGTATAAATAAAGACATTCTGATGCAAAATAATTGGAATAAGTGTTTGCTTCTCTAGTTCCCCACCATTAGTGCAACCTAAACTCCAAAATGTTAGTTCTCAATTGTGCTGACTGAGATAGCTATATGCATGCCAGTGTGTACAAAGGGCTATTCAGAAAACTGCACAAATTGAGTGAATAAGCGGTCAGAATTGATCATTGGTTTTAATATTGTCCTATGAAACTGATCACATACAATGGTGACATTTTGTCTTTCTAGGGAATATCACTGGTAACATAGGGTGACAGTCAGGATCAGAATTACTGATGCAATCTGGATGTTGTGATCCAACTGTTGCCATTTAAGTTGAACTGCATTAACTTTTGGTGCAGGTGAGTTTTTGCTAAAAGCTGAAACTGCCTTGAGTTTGGTCCCAGTTCTTTGTGGCAGATCACCAGTCATTTTGAAATTCTACCCTTTTGAACCACCGCTAATTGTACCATGTATTTTTTTTTTTGCCATAGGTGTTGGAAGACATCCTGTGTACTTAAAATTGAACCAGTGTGAAGCTTTCTAAGAATATTCCAGAGTAAAGATCTGCAACATCAGTGGCCTGTTGTACAAATAAACAATGGATGATGTGCAATATGCCTTTAGTTTTTTCTTTTATAATGGATGGCTCTAGAAATGCAGAACAGTTGTATTTACTGGTATTACTTCATATTACAAATTTGAGTTAAAATCCCGGGGAGTGGGCTGCAACAGGATGCCCCATCACATGCTTTCTTGCCATCGAGGTACAGTACCCTAAAGTCGCACTCAGTGTTTTAGGAATAACTTCCCTGCTGCCATCTCACTTCTGAATGTACTGGTGTTTACCACCTTCCCTTGTATTTGCACTAAATTAAATTAGCAGAGGCCAATTGGGTGATTTATTAGGGTGAAGGGTAAACGTGGAACCTTAGTTGATGGGGAATATTTTGAGGCTCTGGCTAAGAAAAAGGAAGCATGTGTTGGTTGTCAAGGACAAGTAATTAAAAACAGGCTTGAGGGTATGAGATGTAATTAGCAAATAAGGTTGAAGGAAATCCCAAGATTTCCAGGGAGAGCTTGGGTCCCTTTTGATCAGCAAGGCCGCCTGAGGAGTGGGATTTCCAAAAAATGATAAAAAAAAATTGCTCAGATGAAGAATGGAGGCCAATAACCAGTGTCACTGTGATCATTGTTACTCATAAAATAGTTGAAATAATGTGCTGAGTCATAAAGCCTTGGGTAGGGTTCTTGATCCAAGCCCAGCTCAGCAGAGGGGTCAAGTACTTCAGCCCTGTGGCCATGATGTGAAAGTAGTAATGGGGACCCTTGGTAAACAAAAAACTTGCTAACTCAGGATTTGGGAAGTAAATGGGAATTCACTTTCAGGAAATTTCTGCAATTTAAAGTCATTTCTGGAATATCTGGAGATGTATGCCTAGTACAAAATAACTTCAAGTTAAGTCTTCTGGCTTGAATTCAAATTGAACTTGTTGGGAACAAGTAAATCTAATCAACTATAATAGGTATTAAATACTAAATGTTAAGTAAGTATTAGTGCATGCAGAGAGTGCAACTTGAATACAGCTTCGTGAGTGCAAAGGATCAAGTGGAGTTGTGATTGGGGGGGGTGTATGGAGAGGGTGAAGAAGATAACTGGAAGGAAGGAACATTCCACAGTACAAGATTAGATTGGAGAGGGTGGACTGAGATATTGCATATTTATTACATCACCAATAAACCATGGGTAAGAAGAAGGCCCTTCAGACATTAGAGGGTTGTGGATGATGTTATTTTAGTGTTCTTGGGATTAATGTCAGTTATGCAAGGGAATAGAATTTTTATTTTACATGCATTTCAACAACAGGGAGTGAAAATCTTCATGTTGTATCTCACTATGTACAAACATCAAGGAAGGGAAATGTGGGAAGATATTGCCCAAACATTAAGTTTGTAATTTTATATACAGTTATGTGCAATCAGATCAATGTATATTGATAAATCTGATGGTCTGGTGAAAAAAGCTGTCCCAGAACCTCTTGATCCTGGCATTAATGCCACGATACCATTTGCCAGATGGAAGCTGCTGTAAATGTCTTGAATAGAGGAAAGCTCTCAGAAGTTGTACTTCTACAGTAGCAGTACTGTCTCCTTGGATTTTGCCTTTTCAATCTATTTGAATCCCTGTTGGTTTCAGTTTAAAGGAACAGCTATCTTCTGATGATGATTTGCTGACTTTAAGTTTTGGTTAGTTCAGCTATTAAAATGTTACTGATAGCCACTATAATTAGAATTTTCCAAATTTGTGAAATCAATAGCTTAATAATCAGTTGCTCCTAAAGATTGTGCCTGCCCAATCCACATATGCTTTCATGAACAAGAAAATCTGCAGAGGCAGGAATCTGAACACTCAAAATGCTGGAGGAACTCAACAGACCAGGCAGCATCTATGGTAAAGAGTACAATGGATGGTTCTGGCTGAGACCCTTCATCAGTTTCTGGAATTTCTTTGTCTGAAACATTGTAATTATCATGCTTTCAATTCTCTCCTGTCATTAAACTTGACCAGTATACATTTTTACTGTGATATACCGTATCCAGTGCTCTATTGGGGAGACCGTTTCACCAAACACTGGTGCTCAGTCCTCCAGCAGTGGCGGGATCTCCCTGTGGCCACACACTTCAATTCCACAGACCACTCCCACTCCAAAATGTCTGTCCATGGCCTCCTCTACCGTCAAGATGAGGCCACATGCAGGTTGATGGAGCAATACCTTATCTCCCACCTAGGTAGCCTCCTACCTGCCGGGATGAACGTTCAGACAGACCTATGTTGATAGCCCTGCCCCCCCCCCCCCCTTACCACATCCCTATCTATAATTTTAGTCTGGTTCTCTTTTTCCCCTCCTCACTATAATCTTCCCCCCCATCCCCACCCTTCTTCCTCTTTTATTTCCCATAATTCTCCACCTTCCCCCAGCCCATTTCCCTTCAGCCTTTCACTTCCCAGCTCTCTACTTCATCCCTCCCCCTCAACCATCCCATGTTACTTCACTCCTGATGAAGGGTTTGGGACTGAAACGTCATCACTACCTCCTCCCATAGATACTGTCTGGCCTGCTGAGTTCTGCCAGCACTTTGTGTTTTTACATTTTTAATAAGTTTCTCCTCTAAATGCCACCCATTTCCAACAAGCTTCAGGACAACTTCTTTCACCAGGCCATCAGACTGATGAATTCATGCTGATACAGTCAGATTTCTATGCCATGTTGACTTCTGTTCTATGTACTATTCCAAATTCCTATAAATTGCACATTTAGACGGAGATTTAACAAAGATTCGTGTATGTGAAGGATGTAAGAAATAGTCAATTCAATTTTAAATACTGCTCAGGATTGTATTAAATTATGTCACTTCATTTTAGGGGTATTTTGTCATTTCTAGATAATCATTAACAAAGAAACTGTCAATGACTTGGTGCTTCTCATAATCTCTCCCAACTGCAACATGTGAAGCTGATGGTCTTTACAACTACTTAAAAAGTGCCAATGCTGACTGAGCTCAATGCTGAACTCCAGGTAGCATTCACCTTCAGGCCCAATAAATCACACTGCCCAGCAACCCACCTATTAAAACCCTAACTAAATCACAGGACAATTTACAACAACCAATTAACCTATTAACTGGTGTGTCTTGGAGATGTGGGGGGAAACCTGCACGTTCACAGGACGTACAAACACCCTACAGCGTCGGAATTGAACTCCAATGCCCAACCTGTAAAAGTGCTGTGCTAACTACTATAGGAAATTGTTCAGAAATTTAATTCAACTGAATTTGTAGTAAAGTTAATTTGAAAGAATTCTCAGCACCCTTGTCTGCTCAGCCATTCCTAATGAATGTCCCTCTCCAGCAGGGGTTCCCAACCTCATTTAATGCCATGGAGCCTTACCATTAACCAAGGGGTCTGCAAACCCAGATTGGGAACCCCTGCTCTAGAGGAAATGTTCTGCCTCATTTAGAATGCAAATTTCAGATTGATTTTATGGCTGGTCTACAGATTGTTTGCCAATACGTTGACAGCCTTTTAAAATTAGCACTCAAAAGTTGCAAAGGATGTTTCAATCATCTTTGATCTATACAAAGCAGCACTATTGGTGCAAGAATCTAATAAAATAAGTTATTATTAAAATGTCATGGAAACAACCTAAGTAGGACCAGTTAAAAACCCCTTGAAAAGGTGAAAGCTATTCATATCAGAGTAGGCCACAGGCCGAGGCATTAGGTGGAGCTGTAAGCCTACTATATAGTGCAGAGAGTACTGCTGCATTAGGGATTCAATTCTAACACTTGTGCTGTCTCTCTAGATATTGCACATTGTCCCAGTGGCTGAACAGTATGGTTTTCTGCTAACTCCTAGGGTTTCCTCTCAGTTAAAACCATAAGACCTAAGAGCAGAATTAGGCCATTCAGCCCACCGTCAAATCTGCTCCACCATTCCATCCTGGCTGATCCTGGATCCCACTCAGCCCCATATACCTACCTTCTCACCATATCCTTTGATGCCCTGACTGATCAGGAAATGATCAACTTCCGCCTTAAATGTATGTACGGACTTGGCCTCCTCTGCAGTCTGTGGCAGAGCATTTCACAGATTTACTAGTCTGGTTAAAAAAAAGTTCCTCCTTCTGTTCTAAAAGATTGCCCCTCAATTTTGATGCTGTGCCCTCTAGTTCTGGATACCTCCACAAGAAGAAACATCCTCTCCACATCCACCTTATCTAGTCCTTTAAACATTTGGTAGCTTTCAATGAGATCCCCATACATTCTTCTAACTTCCAGTGAGTACAGGCCCAAAGCTGCCAAACATTCCTCATGTTAACCCCTTCATTCCCTGAATCATCCTCATGAACCTCCTCTGGACTCTTTCCAATGACAATACATTCTTTTTGAGATATGGGGCCCAAAACTGTTAACAATACTCCCAAGTGTGGCCTGACTTAGTGTCTTATAAGGCCTCAGCATCATCCCCTTGCTTTTACATTCTATTCTCCTTGAAATAAATGGTAACATTGCATTTGCCTTCTTTACCACAGACTCCGCCTGTGAACTAACCTTCTGGAAGTCTTTCAAGAGGAGTTTGAAAACCCTTTGCACCTGTGTGTTTGAATTTTCACCCCATTTTAGATAATAGTCTACATTATTGTTCCTTTTACCAAAATGCATTATCGTGCATTTTCCAGAATTGTATTCCATCTGCCATTTTTTGCCCATTCTTCTAATTTGTCTAAGTCTTACTGCAATCCCAATACTTCCTCAGCATTACCTACCCCTTGGTCTATCTCCATATCATCTACAAACTTTGCCACAAAACCATCAATTTCATAATCTAAATCATTGACAAACAATGTGAAAAGTAGTGGTCCCAAGACTGACCCCTGAGAAACACCACTAGTCACCAGCAGCCAACCAGAAAAGGCCCCTTTATTTCCACTCACTGCCTCCTGCCTGTCAGCCATTCCGCTATCCATGCCAGTATATCTTCTGTAACACCATAGGATTTTATCTTGTTAAGAAGCCTCATGTGGCACTTCAAATGCCTTCTGAAAATCCAAGTAAACGACATCCACTGCCTCTCCTTTGTTCATCCTGCTTGTTACTTCCTCGAAGAACTCTAACAGATTTGTCAGGCAAGATTTCCCTTTACACAAACCATGATGACTTTGACTTATTTTGTCTTTGGTCTCCAAGTACCTCCCAACCACTGAGGTTAGACAAACTGGCTTTATAATTAACTTTCTTTTGTTTTCCTCCCTTCTTACAGAGTGGAGTGATACTTGCAATCCCAGTCCTCCAAGACCATGCCAGAATCTAGTGATTTTTGAAAGATCATGACCAATGCATCCATTATCTCTTCAGCAACCTCTCTCAGGACTCTGGGATGTAGTCTATCTTTCACAGGTGACTTACCCACCCTAAGACCTTGGAGTTTGCCTAGCACTTTTTTCTTTGTAACAGCAATGGCACCCACTCCTGCTCCCTGACACTCACAGATCTCCACTGCAGGTGTCTTCCATAGTGAAGACAGATGCAAAGTATCCATGATTTCATCTGCCATTTTTTTGTCCCCTACCAGCATCAGCATCATTTTCCAATGGTCTAATATCAACTCTTACCTCCCTTTTACTCTTTATATAAATGAAAAACTTTTGGTATCCTGCTTTATATTATTGGCTAGTCTCCCCTCATTTTTCATCTTTTCCCTTCTTATAGCTTTTCTAAAAGCTTCCTAATCATCTAACTTCCCACTCAATTTTGCTACCTTATGTACCTTTTACTTGGCTTTTAATGCAGTCCTTAACTTCCTTTTACAGCCACAGTTACCTACACCTGCCATTTGAGAACTTCTTCCTCAGTGGGACATATCTATACTGTGTCTTGTGAACTATTCCCAGAAACTTCAGCCATTTCTGCTCTGCCGTCATCCCCACCAGTATCCTCCTCCAATCCACCTGGGCAAGCTCCTCTCTCATGCCTCTCTAATTTTCTTTATTTCCCTTTCCCCAAGTTAGCTCAAGCACAAGCTGCTCTAAAAAGCCATCTCATAGGCATTCAACAAATTTGGTCCCTTGCAATCCGACACCAACCTGATTTTCCCAAACCCCTTGCATATTGAAGTTCCCCATTACAATTGTGTCATTACCCTTATTACATGCCTTTTCTAGCTCCCTTTGCAATCTCAACCCCACACCTTGGCTACTATTTGGAGGCCTATATATGAGTCCTATAATTGTTTTACCCTTGCATTTTATTAACTCCACCCACAAAGATTCAACATTGTCTGACCCTATGTCACCTCTTTCTAAAGATGTAATGCCAGAGCCACACCACTGCCTAGGCCTTCCTGCCTGTCCTTTCAATACAAAGTATATCCTTAGATGTTAAGCTGCCAACAATGGCCTTCTTTCAGCCACAACTCAGTGATGCCCACGATGTCATACTGACCAATCACTAATTGTGCCTCAAGTTCGACCACCTTATTCCGAATGCTACACGCTTTTAAATACAGCACCGTCAGTCCTGCATTATTCACCCTTTTGAATTTTGCCTCTGTGGTACAATTTAATTCTTTGCTCTGTCTGCATTTGTACCCAATCATTGACTCATCCTTCCTTACATTCATGTTACACCCTTCATCTACTTGTAAACCTGCTGGCTCATCTTCAGCTCTATCATACTGGTTCCCATTCCCCTGCCATATTAGTTTACACCACTCCCTTGCTTTGTTCTGATGTTAGTTTCAGTGACAATTTCTCAAGTGTCTAGGTTGTTGTGATGTTGACCTAATACTCCATTTTCTTAATGCTCTGGTGGAAATGCAGTTTGATTTAAGAGAACTATGCTGCACTTTGCCCTTTAGGTTTGTAAGTGTGTCCATTAAACATTTTATAATTCCACAGACTTTTTTGGTTGATCTATTTTGAACCTAAACTGCACATTCCAATCTACCTGCCATCACCTTTCACTCCCTTATTAATCAAGGATCATTTTCCACTGCCCTAAAAATATGAAAAGATTGCTTTCACCACTTTGAGTTCAAAAGACTCCTAACCCTCAAAACAATTTCACCTGGATCGTCTTAAATTCCTAACGTTTTGAGAACCTCACTATAGATTGAACCAAATTAGCTAATATTCTTTACATCCACTGTACAAGACCCCTCAGGCTCCATTTTCGATCAACTAGTGGATACAAGCCAAGGTCAACTTCTCATGTCCACATGACAACCCAACAATTAGTTTAGTAAATATCAGAACTGCTGCTAATTTATTACACCTTGCCTTGAAGAGACTATTACTGTGCAATAATCCAATTACTGCCTGATTTACTGAACCAACATCACATCTGATTCAACATGCAATAAATCAGTTTTCGGCTCGAAACGTCAACTCTTTTCCTAGATGCTGCCTGGCACTGCTGAGTTCCTCCAGCACTTTGTGTGTGCTTCCTAACTACTTGCCACACCTGTAAACTAACCTCTCACAGTTGACGTAGGAAACCCAACACAGTTTAATGGGACTTGAAGTCTGCTCGGGCTTAATGAGGCAAATAACCTTTTGTGTAATAATCACACCATAATTAAGGTGGGTGGAAAGATAACGGAAAAGTTATGTGCTTGATTTTAAAAGAATGACGTCCACGTTGTTATGTTTTGTAACTTCAAAATATTAAACTAATTTTATGGAAGACTCAGGAGTCTGAAATGTGTGCGTAACTTTGTCTTAGTTTCAGCGAGGCATGCAAGCATCATGTGGTAGCATGATGACATATGCAATTCACATATTTTACACATAATTCATAATTAGTTATTTAAACCAACACGAATGCTTATCCACCCTAAGTATACATACATATACAAGATGATTGAAATATTAAATACACAGCACTTGTGTCACAGAAATTCTGAATATACAGAATGAGGATTCAATGCAATCAATTAACTCGAGACAGGTCCATTCAAATTTCAGTATCAGGATTAGTTGAAGTACAATTTCCATTTGTGACAAACCTTGCAGAATGAATGCTGTGTGCCGGTCCACACCATTGTACACTGCAGGATTACAAGCCCAGCCATGCCAGAACCTACATCGATATGACAACAGCTGCTCTATTGATTCAGTTTCAAATACAACAAGAAGAAAAGAAAATCAATGGCTGGAGATCTACAAAAATGAACGAACAGTCCGGACAGCATTTTAACAGAATGGTGATGGCTTCAGCAGAATCAGTATGAAAAGGTAGACTCTTGGCCTCACAACATACCTTGTTTGATCTTGCACCTATTGTTTACCTGTACTGCACTTTCTCTGTTGCTGTTTAACTTTATTCTGCATAGTTATTGTCTTACCTTGGTCTGCCTCAATGCACTGTGAGATGATTTGATTTGTATGAACAACATGCAGGACAAGGTTTTTCACTGTATCTCAGCAGTTGTGTTAGTAATAAACCAATTCCAAAATCCTATTTCATTGCCAGCATGCAATTGTTTAGAAAAATATATTCAGTTGCCCCTTTATTAAGTGCTTCTTGTATCGAATAAAGTGACCGCTGTGTCTATGGCCGTGGTCTTACATTGTTGAAGCTAATCCATTTTGACGTTCAATGTGTTCTGCATTCAGAGATGCTCTTCAGCATACTACTGCAGTAATGCATACTTACTTGAATTACCGTCGCCTTTCCATCAGCTTGAACCAGTCTGCCAACTTCTCCTTTGTTCTCTCTCATTAACAAGTCATTTCTGGCCCCAGACCTGCCACTCATTGGATGGTTTTGTTTTTGGCACTTTTCTCTGCAAACTCTAGAGACAGTTGTGCATGAAAATCACAGTTTCTGAGATATTCCAACCACCCCGTCTGGCACCAACAATCATTCCACAGTCAAGGTCCTTTAGATCACATTTCTTCCTAGTACTGACATTTGATATGAACAACAACTGAACCTCTTGACTATGTCTGCATTCCTTAATGCATTGGGTTACTGCCACTGATTGGCTAATTAGATGTTTGCATTAATGAGCCGGTGTACAGGTGTACCTAATAAAGTGGCCGCTGAGTGTGCTTGCAATTGTGTTGGAGGACTGGGGTTGGATCTAAGGACTGAGACTGCCAATGAGAGAATCAGGCAGGGAGGGGTGGGGAAAAGATGCTAGGAAGTGATGGAGAAGGCAGCTGTAGCGAACGGGAGGTGGAACTGGTAATAAGAGTTGTCTGGAGGAAGGCGAAAGGCAGATTTCTTGGAAATGGAAAAATAAGTGAGAAATTGAGGATTGCAGTGGCTTGTCGTCCAGTGATGAAGACAGTAGACAGGACTTACATAAAAGTGGAAAGGAAGAGTTTAAGGTTGTATTGAATTACGAGGGGTGATTGATAAGTTTGTGGCTTAAGGTAGAAGGAGTCCATTTTAGAAAACCCAGCACATTTATTTTTCAACATAGTCCCCTCCTACATTTACACACTTAGTCCAGCGGTTGTGGAGCATACGGATCCTTTCTTTGTAGAAGTGGTCCACAGCAGGGTGATTGATAAGTTTGTGGCCTAAGGTAGAAAGCGATGAGATATTAACTTAAAACTTTCTGCATTATCACTCAAAGAGTTGAACTGCACAAGCATGTAACAAGAAAGTCTTGGACCACCAGGTGGTCCACAGCAGGGTGATTGATAAGTTTGTGGCCTAAGGTAGGAGATGAGTTATACAGCTCTCGCTACATGCACGTGCAGTTCAACTCTTCGAGTAAAAATGCAGAAAGTTTGAAGTTAATAACTCATCTCCTTCTACCTTAGGCCACGAACTTATTAATCACCCCATGCTGTGGACCACTTTTGGAGATCCAAGACGCCGACTTCTACAAAGAAGGGATCCGTATGCTCCACAACCGAAGGACTAAGTGTGTAAACGTAGGAAAAATATATGAGTCCTGACGAAGGGTCTCAGCCAGAAACGCTGACTGTACTTCTTCCTATAGATGCAGCCTGGACTGCTGCGTTCCACCAGCATTTTGTGTGTGTCGCTTGAAAAATAAATGTGCTAGGTTTTCTAACATTGACTCCTTCTACCTTAGGCCACGAACTTATCAATCACCCTCATATGAGTATGTTCAAAACACAACAAAACTGTTATGTCTTCCTTCCTTCTTCAGTATGGTTCTGATGTCAACCCGATTAGATTATCGATAGATCTGAAAAAAGGATTAGGAGATAGTGCGGGTGCAAAACCACAGAAATGGGGCACTCTTAGTGTTTTGAAAAGATAGTGAGCATTGTGAAAAAGTTTTGGGCTTAAAAGTTGTTGGAGGAGGAAAGTAACACTAAAGAACTATATTAGACAACATTGGCTTTGAGGAGTGATCTCTCTGTTGGCTCTAGATGTATCCATGGACCAAATTAAAAGTAATTTAGTCAGGGGAAAAGTTATGGACGCTAAACATTTGAAAGCTTTTCATGTTGGAGGAAGCTTATCAGTGACAATTTTTTTTTAATTCTCACTTATTAAATGTGATAGAAAAAGGTTGTCAGATAGGGTTAATTTAGGTTATATGGTTTGGGTCTATGTGCCACCTCCTCTGAGATGTTTTCAGTTCCAGAAGTTTAGCCATGTAACAGCTGTGTGTAAGAGTAAAAAGTGTGGTAGATATAGTGAAAAACATGATTATGACAATCGTGGAGAAAGTGTTAGGCTAAAATGTAGTGACAGTGCAGGGGAACATCTCTCTGCTTATGCAGGATATCATGTATGTAAGGAAGCTGTAGAAGTCCAGCGTGTTTGGGTGAAAATGGCCACATCATATGCAGTGGCTCCGCAGAACGTACAGAAGACAGTTTCATTGAGACCCATTAATACCCAAAATACAGACAGAATAAAGTCAGTGTATAACGTGCGTGATCGTATGACAAAGAATTCATTGATTGTTGATAAACTAGTTTTTCACTTTCATGGCAGATGTGATAAATTGTACAGAACAGACTAAAAGTAGGATAGAAAAAATAAAATTTTATTTAAAGCTGCAGAAAAACATCCAGAGTTAAACTAAGTTATCAATGATGCCTTACAAGGAGGAGTAAATAATGTTCAGACTTCAAAGGAGGGTTGTTAATGGTTTCTCTAATCTTACAATGGAATGCTGGAAGCCTGTTAGCAAATGGTCAAGAGTTTAAAAAATTTATTGAAGATTTACAAAATAAGCCTGATGTTGCATACGTACAGGAAACCTGGTTTAATCCTCGTCTAAGTTTTAAGATACAAGATTATGCTGACATAAGACATGATTGCAAACTGAGTAATGGGGAAGTGGGATAGCACATAGAGTTATGAAAATTGGAGTTCAATACAAGTCAGATTTGGGGAAAGAATAGTAAAATACATATTATTTACATACTTACTATTTATACATATTTACTATTGTATACATACAAATACTTTATTGTCACCAAACAATTGATACTAGAGAAATAAATATCACTGTGGTGATTGTACGCTCTAGTCTCAATTGTTTGGTGACAATAAAGTATTTGTATTTGTATACATATAATATATGTTTATAACCCTTGTGAAAGGTTAACATCTGATATATTGGAAAGCATGGGAGGAATTAGGAACAAAAAGCTTAAATGGTGTGGGGATTTTAATACTGATAGTACTACGTGGGGTTATGGTGACACAACTGTGAACGGAACAGTGTGGGGGAGTCTAGGACCAGAGGACCTAGATATCAGGACCTAGACCACAGGTGCAAGGCTTTCTTGAAGAAAAATGTTTGGTATGCTTGAATGATGGTAGGAGTACAAGGATAAATCTATTTAACAACACTGTTTCTGCTCAAGACCTTGTGCTGGTATCTGTGCATATAGCAAGTGTGTGTAACCGGGAAATGTGTAATGATACAACAGTGGGGAGTGATCATTTTCCCATTACGGTTACAATGACACTAGATGGGTATCAGAGGAAAGGTTCTCAAATCTCCAAATGGAATTATAAAAAGGCAATTTGTGAAGTATTGAGTGACTTATGTGCAAGTAGATTTCCTGATCATTTTGTTTCAGAGAACTTCGAGTTGAGAAATAATACCTTGTACTCTGTACTCAGCTCAATAGCTGAGGAAACAATTCCCAGACCGTAGGGAGATAGTATGTTCCCTGGTGGACAGATGAATGTAGGAGAGTTGTGAAGGTGTGGAGTAAAGCCTTTTAGAAAAGTTAAGCGGTGTTACTCCAACTCTTCATCTTTCATACAATATAAAAGAGCTCAAATCATAGATAGAAACATAGTGAGAATGGCAAAGAAAATGTATTTATTTATTGACATTCAACGTGGAATAAGCCATTCCAGCCCATTGAGCCTCGCCACCCAGCAAACCCCAATTTAACCCTAGCCTAATCACTGGACAATTTAGAATGACCAATTAACCTACCAACCAGTACATCTTTGGACTGTGGGAGGAAAGCCTCATGGTCACAGGGAGAACATACAAACTCCTTACAAGCAGCAGCAGGAATTGAAGACGGGTTGCCTGAACTATAATTTGTTGTGCTAACCACTACATTACTGTACCATCACAAAAATGTCCTGTGATAGTATTGGGAAAGAGATCCAAGTAGGGGAAGCTTGGTATATGATAGGGAAAATGGGGGGAGTTAGCAAACTTGATGCATTACCATCTGCCTAAAGCGACCAGTTTTAAGGCGCCCGTAACCCACCTTTGCCTATTCTCCTGCTAATAAAAACCGTTCTGTCGGGTTTAGTAGCTAAGCCACACATGAAGGCCAGGAACTGGACTTGGTTGTCAGAGGCTATTTGAGATGCTCGCTACTGGGAGCATTTAATAGGTAGTGGAAGCTATCCCCAATACCTCCCCCAACCAAGACAACCTTCTTAAGGAACTTTATATATTGTTAAGAATTGCAGGCAGCTATTAATAGAGGAATGGAAATGACAGCGGAGGTTTAAATTTTCTTTTGCAAAGGCTCAAGCCCAACAACAAGTTCAACCTGATTCTGATTCTGATTCTGAGTTATTTGCTTTCCTAAAAGGAACAACGCGCCCACAATCGATCTCAGGTTATATGGTAAACCCTTAAATAAGAGTCAAAGTCTCCAGGTATGCGGATGGCCACAAGGTGCATGTGAATAAAATTCTAGAGAAGTATAAAAAAGCCCTGATATGCTGAGGTGCTCAGTTGGGTGTGATTGGGGTATGACTGGAAGGTCACTTAAGCAAACGTATGTTGCTTTAATCAGATTTGACTTTGATTATGGACGTGTTGCTTATGGGTCAGTCTCACCAGTGGTCTTAGGACCCCTAGGTAAAGTTCAAGTACTGAGATTATGTGGTGATGCTATTGTATCATCCCAGTTTGGGCATTACTGCTAGAAATGGGTGAGGTACCTTGCCATCTACACAGGTTACAGTTAGCAATGTTTTATTGGGTTAATGTAAGAGGACATGGAGTTGGCCATCCAATATTGGCAACATTAGTAGTGTTGGGAACACGGCACTCAGGTCTTCAGTTTTGTGTGGATGGTGGAATGAATGGGCACAAAATCTTGGGTTGTTTAATCTGAAATATGGTCCTACTATACCCCTTACTATCACCCCTCCATGGCTTTTCCCTTTGCCCGTGGTTGATTTAAGCCTCAAGAAAAGATCAAGATGGATGATTGTATATCAGTGGCCCAGCTAGTTCAGCAATATATGGCGACTATTATGGCTTCTTACATATCTACACAGATGGTTCAAAAGATCCAGTGACAGGTCATTCAGACATTTCTATCTATGTTCCTAAGTTTCAGGTGATTATTAGAAAAAGAATATCAGATAAAGTATCAGTATTCATTTTTGATGATTGCTATCACTTCAGCCCTTGAAGAAGTACACAGATAATATTTAAGGCAAAAGTTGATTGTTTCCTGATTGGTCAAGGCATCAAAGAATATGGCGAGAAGGCAAGTGTATGGGGTTGGGTGGGATCCAGGATCAGCCATGATGAAATGGCAGAACAGACTTGATGGGCTGAATGGCCTAATTCTGCTCCTATGTCTTATGGTCTTACGGATTGTATGCTTGTGTGCTCTGATTCATTCTCAGTTTTAACATCTATTTGAACGTTAGAAAGTTCTTGACAATATCAACAAGCTTGCTTCGTATAGTGTGTTTAAATAATTATCAAGTTTGGACTTGCAAGTCTCTAAGATACTACTCTCATCTACACAACTGGGTGGTTTGTTCCATGTATCCACAACTAGCTGTGTAAAGAAATGCTTCCTGAAATCTCCCCTTAACCAGTCTCTGCCTATGACCCTGTGTCCTTGACGATGGATTAACTCTGAAGCAGCAGCTGGCATCCACCTTACTTATACTCTTCATGATTTTAAATACTTCTATCCATGCCTCCTCTCCTTCCATGTCTACTTTCTTTCTACCTTTCTTCATAGCTCCTACCCTGCAGACCTGGCATGAGTCTCGTCACCCTTCTCTGAACTCTCTCCAGTGCCTTCACATCCTTCACACAATATGGAGATCAAAATTATTCACAGTATTCAAGGTGTGGCCTCACAAGCACATTATACACCTTAAGGAGAGTGTCTCTGGTCTTGAACTCCTCTGAGCGTGTTATACATTCTGTTACTTCTGGGCATTGCCTAGATGTTGATACCGGTGAGTCTGCCAGAACACACAAATCCTTCTCATACAGTGCACTTGCTAACTCAAGACTTCTAACAATTTGGATGAAGGCATTGAGAATAACATCAGCAAATTTGCTGATGATACTAAGCTGGGTGGCAGTGTGACATGTGATGAGGATGTTAGGGGAATTCAGGGTGACTTGGATAGGCTGGGTAAGTGGGCAGATACTTGGCAGATGACGTTTAATGTGAATAAGTGTGAGGTTATCCACTTTGGGAGTAAGAACAGGAAGGCAGATTATTATCTGAATGGTGTAGAGTTAGGTAAGGGAGAAATACAAAGAGATCTAGGAGTCCTTGTTCATCAGTCACTGAAGGTGAATGAGCAAGTGCAGCAGGCAGTGAAGAAGGCTAATGGAATGTTGGCCTTTATTACAAAGGGAGTTGAGTACAACAGCAAGGAAATCCTCTTGCATTTGTACAGAGCCCTGGTGAGACCACACCTGGAGTATTGTGTACAGTTTTGGTCTCCAGGGTTAAGGAAGGACATCCTGGCTGTAGAGGAAGTGCAGCGTAGATTCACAAGGTTAATTCCTGGGATGTTTGGACTGTCTTACGCAGAGAGGTTAGAGAGACTGGGCTTGTACACACTGGAATTAAGGAGATTGAGAGGGGATCTGATTGAAACATATAAGATTATTAAGGGATTGGACAAGATAGAGGCAGGAAATATGTTCCAGATGCTGGGAGAGTCCAGTACCAGAGGGCATGGTTTGAGAATAAGGGGTAGGTCATTTAGGACAGAGTTAAGGAAAAACTTCTTCTCCCAGAGAGTTGTGGGGGTCTGGAATGCACTGCCTCAGAAGGTAGTGGAGGCCAATTCTCTGGATGCTTTCAAGAAGGAGCTAGATAGGTATCTTATGGATAGGGGAATCAAGGGATATGGGGACAAGGCAGAAACCGGGTATTGATTGTAGTTGATCAGCCATGATCTCAAAATGGCGGTGCAGGCTCGAAGGGCCAAATGGTTTACTTCTACACCTATTGTCTATTGTCTATTGACCCTCCATTGTATATTTAGACCTAATATTTCTACTTCCTACGTAATATTTTACATTTACTTACATTAAATTTAATCAGCTATTTATATTTCCACATCTGGATTTTGTTTAGCTCTAACTGTATTGATTCTGCTGCCTGAATGTTATCAGCCCATCCTCCTAATTTTGTGTCATCGACAAACTTCACTAGTTTATTTATTATGTGCTTCTCCAAATCATTAATGTAAATTAAAACCAGAAGTAGACCCAAAACTGATCTCTGCGGAACCCCACTGTTAACATCTTCTAGGTTTAAAAATGATCCTCTCACCATAACTCATTGTTTTCTGTTTTCTGCACCCATTTGCACACCTTACCGTGAATCATCTCCTGGAATTTGATTATTAACCACTCATGGGGTACCTTGTCAAAAGCCTTCTGAAAGTCCAAGTAAATGATATCATAAGTTTTAGTTGCCTCTTCATAGAACTCCAGCATGTTAGTAAAACATGATTTCCCCTTTTGGAACCCAAGCAGGTCATTAAGACAGTTATTTCAAATTGTAGTCTTTCACTCTTCTTGAGGTTGGACAACATGTGTAGTGGCTGCACATGTTGGGGTTGAAGGAAATGAAGCGGCAGACATTCTAGTCAAGCAATCACTTACAATTAAGGATATAAATGTAGTGGTGTCTTTGCATAAGGGGAGGTGACAGCAATAGTCTATGTGATCACTCCATCAACAAAGTTGTGGTAAGGAAAAGGAAGATAGACATTTTTATAAAATTCAGAGAATGGTAGGAACTCAACTGGTAGATAGGTATAAAAGGAGAGAAGAAGTTATCCTCACACATTTACATACTGAACACACTAGGTTGAATAACTCCTTGTACAGATTTAATATGCATGATATGGGAATTTTCAGGGAGTGCACTTGTCAAGAAACCCTGCAGCATATTTTGTTTGAGAGCAGTTCCTATGAGGTGCAAAGGAAACTTCTAATTACTACATTGAGATCTTTAGTGCAGACACAGTTTAACATGGAAAGTTTGTTATGATATTACTGCCATCATAATGCATATAAATGCAGATTTTACTTTCTGAAAAGCATTAGACTTCTTTGTATTATTTGAGGGTTTTTTTGGGAGGGGGTAAATTTAGTGGGTATACTTCCCATCTCTTTGGTCCACATTCCATTTTAGTAGGTAGCAGTTCTCTCCAGTCCTGCTGAAGGGCCTTGACCTGAAATGTCAGCTGTACTCTTTTCCACAGATGCTGCCTGGCCTGCTGAGTTTCTCCAGCATTTTGTGTGTGCTGCTTGGATTTCCAGCGTCTACAGATTTTCTCTTGATGGTAATGTACCTCATGTTGGTTTGCCAACCACCATCAAACTTTACATTGGTGAAGAAGTAGATGCAGTTGTGAAATCCTATGGGCTGCATCAATAGTTTGAGTGACGTGCCCAGCCATTACATCATTTAAGTTCTGTTTTTCACCACCATAAATGATCATTTACAAATAACACATATTTGGAGTGGCAGGGATGTGGTGTGAAGATGCTTCTCCTGTGCCTAGCATGGAGGCAATCCCCATGCATTTTGCTGGCAGGGTTTCACTATCTGTGTCCTATTCAAATATTTTATGGGAATCGTTCAGATGTTTGATGAAACACCTTGAAAAGAGGGCATGAAGCAGTGAGTTACTCACAGAGGAGATTGCATGAGAGCAAATTGATTTATCGTTGCTGTGACTTGTATGTGGTACTGTGAAAAACTGGTCTTGTGTATTGTTCATACAGATCAAGGCATTAGAAAGGTGCAGTAAAACAATAACAAAGTGCAGAATAGATTATTACAGTTACACAGAATGTGCAGTATAGGTGAACAAGGAACAAGATCATAAAAAAGCAGCTCATGAGATCAAGAATCCATCTTATCCTTCTAGGGAATCATTCAATTATCTTTTTTTTTAATAATTTTTTATTGCATTTTTAAATGATTACAAAGTATGAAAAAACAATGTATATAACCCATACCCCCTCCCCTTAACCCCTCCCCCCTAACTGCCCCATAGAAAAAAAAAGAAAGAAAGAAAGAAAGAAAGAATGCCTGGTGGCTGGAAGATCTCCACATGCTCCATGGAGTTCGTAATAATTTTAATATGTATATTATACCAGTGGGATAAAAGCTGCCTTCAATGCTTTTATGCTTTCCACCTTATTGCCTCATGGGAGGGATGAGAAGTAAGAGTGTCCCAGTGGGTGGGAGCGTTGATGATACAGTTTCTTTACCAAGGCAATGAGAAGTGTGTGCAGTGTCTATGGAGCGGCAGCTGGGTTCCATGATGCCCTGAGCTCTCTGCAGTTCTTTGTGGTCACACAGAGTCATTGCCATACCAAGCCCTGATACAGATAGGATGCTTTCTATGATGCATCAATAAAATTGGTGAGGGCACATGCCAAATTTTATTAGCCTCCCGAGGATGCAGAGGTGCTGGTAGGCTGTCTTGGGCATGTGGTTGGACCAGGACAGGCTACTGGTGACAAGAACCTGAAGATCTCAGCCTCAGCATCTGTTGATGTAATCAGGAATACATGTCGTTGCCCCCTTCCTGAAGTCAATGACGAGCTCTCTTGTTTTGCTGCCATTAAGGATAAAGTTGTTATTGTGGCACCATCTCACTAGGCTCTTTATCTCCCTCCTGTACCCTGACTGATTGCTATTTCAGATTTGGCCCACTGTGGTGGTATCACCTGCAGTCTTGTAGATGGAGTTGGAGCAGAAACTGGACTTGCAGTCGGGAATGTATAAGGAGTAAGTAGGGGGCTGAGGTTGCAGTTTGTGGTCCACCTTTGTCGAGAATAGTCATGGTAGAGGTGTTGGCAAGTTGGTCTGTTAGTGAGGAAGTGAAGGGTTGAGTTACTAAAGGAGATGCTGCATCCAAGATCTAGGAGTCTCGCCAGTTTGCAGCCACCCAGGAGGAAGCATCAGAGTCGAGCGCTCACCAGAGTACTGGAGGCAGTGTAGTGTGTCATCCAAACTGGAGTCAGTGCTGCCCCCCCCCCCCCCCCCCCCGGGGACTTGGACTATTTTGGGTTGTGTGACTGTATTTTACTGCTATCTCATACGTGCTTGCTACCTTAGATATGCTGTATGTCCCTCATGCTGTGCATGTCTGTTGGGACTGAGTTTTACACCTTGGGTCTGGAGTAACGCTGTTTCATTTGGCTTTATTCATGGGTAATCATGTACGATTGAATTAAAATTAAACCTGAACTTGACTTTCTGAACTGGTTGCACACACTCCTGCTTCTATTTGTGTGCAGGGAGAAGGAGTACAGCCCAGTGGTCTGATTCACCGAGGTGTGGTCGGGGGTCAGCTCCGTAGGCATCTCTGATGGCTGTGGGATGTTTGAACCTCTGGTGGGGCAGGAGACATGCTGGAATTACGTATTTTTAAACTCCTGGAGTTGACCTTGTTACAGTCACTGGTGATGACCTAGAGTATCCGATTTCAAGACTATTGATCACAGAGTATACATTTCATTGAGTTTAGGCTTCATGGCTACCTGGGATGTAGACTGCCATTAGAGTAACTAAACTGAACTACTGTGTCAGACAGTATGGACAACATTTCACTGTTAGATATTCCAGGCTGGGTGAGCAGGAACTCACCAGGACCGTACATGTCCGATCACCACTAGGAATCAGACTTCTCCACATCTAACTTGCCTGAGAACACCATGCGGTCCATTCAGGGTGCATTGAGAAGCCCTCAAGTTGTATGGTGCAGGCAGGTAAAGCAGTAGTAAACACGAGGAAATCTGCAGATGCTGGAAATTCAAACAACAACACACACAAAATGCTGGTGGAACGCAGCAGGCCAGGCAGCATCTATAGGGAGAAGCGCTGTCGACGTCTCGGGCCGAGACCCTCTGTCAGTAGTAAGCCATGTTTCATAGTTCCCTCAGTTCTCTTTGAAAGGCCAGTGTCTCTCTTAGTTTATCAGGTCTGTTCTCAATGACTGGAAATTTGCTTGTAGTATGCTGAGTGCTGGGAAGAGGTTGGGTGGGGGTAACGTACCCACGCTGCTTCAGCCTCACCTGCAGCTCTGTGTTTCTGAGGTAAGTGGCTGCGTCTGGTCGGTCTCCTGGGAATCCTGGAGTGGAGCTACCTGGAACAGAAGATAAGTGACTGCTTAAGGATGGAGCAACACACACAAAATGATGGAAGAAATCAGTAGGTCAACCAGCATCTGTGGAGAGGAATAAATGGTTAATATTTTGGGCCAAAGGCTCTTTTAAATGCTGCCTGACCTGCTGAGTTCCTCCAGCATTTTGTAGCTGTTGCTCAAGATTTCTAGCATTGGTAGAAACTCATGTGTCTTGTGATTACGATAGACCTGAAAGACCTGGACTGTAGGATGTGATATTTTCTGGGCGAACCCTCGAGACCAAGAATGGACTGGAGGAAGAAGCTTGAGGTCCATGAGCCAATTTTCATTAGGGAAATGGAGGTGGCGGGAGTTGGTAGCTTTAAATGCCTTGGCATCATAATTGTCGTCACAAAGACGGCACACCAGCACCTCTACTTTCCTGTACACTTGCATAGTGTGGCCCATCACCAAAACCATTGAGAAACTTCTAAGCACGGACAGTGGAGAATATTCCAACTGCTTGCCTCTTGTCCTGGTACGGAATCACCAATGCCCAGGGTCAGACATGCATAAGATCTGAAAGTCCTGAAGTGGAATACCAGGATGCACCTCATTACATTCATACAGTACAAACTCATGATAAACACCAGAATCTGTAACTCTCAAGGCGGCTCACTGATCCCAATAATCACCTTCAGTTCTGATAATTCCAACAAAATTATTCATTCTCTAAGAACAAATTGCAACTCTCTAATACCGTCACCCTTTCTCTCTCAGATAACACCAGCCCTCTCCCAGAACCACATTTCATGTACCCAATGTTGGAATTGGTTTATTATTGTCACATGTACCAAGGTACTTTCAAAAGCAAGTTTTCTGTACTCTTCATGCAGATCAATTCATTACTCAGTGTATTAGGGTGAAACTATATTTCTTCTCTTATATTTCTATATTTCTATATTTCTTTTGCTTTTTCTGATAGCTATCATCTTCCTATCAACGTCCATTTCCCTCTCTTCAATCCCTGATTTCCACTTATTGATTTTGCCAATTCCTTTCTAATACTTTCCCTGACCAAGTGAACAACGTTTCTTCTCAAGTATCCATGCACATTTCAAATCAATAGGAAAGCTGGAGGAAATCGCTTCCTGGTGTAAGACCCATGACATGCTTACCTGTAGCCGATTCCATCCCTGAGTCATCTGAAGTTTGTGAATTCTCTGTGAGTGAGTGGGCAAGTTCAGATGCAGTGGGAAAGGCCAGGGTGCATTAGCATTGTGATGATGCTGATTGACTACAGGAGCAGCCAAGCTTGGGGATGCTTAGCATAGAATCTAGGCTGTATCTCAGGAAAACGGGTCTGCTACAATGACCTTGTAGGTAGGTGCCATCATTGCACGGGAATCTAGAAAATAGATGTAGGAGCCAAGCTTTCCACCCTTTGAGCCTGTTCTTCCCAATCATTATGACCATGGTGATCATCTTCTTCAACACTATATTCCCACTGTCTCCTTTGACTCCTCTTAGTTCAAGAAACCTACCTTTTTTTCCACAGATGCTGCCTGGCCTCTGACTTCCTCCAGCATTTTGCATGTATCCCTATTTAAAGCCTTCGTAGTTTCTCCCTCATTCTTCCAAACTCTAATAATGCAGATCTGATTAACCTCATCTCTCCTCATACAGAAACTCCACCACCCCTGAAGCAGTCTAGTCAAACCTCCATTACATTCCCTGTATAGCAACCATATCCTTCCTTAGGTAGGCAGACTAATGTTGCTCACAATATTCAAACTGTAGTTTCACTAAAGTTCTGTATAATTGTAGCAAGACATCCTTGCTCCTGAACTCAAATATTTTTCCTCTGAAGGTCAACGCTTCCTAAATTATTCTCTGTACATGCGCCCTTGCTTTCAAAAACAGAGTAAAAGAACTCCCATCTCTCTTTGTTAATCACTATTTCCCACCTTACACTATGTAAGCAAAACATCTTCTTTCTGCTTTTCCTGCTGAATTGGATAACTTCACATTCATCCGTTGAATACTGCTTTTGCAAACTTCTGCTCATTTGGTTCAATCTGTCTAAGCTAACATAGAGCCACTCCCAATTCACAACCCACCATGTTTAATGTTGTTGGCAAACATTGAAATATTTACATTCTGTTTTGTCCTCTCTCATTTTCTCCTGGTACATTGGCAATCATAAATATCAAAATGGTTTTATCTCAAGGGCAATGGCCACAACTTCTGTATTGACATCTGAATTGGCTCCATTCTCACCAGCTTCAGGAATTACATCTGGTAAGCCCCGACATACCTCAGGCAAACTCCAGTAGCAGTTTGTGGAACATTATAGGTAATTACAGCCCTACATTTTTAAATCAGTTTAGGACTGTGGCTAGACTGTGGGTTGTTGAAAAGTCCACATACTTTACCTATGATTGGATGATTTTCATCACCCCACCATTTGCCTACAGTTAGCCAGCCACTGAGTTCAAAAATTCCTTCCTTTTCCTTAACACCTGTTCTCCTTAAATCAAGATTTACTCTTTAGCACTTTTCCCCTTGGTAACGTCCCTTGATGTGACTCAAAGACAAGCTTTGTTGAAGCTTGAAGCACCTTGGCATGTTAAAGGTGCCATTCATTGCTCAGTAGAGATTTGGTGACGAGTTAACAAGGGGACAGCTTGCTTTGCTGTGATGCTAGTTTCAAAGAGAACTCCTTTTCTCAATGCTGTTGTGATAATGGTGAATAATCCACACTTCATAATACTAGATGCAGTTTGCATGTCATTAAGAGAGCTACATAACACCTCACTGTGTACTTTAGATATCCACAGAGTCTACTTTTCAGTATTACTTTAATAATCTGATTCATAGTTTGTATTATAAGTCTGGTGGTCTGGTAAAATGTTTATTCTGTCACTATGTGAAGACTAGGAGAACACCAGGGTACCTATATCAATCCATAAAGTAATTACAACAAACAGTTTTTTTCTTGTGCATTTGGTTGTATGTTATTCATAAATGCACACTTAAAGTTGCAGTTTGGTCTGGGGGAAGCTCAATTACTTCTGTACTAAACTTGAGAGAAATTTTGTCAACACTACAATTCCCACTCTGCTGGAACAACCTGTGTGATCTATTAGCTGTGTCAAGCACCCTTGAGTCAAGTCATAACGTTGTGGGTTCATGCCCCACTCCAGAAGCCCAAACACTAAAACTTAGATTGATGAACAACTCAGATATGAGGAAGTACCACACCGTCAGAGCTGCTTTCTTTGAGATGAGACGATGTTTCCTTCCTTTAGACCTAAAATATCCCATGCCCATGTTCATTTTCTATAGTACCCAGCTAGCAACTACACTTTCATGGCTAACTGATTTAATGAAATAACAAGCAGGGGTTGACAAAGGGAACTGCAGTTGATGTGGTGTATTCGGCTTTCCAAAGGGCATTTGATGAAGTGCTACATAATAAAGCCTGAAGCCCAGGAAATAAAATGATCTGTGGGTGTATGGATAAAACAAAATGGCTGAGTAACTGAAAAGATAAAAGTAATGGTAAATGGGTTTCACCCTGAGACGTCGAGTGTACTCTTTTCCTAGCTGCTGCCTGGCCTGCTGACTTCCTCCTGCATTTAGTGTATGCAGCTCGGACTTCCAGCAACTGCACATTTTCGCTTGTTTGTGAAGAAATAGTAAAAATGTATTTTTTGACTGGAGGGAATTGTATAACACAATAGCCTGGGGTTTGGTACTTGACAACTGCTTTCCCAAAATATATATATTAATTGTTAAAATTTTGGGCAGTTGTGTGTAAACACCAATTCCAAATTTGAAGATGACACAAAACATGGTGAATGCAAGAATAATAGTAACACATTTTATGGAAATATGAACAGGCTAGTCGAAGGACTGATGACGTTCAAAGATGTACAGAATATTATATTCTGGTAGAAAAATGAGAAAATATATTAAAGGACATAATTCTAAACAGCATGAAAATACAGAGATATTGGAGTACAATGTACACTTCTTCAAAAGCAGCATGCAGATTGACTGCTTTAAAACGTATATGGGATACTGAGGCAATGACTACAAAATCAAGGAGATCGCGATGAACTTCTATAAACCACTATTTCAGTAAGGATGAGAAGTCTTAGTTATGTGGGTTGAGAGGGCGACCTCGGAAAATTCTTCTTGCAACATAGAGGATGCAAGATCTGATGCTAATATTTAAACCTCTGCAGAGTATAAACAATAGATACGCAGTGGGTCAAACACAAGAAGACTATGAATGAAGGTGACTGGCAATAAAGAGAACAAAAGCAAGATGATTGGTTGACTCTGGTGTACACGGCCGGGAGTGGCAATAGGGGGCAGAGTCAATCATTGCATTCAGAAGACGACTGGGCAAATATCCGAAAGGGAAAGATGAGCAATGGCTAGTATGCCAGCAATGTGAACACAGCACTAACCCTGTCCCCGGTACAGTGTGACCCCATCACTCACCCTGTCCCTGGTTTAGTGTGACCCCATCACTATCCCTGTCCATGGTATAGAGTGACCCCATCACTATCCCTGTCCCTGGTTTAGTGTGATCCCCATCACTAACCATGTCCCTGGTATAGTGTGACCCCATCACTATCCCTGTCCCTGGTTTAGTGAGACCCCATCACTAACCCTGTCCCTGGAATAGTGTGACCCCCATCACTAACCATGTCCCTGGTATAATGTGACCACTCCCATCACTAACCCTGTCACTGGTATAGAGTGACCCCATCACTATCCCTGTCCCTGGTTTAGTGTGACCCCCATCACTAACCCTGTCCCTGGTATAGAGTGACCCCATCACTCACCCTGTCCCTGGTATAGTGTGACCCCATCACTAACCATGTACCTGGTATAGTGTGACCCCCATCACTAACCCTGTCCCCGGTACCGTGTGACCCCATCACTAACCCTGTCCCTGGTATAGTGTGACCGCCCCTCCCCCATCACTAACCCTGTCCCTGGTATAGTGTGACCTCCCCCATCACTAACCCTGTCCCTGGTATAGTGTAACCCCCATCAATAACCCTGCCCCTGGTATAGTGTGACCCCATCACTAACCCTTTCCATGTTATAGTGTGACCCCATCACTAACCCTGTCCCTGGTATAGTGTGACAACATCACTAACCCTGTCCCTGGTATAGTGTGACCACCATCACTAACACTTTCCCTGTTATAGTGTGACCACCCCCATCACTAACCATGTCCCTGGTATAGTGTGACCACCCCCATCACTAACCATGTCCCTGGTATAGTGTGACCCCTTCACTAACCCTGTCCCTGGTATAGTGTGACCCCATCACTAACCCTATCCCTGGTATAGTGTGACCCAATCACTAACCATGTCCCTGGTATAGTGTGAGCCCATCACTATCCCTGTCCCTGGTATAGTGTGACCCCCATCACTAACCCTGTCCCTGGTACAGTGTGACCCCATCACTGACCCTGTCCCTGGTATAGTGTGACCCCATCACTATCCCTGTCCCTGGTTTAGTGTGACCCCATCACTAACCCTGTCCCTGGTATAGTGTGACCCCATCACTATACCTGCCCCTGGTATAGTGTGACCCCATCAATAACCCTGTCCCTGGTATAGTGTGACCCCATCACTAACCCTGTCCCTGTTATAGTGTGACCCCCATCACTAACCCTGTCCCTGGTATAGTGTGACCAGCCCCATCACTAACCCTGTCCCTGGTATAGTGTGACCCCCATCACTAACTGTGTCCCTGGTATAGTGTGACCACTTCACTAACAATGTCCCTGGGTATAGTGTGACCCCCATCACTAACCCTGTCCCTGGTACAGAGTGACCCCCATCACTAACCGTGTCCCTGGTATAGTGTGACACCTTCACTAACCATGTCCCTGGTATAGTGTGAAACCACCACTAAACCTATCCCTGGTATAGTTTGACCCAATCACTAACCCTGTCCCTGGTATAGTGTGACCCCCATCACTAACCCTGTCCCTGGTACAGAGTGACCCCCATCACTAACCGTGTCCCTGGTATAGTGTGACCCCTTCACTAACCATGAACCTGGTATCGTGTGAAACCACCACTAAACCTATCCCTGGTATAGTGTGACCCAATCACTAACCCGGTCCCTGGTATAGTGTGACCCCATCACTAACCATGTCCCTGGTATAGTGTGACCCCATCACTAACCCTGTCCCTGGTATAGTGTGACCCCATCACTAACCATGTCCCTGGTATAGTGTGAAACCACCACTAAACCTATCCCTGGTATAGTGTGACCCAATCACTAACCCTGTCCCTGGTATAGTGTGACCCAATCACTAACCATGTCCCTGGTATACTGTGAAACCACCACTAAACATATCCCTGGTATAGTGTGACCCCATCACTAACCATGTCCCTGGTATAGTGTGAGCCCATCACTATCCCTGTCCCTGGTTTAGCGTGACCCCATCACTAACCCTGTCCCTGGTATAGTGTGACCCCATCACTATACCTGTCCCTGGTATAGTGTGACCCCATCACTAACCCTGTCCCTGGTATAGTGTGACCAGCCCCATCACTAACCCTGTCCCTGGTATAGTGTGACCCACATCACTAACCCTGTCCCTGGTACAGAGTGACCCCCATCACTAACTGTGTCCCTGGTATAGTGTGACCCCTTCACTAACCTTGTCCCTGGTATAGTGTGACCCCATCACTAACCATGTCCCTGGTATAGTGAGATCCCCATCACTAACCATGTCCCTGGTATAGTGTGACCCCATCACAAACCCTGTCCCTGGTATACTTGACCACCCCCATCACTAACCCTGTCCCTGGTATAGTGTGACCCCCATCACTAACCGTGTCCCTGGTATAGTGTGACCCCTTCACTAACCATGTCCCTGGTATAGTGTGACCCCATCACAAACCCTGTCCCTGGTATAGTTGACCACCCCCATCACTAACCCTGTCCCTGGTATAGTGTGACCCCCATCACTAACCCTGTCCCTGGCATAGTGTGACCCCATCACTAACCATGCCTCTGGTATAGTGTGAAAACACCACTAAACATATCCCTGGTATAGTATGACCCAATCACTAACCATGTCCCTGGTATAGTGTGAGCCCATCACTAACCCTGTCCCTGGTACAGTGTGATCCGCATCACTAACCCTGTCCCTGGTATAGTGTGATCCCCAGCACTAACCCTGCCCCTGGTATAGTGTGACCCCATCACTAACCCTGTCCCTGGTTTAGTGTGACCCCATCACTATCCCTGTCCCTGGTACAGTGTGACCCCATCACTGACCCTGTCCCTGGTACAGTGTGACCCACATCACTAACCCTGTCCCTGTTATAGTTTGACCCCATCACTATCCCTGTCCCTGGTTTAGTGTGACCCCATCACTAACCCTGTCCCTGGTATAGTGTGACCCCATCACTATACCTGCCCCTGGTATAGTATGACCCCATCACTAACCCTGTCCCTGGTATAGTGTGACCAGCCCCATCACTAACCCTGTCCCTGGTATAGTGTGACCCACATCACTAACCCTGTCCCTGGTACAGAGTGACCCCCATCACTAACTGTTTCCCTGGTATAGTGTGACCCCTTCACTAACCTTGTCCCTGGTATAGTGTGACCCCATCACTAACCATGTCCCTGGTATAGTGTGACCCCATCACTAACCATGTCCCTGGTATAGTGAGATCCCCATCACTAACCATGTCCCTGGTATAGTGTGACCCCATCACAAACCCTGTCCTTGGTATAGTTGACCACCCCCATCACTAACCCTGTCCCTGGTATAGTGTAACCCCCATCACTAACCGTGTCCCTGGTATAGTGTGACCCCTTCACTAACCATGTCTCTGGTATAGTGTGACCCCATCACAAACCCTGTCCCTGGTATAGTTGACCACCCCCAACACTAACCCTGTCCCTGGTATAGTGTGACCCCCATCACTAACCCTGTCCCTGGCATAGTGTGACCCCATCACTAACCATGTCCCTGGTATAGTGTGAAACCACCACTAAACATATCCCTGGTATAGTGTGAGCCCATCACTAACCCTGTCCCTGGTACAGTGTGACCAGCATCACTAACCCTGTCCCTGGTATAGTGTGACCCCATCACTAACCCTGTCCCTGGTATAGTGTGACCCCATCACTAACCCTGTCCCTGGTATAGTGTGACCACATCATTAACCCTGTCTCTGGTACAGAGTGACCCCATCACTAACCATGTCCCTGGTATAGTGTGAAACCACCACTAACCCTATCCCTTGTATAGTGTGACCCAATCACTAACCATGTCCCTGGTATAGTGTGAGCCCATCACTATCCCTGTCCCTGGTATAGTGTGAGCCCATCACTAACCCTGTCCCTGGTACAGTGTGACCCGCATCACTAACCCGGTCCCTGGTATTGTGTCATCCCCAGCACTAACCCTGCCCCTGGTAGAGTGTGACCCCATCATTATCCCTGTCCCTGGTTTAGTGTGACCACATCACTAACCCTGTCCCTGGTATAGTCTGTCCCCATCACTATACCTGCCCCTGGTATAGTATGACCCGATCACTAACCCTGTCCCTGGTATAGTGTGACCAGCCCCATCACTAACCCTGTCCCTGGTATAGTGTGACCCCATCACTATCCCTGTCCCTGGTTTAGTGTGACCCCATCACTAACCCTGTCCCTGGTATAGTGTGAACCCATCACTATACCTGCCCCTGGTATAGTGTGACCCCATCAATAACCTTGTCCCTGGTATAGTGTGACCCCATCACTAACCCTGTCCCTGTTATAGTGTGACCCCCATCACTAACCCTGTCCCTGGTATAGTGTGACCAGCCCCATCACTAACCCTGTCCCTGGTATAGTGTGACCCACATCACTAACTGTGTCCCTGGTATAGTGTGACCACTTCACTAACCATGTCCCTGGGTATAGTGTGACCCCCATCACTAACCCTGTCCCTGGTACAGAGTGACCCCCATCACTAACCGTGTCCCTGGTATAGTGTGACCCCTTCACTAACCATGTCCCTGGTATAGTGTGACCCCTTCACTAACCATGTCCCTGGTATAGTGTGACCCCCATCACTAACCGTGTCCCTGGTATAGTGTGACCCCTTCACTAACCATGTCCCTGGTATAGTGTGACCCCATCACAAACCCTGTCCCTGGTATAGTTGACCACCCCCATCACTAACCCTGTCCCTGGTATAGTGTGACCCCCATCACTAACCCTGTCCCTGGCATAGTGTGACCCCATCACTAACCATGTCCCTGGTATAGTGTGACCCCATCACAAACCCTGTCCCTGGTATAGTTGACCACCCCCATCACTAACCCTGTCCCTGGTATAGTGTGACCCCCATCACTAACCCTGTCCCTGGCATAGTGTGACCCCATCACTAACCATGCCTCTGGTATAGTGTGAAAACACCACTAAACATATCCCTGGTATAGTATGACCCAATCACTAACCATGTCCCTGGTATAGTGTGAGCCCATCACTAACCCTGTCCCTGGTACAGTGTGATCCGCATCACTAACCCTGTCCCTGGTATAGTGTGATCCCCAGCACTAACCCTGCCCCTGGTATAGTGTGACCCCATCACTAACCCTGTCCCTGGTTTAGTGTGACCCCATCACTATCCCTGTCCCTGGTTTAGTGTGACCCCATCACTAACCCTGTCCCTGGTATAGTGTGACCCCATCACTATACCTGCCCCTGGTATAGTATGACCCCATCACTAACCCTGTCCCTGGTATAGTGTGACCAGCCCCATCACTAACCCTGTCCCTGGTATAGTGTGACCCACATCACTAACCCTGTCGCTGGTACAGAGTGACCCCCATCACTAACTGTTTCCCAGGTATAGTGTGACCCCTTCACTAACCTTGTCCCTGGTATAGTGTGACCCCATCACTAACCATGTCCCTGGTATAGTGTGACCCCATCACTAACCATGTCCCTGGTATAGTGAGATCCCCATCACTAACCATGTCCCTGGTTTAGTGTGACCCCATCACTATCCCTGTCCCTGGTACAGTGTGACCCCATCACTGACCCTGTCCCTGGTACAGTGTGACCCACATCACTAACCCTGTCCCTGGTATAGTGTGACCCCATCACTATCCCTGTCCCTGGTTTAGCGTGACCCCATCACTAACCCTGTCCCTGGTATAGTGTGACCCCATCACTATACCTGCCCCTGGTATAGTATGACCCCATCACTAACCCTGTCCCTGGTATAGTGTGACCAGCCCCATCACTAACCCTGTCCCTGGTATAGTGTGACCCACATCACTAACCCTGTCCCTGGTACAGAGTGACCCCCATCACTAACTGTGTCCCTGGTATAGTGTGACCCCTTCACTAACCTTGTCCCTGGTATAGTGTGACCCCATCACTAACCATGTCCCTGGTATAGTGAGATCCCCATCACTAACCATGTCCCTGGTATAGTGTGACCCCATCACAAACCCTGTCCCTGGTATACTTGACCACCCCCATCACTAACCCTGTCCCTGGTATAGTGTGACCCCCATCACTAACCGTGTCCCTGGTATAGTGTGACCCCTTCACTAACCATGTCCCTGGTATAGTGTGACCCCATCACAAACCCTGTCCCTGGTATAGTTGACCACCCCCATCACTAACCCTGTCCCTGGTATAGTGTGACCCCCATCACTAACCCTGTCCCTGGCATAGTGTGACCCCATCACTAACCATGCCTCTGGTATAGTGTGAAAACACCACTAAACATATCCCTGGTATAGTATGACCCAATCACTAACCATGTCCCTGGTATAGTGTGAGCCCATCACTAACCCTGTCCCTGGTACAGTGTGATCCGCATCACTAACCCTGTCCCTGGTATAGTGTGATCCCCAGCACTAACCCTGCCCCTGGTATAGTGTGACCCCATCACTAACCCTGTCCCTGGTTTAGTGTGACCCCATCACTATCCCTGTCCCTGGTACAGTGTGACCCCATCACTGACCCTGTCCCTGGTACAGTGTGACCCACATCACTAACCCTGTCCCTGTTATAGTTTGACCCCATCACTATCCCTGTCCCTGGTTTAGTGTGACCCCATCACTAACCCTGTCCCTGGTATAGTGTGACCCCATCACTATACCTGCCCCTGGTATAGTATGACCCCATCACTAACCCTGTCCCTGGTATAGTGTGACCAGCCCCATCACTAACCCTGTCCCTGGTATAGTGTGACCCACATCACTAACCCTGTCCCTGGTACAGAGTGACCCCCATCACTAACTGTTTCCCTGGTATAGTGTGACCCCTTCACTAACCTTGTCCCTGGTATAGTGTGACCCCATCACTAACCATGTCCCTGGTATAGTGTGACCCCATCACTAACCATGTCCCTGGTATAGTGAGATCCCCATCACTAACCATGTCCCTGGTATAGTGTGACCCCATCACAAACCCTGTCCTTGGTATAGTTGACCACCCCCATCACTAACCCTGTCCCTGGTATAGTGTAACCCCCATCACTAACCGTGTCCCTGGTATAGTGTGACCCCTTCACTAACCATGTCTCTGGTATAGTGTGACCCCATCACAAACCCTGTCCCTGGTATAGTTGACCACCCCCAACACTAACCCTGTCCCTGGTATAGTGTGACCCCCATCACTAACCCTGTCCCTGGCATAGTGTGACCCCATCACTAACCATGTCCCTGGTATAGTGTGAAACCACCACTAAACATATCCCTGGTATAGTGTGAAACCACCACTAACCCTATCCCTGGTATAGTATGATCCAATCACTAACCATGTCCCTGGTATAGTGTGAGCCCATCACTAACCCTGTCCCTGGTACAGTGTGACCCGCATCACTAACCCTGTCTCTGGCATAGTGTGACCCCATCACTAACCATGTCCCTGGTATAGTGTGACCCAATCACTAACCATGTCCCTGGTATAGTGTGAGCCCATCACTAACCCTATCCCTGGTACAGTGTGACCAGCATCACTAACCCTGTCCCTGGTATAGTGTGACCCCATCACTAACCCTGTCCCTGGTATAGTGTGACCCCATCACTAACCCTGTCCCTGGTATAGTGTGACCACATCATTAACCCTGTCTCTGGTACAGAGTGACCCCATCACTAACCATGTCCCTGGTATAGTGTGAAACCACCACTAACCCTATCCCTTGTATAGTGTGACCCAATCACTAACCATGTCCCTGGTATAGTGTGAGCCCATCACTATCCCTGTCCCTGGTATAGTGTGAGCCCATCACTAACCCTGTCCCTGGTACAGTGTGACCCGCATCACTAACCCGGTCCCTGGTATTGTGTCATCCCCAGCACTAACCCTGCCCCTGGTAGAGTGTGACCCCATCATTATCCCTGTCCCTGGTTTAGTGTGACCACATCACTAACCCTGTCCCTGGTATAGTCTGTCCCCATCACTATCCCTGTCCCTGGTTTAGTGTGACCCCATCACTAACCCTGTCCCTGGTATAGTGTGAACCCATCACTATACCTGCCCCTGGTATAGTGTGACCCCATCAATAACCTTGTCCCTGGTATAGTGTGACCCCATCACTAACCCTGTCCCTGTTATAGTGTGACCCCCATCACTAACCCTGTCCCTGGTATAGTGTGACCAGCCCCATCACTAACCCTGTCCCTGGTATAGTGTGACCCACATCACTAACTGTGTCCCTGGTATAGTGTGACCACTTCACTAACCATGTCCCTGGGTATAGTGTGACCCCCATCACTAACCCTTTCCCTGGTACAGAGTGACCCCCATCACTAACCGTGTCCCTGGTATAGTGTGACCCCTTCACTAACCATGTCCCTGGTATAGTGTGACCCCTTCACTAACCATGTCCCTGGTATAGTGTGACCCCCATCACTAACCGTGTCCCTGGTATAGTGTGACCCCTTCACTAACCATGTCCCTGGTATAGTGTGACCCCATCACAAACCCTGTCCCTGGTATAGTTGACCACCCCCATCACTAACCCTGTCCCTGGTATAGTGTGACCCCCATCACTAACCCTGTCCCTGGCATAGTGTGACCCCATCACTAACCATGCCTCTGGTATAGTGTGAAACCACCACTAAACATATCCCTGGTATAGTATGACCCAATCACTAACCATGTCCCTGGTATAGTGTGAGCCCATCACTAACCCTGTCCCTGGTACAGTGTGACCCGCATCACTAACCCTGTCCCTGGTATAGTGTGATCCCCAGCACTAACCCTGCCCCTGGTATAGTGTGACCCCATCACTAACCCTGTCCCTGGTTTAGTGTGACCCCATCACTATCCCTGTCCCTGGTACAGTGTGACCCCATCACTGACCCTGTCCCTGGTACAGTGTGACCCACATCACTAACCCTGTCCCTGTTATAGTTTGACCCCATCACTATCCCTGTCCCTGGTTTAGTGTGACTCCATCACTAACCCTGTCCCTGGTATAGTGTGACCCCGGTATAGTGTGACCCCATCACTATACCTGCCCCTGGTATAGTATGACCCCATCACTAACCCTGTCCCTGGTATAGTGTGACCAGCCCCATCACTAACCCTGTCCCTGGTATAGTGTGACCCACATCACTAACCCTGTCCCTGGTACAGAGTGACCCCCATCACTAACTGTTTCCCTGGTATAGTGTGACCCCTTCACTAACCTTGTCCCTGGTATAGTGTGACCCCATCACTAACCATGTCCCTGGTATAGTGTGACCCCATCACTAACCATGTCCCTGGTATAGTGAGATCCCCATCACTAGCCATGTCCCTGGTATAGTGTGACCCCATCACAAACCCTGTCCCTGGTATAGTTGACCACCCCCATCACTAACCCTGTCCCTGGTATAGTGTGACCCCCATCACTAACCGTGTCCATGGTATAGTGTGACCCCTTCACTAACCATGTCTCTGGTATAGTGTGACCCCATCACAAACCCTGTCCCTGGTATAGCTGACCACCCCCATCACTAACCCTGTCCCTGGTATAGTGTGACCCCCATCACTAACCCTGTCCCTGGCATAGTGTGACCCCATCACTAACCATGTCCCTGGTATAGTGTGAAACCACCACTAAACATATCCCTGGTATAGTGTGAAACCACCACTAACCCTATCCCTGGTATAGTATGACCCAATCACTAACCATGTCCCTGGTATAGTGTGAGCCCATCACTAACCCTGTCCCTGGTACAGTGTGACCCGCATCACTAACCCTGTCCCTGGTATAGTGTGACCCATTCACTAACCCTGTCCCTGGCGTAGTGTGACCCCATCACTAACCATGTCCCTGGTATAGTGTGACCCAATCACTAACCATGTCCCTGGTATAGTGTGAGCCCATCACTAACCCTGTCCCTGGTACAGTGTGACCCGCATCACTAACCCTGTCCCTGGTATAGTGTGACCCCATCACTAACCCTGTCCCTGGTATAGTGTGACCCCATCACTAACCCTGTCCCTGGTATAGTGTGACCACATCACTAACCCTGTCTCTGGTACAGAGTGACCCCATCACTAACCATATCCCTGGTATAGTGTGAGCCCATCACTATCCCTGTCCCTGGTATAGTGTGAGCCCATCACTAACCCTGTCCCTGGTACTGTGTGACCCGCATCACTAACCCGGTCCCTGGTATTGTGTCATCCCCAGCACTAACCCTGCCCCTGGTAGAGTGTGACCCCATCACTATCCCTGTCCCTGGTTTAGTGTGACCACATCACTAACCCTGTCCCTGGAATAGTGTGTCCCCATCACTATACCTGCCCCTGGTATAGTATGACCCGATCACTAACCCTGTCCCTGGTATAGTGTGACCAGCCACATCACTAACCCTGTCCCTGGTATAGTGTGACCCCCATCACTATCCCTGTCCCTGGTTTAGTGTGACCCCATCACTAACCCTGCCCCTGGTATAGTGTGACCCCATCAATAACCCTGTCCCTGGTATAGTGTGACCCCATCACTAACCCTGTCCCTGTTATAGTGTGACCCCCATCACTAACCCTGTCCCTGGTATAGTGTGACCAGCCCCATCACTAACCCTGTCCCTGGTATAGTGTGACCCCCATCACTAACTGTGTCCCTGGTATAGTGTGACCACTTCACTAACCATGTCCCTGGGTATAGTGTGACCCCCATCACTAACCCTGTCCCTGGTACAGAGTGACCCCCATCACTAACCGTGTCCCTGGTATAGTGTTACCCCTTCACTAACCATGTCCCTGGTATAGTGTGAAACCACCACTAAACCTATCCCTGGTATAGTTTGACACAATCACTAACCCTGTCCCTGGTATAGTGTGACCCCCATCACTAATCCTGTCCCTGGTACAGAGTGACCCCCATCACTAACCGTGTCCCTGGTATAGTGTGACCCCTTCACTAACCATGAACCTGGTATAGTGTGAAACCACCACTAAACCTATCCCTGGTATAGTGTGACCCAATCACTAACCCTGTCCCTGGTATAGTGTGACCCCATCACTAACCATGTCCCTGGTATAGTGTGACCCCATCACTAACCCTATCCCTGGTATAGTGTGACCCAATCACTAACCCTGTCCCTGGTATAGTGTGACCCAATCACTAACCATGTCCCTGGTATAGTGTGAAACCACCACTAAACATATCCCTGGTATACTGTGACCCCATCACTAACCATGTCCCTGGTATAGTGTGAAACCACCACTAACCCTATCCCTGGTATAGTATGACCCAATCACTAACCAAGTCCCTGGTATAGTGTGAGCCCATCACTGACCCTGTCCCTGGTACAGTGTGACCCGCATCACTAACCCTGTCCCTGGTATAGTGTGACCCCTTCACTAACCCTGTCCCTGGCATAGTGTGACCCCATCACTAACCATGTCGCTGGTATAGTGTGACCCAATCACTAACCATGTCCCTGGTATAGTGTGAGCCCATCACTAACCCTGTCCCTGGTACAGTGTGACCTGCATCACTAACCCTGTCCCTGGTATAGTGTGACCCCATCTCTAACCATGTCCCTGGTATAGTGTGACCCCATCACTAACCATGTCCCTGGTATAGTGTGATCCCCATCACTAACCATGTCCCTGGTATAGTGTGACCCCATCACTAACCCTGTCCCTGGTATAGTGTCACCCCATCACTAACCCTGTTCCTGGTATAGAGTGACCCCATCACTCACTCTGTCCCTGGAATAGTGTGACCCCCATCACTAACCCTGTCCCTGGTATAGTGTGACCACTCCCATCACTAACCCTGTCCCTGGTATAGAGTGACCCCATCACTCACCCTGTCCCTGGAATAGTGTGACCCCATCACTAACCATGTACCTGGTATAGTGTGACCCCCATCACTAACCCTGTCCCAGGTACGGTGTGACCCCATCACTAACCCTGTCTCTGGTATAGTGTGACCCCTTCACTAACCATGTCCGTGGTATAGTGTGACCCCATCAATAACCCTTTCCCTGTTATAGTATGACCCCCATCACTAACCGTGTCCCTGGTATAGTGTGACCACACCACTAACCCTGTCTCTGGTATAGTGTGACCACCCCCATCACTAACCCTGTCCCTGGTATAGTGTGACCCCACCATTAACCCTGTCCCTGGTACAGTGTGACCCGCATCACTAACCCGGTCCCTGGTATTGTGTGATCCCCAGCACTAACCCTGCCCCTGGTATAGTGTGACCCCATCACTAACCCTGTCCCTGGTTTAGTGTGACCCCATCACTATCCCTGTCCCTGGTACAGTGTGACCCCGTCACTGACCCTGTCCCTGGTACAGTGTGACCCACATCACTAACCCTGTCCCTGGTATAGTGTGACCCCATCACTATCCCTGTCCCTGGTTTAGTGTAACCCCATCACTAACCCTGTCCCTGGTATAGTGTGACCCCATCACTATACCTGCCCCTGGTATAGTATGACCCCATCACTAACCCTGTCCCCGGTACCCTGTGACCCCATCACTAACCCTGTCCCAGGTACAGTGTGACCGCCCCTCCCCCATCACTAACCCTGACCCTGGTATAGTGTGACCTCCGCCATCACTAACCCTGTCCCTGGTATAGTGTAACCCCCATCAATAACCCTGCCCCTGGTATAGTGTGACCCCATCACTAACACTGTCCCTGGTATAGTGTGACCCCATCAATAACCCTTTCCCTGTTATAGTATGATCCCCATCACTAACCCTGTCCCTGGTATAGTGTGACCACACCACTAACCCTGTCTCTGGTATACTGTGACCACCCCCATCACTAACCCTGTCCCTGGTATAGTGTGACCCCACCATTAACCCTGTCCCTGGTACAGTGTGACCCGCATCACTAACCCGGTCCCTGGTATTGTGTGATCCCCAGCACTAACCCTGCCCCTGGTATAGTGTGACCCCATCACTAACCCTGTCCCTGGTGTAGTGTGACCCCATCACTATCCCTGTCCCTGGTACAGTATGACCCCATCACTGACCCTGTCCCTGGTACAGTGTGACCCACATCACTAACCCTGTCCCTGGTATAGTGTGACCCCATCACTATCCCTGTCCCTGGTTTAGTGTGACCCCATCACTAACCCTGTCCCTGGTATAGTGTGACCCCATCACTATACCTGCCCCTGCTATAGTATGACCCCATCACTAACCCTGTCCCTGGTATAGTGTGACCAGCCCCATCACTAACCCTGTCCCTGGTATAGTGTGACCCACATCACTAACCATGTCCCTGGTACAGAGTGACCCCCATCACTAACTGTGTCCCTGGTATAGTGTGACCCCTTCACTAACCTTGTCCCTGGTATAGTGTGACCCCATCACTAACCATGTCCCTGGTATAGTGTGACCCCATCACTAACCATGTCCCTGGTATAGTGTGAAACCACCACTAACCCTATCCCTTGTATAGTGTGACCCAATCACTAACCATGTCCCTGGTATAGTGTGAGCCCATCACTATCCCTGTCCCTGGTATAGTGTGAGCCCATCACTAACCCTGTCCCTGGTACAGTGTGACCCGCATCACTAACCCTGTCCCTGGTATAGTGTGAGCCCATCACTAACCCTGTCCCTGGTACAGTGTGACCCGCATCACTAACCCTGTCCCTGGTATAGTGTCACCCCATCACTAACCCTGTTCCTGGTATAGAGTGACCCCATCACTCACTCTGTCCCTGGAATAGTGTGACCCCCATCACTAACCCTGTCCCTGGTATAGTGTGACCACTCCCATCACTAACCCTGTCCCTGGTATAGAGTGACCCCATCAGTCACCCTGTCCCTGGTATAGTGTGACCCCATCACTAACCATGTACCTGGTATAGTGTGACCCCCATCACTAACCCTGTCCCCGGTACCCTGTGACCCCATCACTAACCCTGTCCCAGGTACAGTGTGACCGCCCCTCCCCCATCACTAACCCTGACCCTGGTATAGTGTGACCTCCGCCATCACTAACCCTGTCCCTGGTATAGTGTAACCCCCATCAATAACCCTGCCCCTGGTATAGTGTGACCCCATCACTAACCCTGTCCCTGGTATAGTGTGACCCCATCACTAACCCTGTCCCTGTTATAGTATGACCACACCACTAACCCTGTCTCTGGTATAGTGTGACCACCCCCATCACTAACCCTGTCCCTGGTATAGTGTGACCCCACCATTAACCCTGTCCCTGGTACAGTGTGACCCGCATCACTAACCCGGTCCCTGGTATTGTGTGATCCCCAGCACTAACCCTGCCCCTGGTATAGGGTGACCCCATCACTAACCCTGTCCCTGGTTTAGTGTGACCCCATCACTATCCCTGTCCCTGGTACAGTGTGACCCCATCACTGACCCTGTCCCTGGTACAGTGTGACCCACATCACTAACCCTGTCCCTGGTATAGTGTGACCCCATCACTATCCCTGTCCCTGGTTTAGTGTGACCCCATCACTAACCCTGTCCCTGGTATAGTGTGACCCCATCACTATACCTGCCCCTGGTATAGTATGACCACATCACTAACCCTGTCCCTGGTATAGTGTGACCAGCCCCATCACTAACCCTGTCCCTGGTATAGTGTGACCCACATCACTAACCCTGTCCCTGGTATAGTGTGACCCCATCACTATCCCTGTCCCTGGTTTAGTGTGACCCCATCACTAACCCTGTCCCTGGTATAGTGTGACCCCATCACTATAACTGCCCCTGGTATAGTGTGACCAGCCCCATCACTAACCCTGTCCCTGGTATAGTGTGACCCACATCACTAACCCTGTCCCTGGTACAGAGTGACCCCCATCACTAACTGTGTCCCTGGTATAGTGTGACCCCTTCACAAACCTTGTCCCTGGTATAGTGTGACCCCATCACTAACCATGTCCCTGGTATAGTGTGACCCCATCACTAACCATGTCCCTGGTATAGTGTGAAACCACCACTAACCCTATCCCTTGTATAGTGTGACCCAATCACTAACCATGTCCCTGGTATAGTGTGAGCCCATCACTATCCCTGTCCCTGGTATAGTGTGAGCCCATCACTAACCCTGTCCCTGGTACAGTGTGACCCGCATCACTAACCCTGTCCCTGGTATAGTGTGAGCCCATCACTAACCCTGTCCCTGGTACAGTGTGACCCGCATCACTAACCCTGTCCCTGGTATAGTGTCACCCCATCACTAACCCTGTTCCTGGTATAGAGTGACCCCATCACTCACTCTGTCCCTGGAATAGTGTGACCCCCATCACTAACCCTGTCCCTGGTATAGTGTGACCACTCCCATCACTAACCCTGTCCCTGGTATAGAGTGACCCCATCAGTCACCCTGTCCCTGGTATTGTGTGACCCCATCACTAACCATGTACCTGGTATAGTGTGACCCCCATCACTAACCCTGTCCCCGGTACCCTGTGACCCCATCACTAACCCTGTCCCAGGTACAGTGTGACCGCCCCTCCCCCATCACTAACCCTGACCCTGGTATAGTGTGACCTCCGCCATCACTAACCCTGTCCCTGGTATAGTGTAACCCCCATCAATAACCCTGCCCCTGGTATAGTGTGACCCCATCACTAACCCTGTCCCTGGTATAGTGTGACCCCATCAATAACCCTTTCCCTGTTATAGTATGACCCCCATCACTAACCCTGTCCCTGATATAGTGTGACCACACCACTAACCCTGTCTCTGGTATAGTGTGACCACCCCCATCACTAACCCTGTCCCTGGTATAGTGTGACCCCACCATTAACCCTGTCCCTGGTACAGTGTGACCCGCATCACTAACCCGGTCCCTGGTATTGTGTGATCCCCAGCACTAACCCTGCCCCTGGTATAGGGTGACCCCATCACTAACCCTGTCCCTGGTTTAGTGTGACCCCATCACTATCCCTGTCCCTGGTACAGTGTGACCCCATCACTGACCCTGTCCCTGGTACAGTGTGACCCACATCACTAACCCTGTCCCTGGTATAGTGTGACCCCATCTCTATCCCTGTCCCTGGTTTAGTGTGACCCCATCACTAACCCTGTCCCTGGTATAGTGTGACCCCATCACTATACCTGCCCCTGGTATAGTATGACCCCATCACTAACCCTGTCCCTGGTATAGTGTGACCAGCCCCATCACTAACCCTGTCCCTGGTATAGTGTGACCCACATCACTAACCCTGTCCCTGGAACAGAGTGACCCCCATCACTAACTGTGTCCCTGGTATAGTGTGACCCCTTCACTAAGCTTGTCCCTGGTATAGTGTGACCCCATCACTAACCATGTCCCTGGTATAGTGTGACCCCATCACTAACCATGTCCCTGGTATAGTGAGATCCCCATCACTAACCATATCCCTGGTATAGTGTGACCCCATCACAAACCCTGTCCCTGGTATACTTGACCACCCCCATCACTAACCCTGTCCCTGGTATAGTGTGACCCCCATCACTAACCGTGTCCCTGGTATAGTGTGACCCCTTCACTAACCATGTCCCTGGTATAGTGTGACCCCATCACAAACCCTGTCCCTGGTATAGTTGACCACCCCCATCACTAACCCTGTCCCTGGTATAGTGTGACCCCCATCACTAACCCTGTCCCTGGCATAGTGTGACCCCATCACTAACTATGCCTCTGGTATAGTGTGAAACCACCACTTAACATATCCCTGGTATAGTATGACCCAATCACTAACCATGTCCCTGGTATAGTGTGAGCCCATCACTAACCCTGTCCCTGGTACAGTGTGACCCGCATCACTAACCCTGTCCCTGGTATAGTGTGATCCCCAGCACTAACCCTGCCCCTGGTATAGTGTGACCCCATCACTAACCCTGTCCCTGGTTTCGTGTGACCCCATCACTATCCCTGTCCCTGGTACAGTGTGACCCCATCACTGACCCTGTCCCTGGTACAGTGTGACCCACATCACTAACCCTGTCCCTGTTATAGTTTGACCCCATCACTATCCCTGTCCCTGGTTTAGTGTGACCCCATCACTAACCCTGTCCCTGGTATAGTGTGACCCCATCACTATACCTGCCCCTGGTATAGTATGACCCCATCACTAACCCTGTCCCTGGTATAGTGTGACCAGCCCCATCACTAACCCTGTCCCTGGTATAGTGTGACCCACATCACTAACCCTGTCCCTGGTACAGAGTGACCCCCATCACTAACTGTTTCCCTGGTATAGTGTGACCCCTTCACTAACCTTGTCCCTGGAATAGTGTGACCCCATCACTAACCATGTCCCTGGTATAGTGTGACCCCATCACTAACCATGTCCCTGGTATAGTGAGATCCCCATCACTAACCATGTCCCTGGTATAGTGTGACCCCATCACAAACCCTGTCCCTGGTATAGTTGACCACCCCCATCACTAACCCTGTCCCTGGTATAGTGTGACCCCCATCACTAACCGTGTCCCTGGTATAGTGTGACCCCTTCACTAACCATGTCTCTGGTATAGTGTGACCCCATCACAAACCCTATCCCTGGTATAGTTGACCACCCCCATCACTAACCCTGTCCCTGGTATAGTGTGACCCCCATCACTAACCCTGTCCCTGGCATAGTGTGACCCCATCACTAACCATGTCCCTGGTATAGTGTGACCCGTTCACTAACCCTGTCCCTGGCATAGTGTGACCCCATCACTAACCATGTCCCTGGTATAGTGTGACCCAATCACTAACCATGTCCCTGGTATAGTGTGAGCCCCTCACTAACCCTGTCCCTGGTACAGTGTGACCCGCATCACTAACCCTGTCCCTGGTATAGTGTGACCCCATCACTAACCCTATCCCTGGTATAGTGTGACAACATCACTACCCCTGTCCCTGGTATAGTGTGACCACATCACTAACCCTGTCTCTGGTACAGAGTGACCCCCATCACTAACCATGTCCCTGGTATAGTGTGAAACCACCACTAACCCTATCCCTTGTATAGTGTGACCCAATCACTAACCATGTCCCTGGTATAGTGTGAGCCCATCACGATCCCTGTCCCTGGTATAGTGTGAGCCCATCACTAACCCTGTCCCTGGTACAGTGTGACCCGCATCACTAACCCGGTCCCTGGTATTGTGTCATCCCCAGCACTAACCCTGCCCCTGGTAGAGTGTGACCCCATCACTATCCCTGTCCCTGGTTTAGTGTGACCACATCACTAACCCTGTCCCTGGTATAGTGTGTCCCCATCACTATACCTGCCCCTGGTATAGTATGACCCGATCACTAACCCAGTCCCTGGTATAGTGTGACCAGCCCCATCACTAACCCTGTCCCTGGTATAGTGTGAAACCACCACTAAACCTATCCCTGGTATAGTTTGACCCAATCACTAACCCTGTCCCTGGTATAGTGTGACCCCCATCACTAACCCTGTCCCTGGTACAGAGTGACCCCCATCACTAACCGTGTCCCTGGTATAGTGTGACCCCTTCACTAACCATGAACCTGGTATAGTGTGAAACCACCACTAAACCTATCCCTGGTATAGTGTGACCCAATCACTAACCCTGTCCCTGGTATAGTGTGACCCCATCACTAACCATGTCCCTGGTATAGTGTGACCCCATCACTAACACTGTCCCTGGTATAGTGTGACCCCATCACTAACCATGTCCCTGGTATAGTGTGAAACCACCACGAAACCTATCCCTGGTATAGTGTGACCCAATCACTAACCCTGTCCCTGGTATAGTGTGAAACCACCACTAAACCTATCCCTGGTATAGTATGACCCAATCACTAACCATGTCCCTGGTATAGTGTGACCCAATCACTAACCCTATCCCTGGTATAGTATGACCCAATCACTAACCATGTCCCTGGTATAGTGTGAAACCACCACTAAACATATCCCTGGTATAGTGTGACCCCATCACTAACCATGTCCCTGGTATAGTGTGAAACCACCACTAAACCTATCCCTGGTATAGTATGACCCAATCACTAACCATGTCCCTGGTATAGTGTGAGCCCATCACTAACCCTGTCCCTGGTATAGTGTGACCCGCATCACTAACCCTGTCCCTGGTATAGTGTGACCCCTTCACTAACCCTGTCCCTGGCATAGTGTGACCCCATCACTAACCATGTCGCTGGTATAGTGTGACCCAATCACTAACCATGTCCCTGGTACAGTGTGAGCCCATCACTAACCCTGTCCCTGGTACAGTGTGACCCACATCACTAACCCTGTCCCTGGTATAGTGTGACCCCATCACTAACCATGTCCCTGGTATAGTGTGACCCCATCACTAACCATGTCCCTGGTATAGTGTGATCCCCATCACTAACCATGTCCCTGGTATAGTGTGACCCCATCACTAACCCTGTCCCTGGTATAGTGTCACCCCATCACTAACCCTGTTCCTGGTATAGAGTGACCCCATCACTCACTCTGTCCCTGGAATAGTGTGACCCCCATCACTAACCCTGTCCCTGGTATAGTGTGACCACTCCCATCACTAACCCTGTCCCTGGTATAGAGTGACCCCATCACTCACCCTGTCCCTGGTATAGTGTGACCCCATCACTAACCATGTACCTGGTATAGTGTGACCCCCATCACTAACCCTGTCCCAGGTACAGTGTGACCGCCCCTCCCCCATCACTAACCCTGACCCTGGTATAGTGTGACCTCCGCCATCACTAACCCTGTCCCTGATATAGTGTAACCCCCATCAATAACCCTGCCCCTGGTATAGTGTGACCCCATCACTAACCCTGTCCCTGGTATAGTGTGACCCCATCAATAACCCTTTCCCTGTTATAGTATGACCCCCATCACTAACCCTGTCCCTGGTACAGTGTGACCACACCACTAACCCTGTCTCTGGTATAGTGTGACCACCCCCATCACTAACCCTGTCCCTGGTATAGTGTGACCCCACCATTAACCCTGTCGCTGGTACAGTGTGACCCGCATCACTAACCCGGTCCCTGGTATTGTGTGATCCCCAGCACTAACCCTGCCCCTGGTATAGTGTGACCCCATCACTAACCCTGTCCCTGGTTTAGTGTGACCCCATCACTATCCCTGTCCCTGGTACAGTGTGACCCCATCACTGACCCTGTCCCTGGTACAGTGTGACCCACATCACTAACCCTGTCCCTGGTATAGTGTGACCCCATCACTATCCCTGTCCCTGGTTTAGTGTGACCCCATCACTAACCCTGTCCCTGGTATAGTGTGACCCCATCACTATACCTGCCCCTGGTATAGTATGACCCCATCACTAACCCTGTCCCTGGTATAGTGTGACCAGCCCCATCACTAACCCTGTCCCTGGTATAGTGTGACCCACATCACTAACCCCGTCCCTGGTACAGAGTGACCCCCATCACTAACTGTGTCCCTGGTATAGTGTGACCCCTTCACTAACCTTGTCCCTGGTATAGTGTGACCCCATCACTAACCATGTCCCTGGTATAGTGTGACCCCATCACTAACCATGTCCCTGGTATAGTGAGATCCCCATCACTAACCATGTCCCTGGTATAGTGTGACCCCATCACAAACCCTGTCCCTGGTATACTTGACCACCCCCATCACTAACCCTGTCCCTGGTATAGTGTGACCCCCATCACTAACCGTGTCCCTGGTATAGTGTGACCCCTTCACTAACCATGTCCCTGGTATAGTGTGACCCCATCACAAACCCTGTCCCTGGTATAGTTGACCACCCCCATCACTAACCCTGTCCCTGGTATAGTGTGACCCCCATCACTAACCCTGTCCCTGGCATAGTGTGACCCCATCACTAACCATGCCTCTGGTATAGTGTGAAACCACCACTAAACATATCCCTGGTATAGTATGACCCAATCACTAACCATGTCCCTGGTATAGTGTGAGCCCATCACTAACCCTGTCCCTGGTACAGTGTGATCCCCAGCACTAACCCTGCCCCTGGTATAGTGTGACCCCATCACTAACCCTGTCCCTGGTTTAGTGTGACCCCATCACTATCCCTGTCCCTGGTACAGTGTGACCCCATCACTGACCCTGTCCCTGGTAGAGTGTGACCCACATCACTAACCCTGTCCCTGTTATAGTTTGACCCCATCACTATCCCTGTCCCTGGTTTAGTGTGACCCCATCACTAACCCTGTCCCTGGTATAGTGTAACCCCATCACCATACCTGCCCCTGGTATAGTATGACCCCATCACTAACCCTGTCCCTGGTATAGTGTGACCAGCCCCATCACTAACCCTGTCCCTGGTATAGTGTGACCCACATCACTAACCCTGTCCCTGGTACAGAGTGACCCCCATCACTAACTGTTTCCCTGGTATAGTGTGACCCCTTCACTAACCTTGTCCCTGGAATAGTGTGACCCCTTCACTAACCATGTCCCTGGTATAGTGTGACCCCATCACTAACCATGTCCCTGGTATAGTGAGATCCCCATCACTAACCATGTCCCTGGTATAGTGTGACCCCATCACAAACCCTGTCCCTGGTATAGTTGACCACCCCCATCACTAACCCTGTCCCTGGTATAGTGTGACCCCCATCACTAACCGTGTCCCTGGTATAGTGTGACCCCTTCACTAACCATGTCTCTGGTATAGTGTGACCCCATCACAAACCCTGTCCCTGGTATAGTTGACCACCCCCATCACTAACCCTGTCCCTGGTATAGTGTGACCCCCATCACTAACCCTGTCCCTGGCATAGTGTGACCCCATCACTAACCATGTCCCTGGTATAGTGTGAATCCACCACTAAACATATCCCTGGTATAGTGTGAAACCACCACTAACCCGATCCCTGGTATAGTATGACCCAATCACTAACCATGTCCCTGGTATAGTGTGAGCCCATCACTAACCCTGTCCCTGGTACAGTGTGACCCGCATCACTAACCCTGTCCCTGGTATAGTGTGACCACACCACTAACCCTGTCTCTGGTATAGTGTGACCACCCCCATCACTAACCCTGTCCCTGGTATAGTGTGACCCCACCATTAACCCTGTCCCTGGTACAGTGTGACCCGCATCACTAACCCGGTCCCTGGTATTGTGTGATCCCCAGCACTAACCCTGCCCCTGGTATAGTGTGACCCCATCACTAACCCTGTCCCTGGTTTAGTGTGACCCCATCACTATCCCTGTCCCTGGTACAGTGTGACCCCATCACTGACCCTGTCCCTGGTACAGTGTGACCCACATCACTAACCCTGTCCCTGGTATAGTGTGACCCCATCACTATCCCTGTCCCTGGTTTAGTGTGACCCCATCACTAACCCTGTCCCTGGTATAATGTGACCCCATCACTATACCTGCCCCTGGTATAGTATGACCCCATCACTAACCCTGTCCCTGGTATAGTGTGACCAGCCCCATCACTAACCCTGTCCCTGGTATAGTGTGACCCACATCACTAAACCCGTCCCTGGTACAGAGTGACCCCCATCACTAACTGTGTCCCTGGTATAGTGTGACCCCTTCACTAACCTTGTCCCTGGTATAGTGTGACCCCATCACTAACCATGTCCCTGGTATAGTGTGACCCCATCACTAACCATGTCCCTGGTATAGTGAGATCCCCATCACTAACCATGTCCCTGGTATAGTGTGACCCCATCACAAACCCTGTCCCTGGTATACTTGACCACCCCCATCACTAACCCTGTCCCTGGTATAGTGTGACCCCCATCACTAACTGTGTCCCTGGTATAGTGTGACCCCTTCACTAACCATGTCCCTGGTATAGTGTGACCCCATCACAAACCCTGTCCCTGGTATAGTTGACCACCCCCATCACTAACCCTGTCCCTGGTATAGTGTGACCCCCATCACTAACCCTGTCCCTGGCATAGTGTGACCCCATCACTAACCATGCCTCTGGTATAGTGTGAAACCACCACTAAACATATCCCTGGTATAGTATGACCCAATCACTAACCATGTCCCTGGTATAGTGTGAGCCCATCACTAACCCTGTCCCTGGTACAGTGTGACCCGCATCACTAACCCTGTCCCTGGTATAGTGTGATCCCCAGCACTAACCCTGCCCCTGGTATAGTGTGACCCCATCACTAACCCTGTCCCTGGTTTCGTGTGACCCCATCACTATCCCTGTCCCTGGTACAGTGTGACCCCATCACTGACCCTGTCCCTGGTACAGTGTGACCCACATCACTAACCCTGTCCCTGTTATAGTTTGACCCCATCACTATCCCTGTCCCTGGTTTAGTGTGACCCCATCACTAACCCTGTCCCTGGTATAGTGTGACCCCATCACCATACCTGCCCCTGGTATAGTATGACCCCATCACTAACCCTGTCCCTGGTATAGTGTGACCAGCCCCATCACTAACCCTGTCCCTGGTATAGTGTGACCCACATCACTAACCCTGTCCCTGGTACAGAGTGACCCCCATCACTAACTGTTTCCCTGGTATAGTGTGACCCCTTCACTAACCTTGTCCCTGGAATAGTGTGACCCCTTCACTAACCATGTCCCTGGTATAGTGTGACCCCATCACTAACCATGTCCCTGGTATAGTGAGATCCCCATCACTAACCATGTCCCTGGTATAGTGTGACCCCATCACAAACCCTGTCCCTGGTATAGTTGACCACCCCCATCACTAACCCTGTCCCTGGTATAGTGTGACCCCCATCACTAACCGTGTCCCTGGTATAGTGTGACCCCTTCACTAACCATGTCTCTGGTATAGTGTGACCCCATCACAAACCCTGTCCCTGGTATAGTTGACCACCCCCATCACTAACCCTGTCCCTGGTATAGTGTGACCCCCATCACTAACCCTGTCCCTGGCATAGTGTGACCCCATCACTAACCATGTCCCTGGTATAGTGTGAATCCACCACTAAACATATCCCTGGTATAGTGTGAAACCACCACTAACCCTATCCCTGGTATAGTATGACCCAATCACTAACCATGTCCCTGGTATAGTGTGAGCCCATCACTAACCCTGTCCCTGGTACAGTGTGACCCGCATCACTAACCCTGTCCCTGGTATAGTGTGACCCGTTCACTAACCCTGTCCCTGGCATAGTGTGACCCCATCACTAACCATGTCCCTGGTATAGTGTGAGCCCATCACTAACCCTGTCCCTGGTACAGTGTGATCCGCATCACTAACCCTGTCCCTGGTATAGTGTGATCCCCAGCACTAACCCTGCCCCTGGTATAGTGTGACCCCATCACTAACCCTGTCCCTGGTTTAGTGTGACCCCATCACTATCCCTGTCCCTGGTACAGTGTGACCCCATCACTGACCCTGTCCCTGGTACAGTGTGACCCACATCACTAACCCTGTCCCTGTTATAGTTTGACCCCATCACTATCCCTGTCCCTGGTTTAGTGTGACCCCATCACTAACCCTGTCCCTGGTATAGTGTGACCCCATCACTATACCTGCCCCTGGTATAGTATGACCCCATCACTAACCCTGTCCCTGGTATAGTGTGACCAGCCCCATCACTAACCCTGTCCCTGGTATAGTGTGACCCACATCACTAACCCTGTCGCTGGTACAGAGTGACCCCCATCACTAACTGTTTCCCTGGTATAGTGTGACCCCTTCACTAACCTTGTCCCTGGTATAGTGTGACCCCATCACTAACCATGTCCCTGGTATAGTGTGACCCCATCACTAACCATGTCCCTGGTATAGTGAGATCCCCATCACTAACCATGTCCCTGGTTTAGTGTGACCCCATCACTATCCCTGTCCCTGGTACAGTGTGACCCCATCACTGACCCTGTCCCTGGTACAGTGTGACCCACATCACTAACCCTGTCCCTGGTATAGTGTGACCCCATCACTATCCCTGTCCCTGGTTTAGTGTGACCCCATCACTAACCCTGTCCCTGGTATAGTGTGACCCCATCACTATACCTGCCCCTGGTATAGTATGACCCCATCACTAACCCTGTCCCTGGTATAGTGTGACCAGCCCCATCACTAACCCTGTCCCTGGTATAGTGTGACCCACATCACTAACCCTGTCCCTGGTACAGAGTGACCCCCATCACTAACTGTGTCCCTGGTATAGTGTGACCCCTTCACTAACCTTGTCCCTGGTATAGTGTGACCCCATCACTAACCATGTCCCTGGTATAGTGAGATCCCCATCACTAACCATGTCCCTGGTATAGTGTGACCCCATCACAAACCCTGTCCCTGGTATACTTGACCACCCCCATCACTAACCCTGTCCCTGGTATAGTGTGACCCCCATCACTAACCGTGTCCCTGGTATAGTGTGACCCCTTCACTAACCATGTCCCTGGTATAGTGTGACCCCATCACAAACCCCGTCCCTGGTATAGTTGACCACCCCCATCACTAACCCTGTCCCTGGTATAGTGTGACCCCCATCACTAACCCTGTCCCTGGCATAGTGTGACCCCATCACTAACCATGCCTCTGGTATAGTGTGAAAACACCACTAAACATATCCCTGGTATAGTATGACCCAATCACTAACCATGTCCCTGGTATAGTGTGAGCCCATCACTAACCCTGTCCCTGGTACAGTGTGATCCGCATCACTAACCCTGTCCCTGGTATAGTGTGATCCCCAGCACTAACCCTGCCCCTGGTATAGTGTGACCCCATCACTAACCCTGTCCCTGGTTTAGTGTGACCCCATCACTATCCCTGTCCCTGGTACAGTGTGACCCCATCACTGACCCTGTCCCTGGTACAGTGTGACCCACATCACTAACCCTGTCCCTGTTATAGTTTGACCCCATCACTATCCCTGTCCCTGGTTTAGTGTGACCCCATCACTAACCCTGTCCCTGGTATAGTGTGACCCCATCACTATACCTGCCCCTGGTATAGTATGACCCCATCACTAACCCTGTCCCTGGTATAGTGTGACCAGCCCCATCACTAACCCTGTCCCTGGTATAGTGTGACCCACATCACTAACCCTGTCCCTGGTACAGAGTGACCCCCATCACTAACTGTTTCCCTGGTATAGTGTGACCCCTTCACTAACCTTGTCCCTGGTATAGTGTGACCCCATCACTAACCATGTCCCTGGTATAGTGTGACCCCATCACTAACCATGTCCCTGGTATAGTGAGATCCCCATCACTAACCATGTCCCTGGTATAGTGTGACCCCATCACAAACCCTGTCCTTGGTATAGTTGACCACCCCCATCACTAACCCTGTCCCTGGTATAGTGTAACCCCCATCACTAACCGTGTCCCTGGTATAGTGTGACCCCTTCACTAACCATGTCTCTGGTATAGTGTGACCCCATCACAAACCCTGTCCCTGGTATAGTTGACCACCCCCAACACTAACCCTGTCCCTGGTATAGTGTGACCCCCATCACTAACCCTGTCCCTGGCATAGTGTGACCCCATCACTAACCATGTCCCTGGTATAGTGTGAAACCACCACTAAACATATCCCTGGTATAGTGTGAAACCACCACTAACCCTATCCCTGGTATAGTATGATCCAATCACTAACCATGTCCCTGGTATAGTGTGAGCCCATCACTAACCCTGTCCCTGGTACAGTGTGACCCGCATCACTAACCCTGTCTCTGGCATAGTGTGACCCCATCACTAACCATGTCCCTGGTATAGTGTGACCCAATCACTAACCATGTCCCTGGTATAGTGTGAGCCCATCACTAACCCTGTCCCTGGTACAGTGTGACCAGCATCACTAACCCTGTCCCTGGTATAGTGTGACCGCATCACTAACCCTGTCCCTGGTATAGTGTGACCCCATCACTAACCCTGTCCCTGGTATAGTGTGACCACATCATTAACCCTGTCTCTGGTACAGAGTGACCCCATCACTAACCATGTCCCTGGTATAGTGTGAAACCACCACTAACCCTATCCCTTGTATAGTGTGACCCAATCACTAACCATGTCCCTGGTATAGTGTGAGCCCATCACTATCCCTGTCCCTGGTATAGTGTGAGCCCATCACTAACCCTGTCCCTGGTACAGTGTGACCCGCATCACTAACCCGGTCCCTGGTATTGTGTCATCCCCAGCACTAACCCTGCCCCTGGTAGAGTGTGACCCCATCACTATCCCTGTCCCTGGTTTAGTGTGACCACATCACTAACCCTGTCCCTGGTATAGTCTGTCCCCATCACTATACCTGCCCCTGGTATAGTATGACCCGATCACTAACCCTGTCCCTGGTATAGTGTGACCAGCCCCATCACTAACCCTGTCCCTGGTATAGTGTGACCCCATCACTATCCCTGTCCCTGGTTTAGTGTGACCCCATCACTAACCCTGTCCCTGGTATAGTGTGAACCCATCACTATACCTGCCCCTGGTATAGTGTGACCCCATCAATAACCCTGTCCCTGGTATAGTGTGACCCCATCACTAACCCTGTCCCTGTTATAGTGTGACCCCCATCACTAACCCTGTCCCTGGTATAGTGTGACCAGCCCCATCACTAACCCTGTCCCTGGTATAGTGTGACCCCCATCACTAACTGTGTCCCTGGTATAGTGTGACCACTTCACTAACCATGTCCCTGGGTATACTGTGACCCCCATCACTAACCCTGTCCCTGGTACAGAGTGACCCCCATCACTAACCGTGTCCCTGGTATAGTGTGACCCCTTCACTAACCATGTCCCTGGTATAGTGTGACCCCTTCACTAACCATGTCCCTGGTATAGTGTGACCCCCATCACTAACCGTGTCCCTGGTATAGTGTGACCCCTTCACTAACCATGTCCCTGGTATAGTGTGACCCCATCACAAACCCTGTCCCTGGTATAGTTGACCACCCCCATCACTAACCCTGTCCCTGGTATAGTGTGACCCCCATCACTAACCCTGTCCCTGGCATAGTGTGACCCCATCACTAACCATGCCTCTGGTATAGTGTGAAACCACCACTAAACATATCCCTGGTATAGTATGACCCAATCACTAACCATGTCCCTGGTATAGTGTGAGCCCATCACTAACCCTGTCCCTGGTACAGTGTGACCCGCATCACTAACCCTGTCCCTGGTATAGTGTGATCCCCAGCACTAACCCTGCCCCTGGTATAGTGTGACCCCATCACTAACCCTGTCCCTGGTTTAGTGTGACCCCATCACTATCCCTGTCCCTGGTACAGTGTGACCCCATCACTGACCCTGTCCCTGGTACAGTGTGACCCACATCACTAACCCTGTCCCTGTTATAGTTTGACCCCATCACTATCCCTGTCCCTGGTTTAGTGTGACTCCATCACTAACCCTGTCCCTGGTATAGTGTGACCCCGGTATAGTGTGACCCCATCACTATACCTGCCCCTGGTATAGTATGACCCCATCACTAACCCTGTCCCTGGTATAGTGTGACCAGCCCCATCACTAACCCTGTCCCTGGTATAGTGTGACCCACATCACTAACCCTGTCCCTGGTACAGAGTGACCCCCATCACTAACTGTTTCCCTGGTATAGTGTGACCCCTTCACTAACCTTGTCCCTGGTATAGTGTGACCCCATCACTAACCATGTCCCTGGTATAGTGTGACCCCATCACTAACCATGTCCCTGGTATAGTGAGATCCCCATCACTAGCCATGTCCCTGGTATAGTGTGACCCCATCACAAACCCTGTCCCTGGTATAGTTGACCACCCCCATCACTAACCCTGTCCCTGGTATAGTGTGACCCCCATCACTAACCGTGTCCATGGTATAGTGTGACCCCTTCACTAACCATGTCTCTGGTATAGTGTGACCCCATCACAAACCCTGTCCCTGGTATAGCTGACCACCCCCATCACTAACCCTGTCCCTGGTATAGTGTGACCCCCATCACTAACCCTGTCCCTGGCATAGTGTGACCCCATCACTAACCATGTCCCTGGTATAGTGTGAAACCACCACTAAACATATCCCTGGTATAGTGTGAAACCACCACTAACCCTATCCCTGGTATAGTATGACCCAATCACTAACCATGTCCCTGGTATAGTGTGAGCCCATCACTAACCCTGTCCCTGGTACAGTGTGACCCGCATCACTAACCCTGTCCCTGGTATAGTGTGACCCATTCACTAACCCTGTCCCTGGCGTAGTGTGACCCCATCACTAACCATGTCCCTGGTATAGTGTGACCCAATCACTAACCATGTCCCTGGTATAGTGTGAGCCCATCACTAACCCTGTCCCTGGTACAGTGTGACCCGCATCACTAACCCTGTCCCTGGTATAGTGTGACCCCATCACTAACCCTGTCCCTGGTATAGTGTGACCCCATCACTAACCCTGTCCCTGGTATAGTGTGACCACATCACTAACCCTGTCTCTGGTACAGAGTGACCCCATCACTAACCATATCCCTGGTATAGTGTGAGCCCATCACTATCCCTGTCCCTGGTATAGTGTGAGCCCATCACTAACCCTGTCCCTGGTACAGTGTGACCCGCATCACTAACCCGGTCCCTGGTATTGTGTCATCCCCAGCACTAACCCTGCCCCTGGTAGAGTGTGACCCCATCACTATCCCTGTCCCTGGTTTAGTGTGACCACATCACTAACCCTGTCCCTGGAATAGTGTGTCCCCATCACTATACCTGCCCCTGGTATAGTATGACCCGATCACTAACCCTGTCCCTGGTATAGTGTGACCAGCCACATCACTAACCCTGTCCCTGGTATAGTGTGACCCCCATCACTATCCCTGTCCCTGGTTTAGTGTGACCCCATCACTAACCCTGCCCCTGGTATAGTGTGACCCCATCAATAACCCTGTCCCTGGTATAGTGTGACCCCATCACTAACCCTGTCCCTGTTATAGTGTGACCCCCATCACTAACCCTGTCCCTGGTATAGTGTGACCAGCCCCATCACTAACCCTGTCCCTGGTATAGTGTGACCCCCATCACTAACTGTGTCCCTGGTATAGTGTGACCACTTCACTAACCATGTCCCTGGGTATAGTGTGACCCCCATCACTAACCCTGTCCCTGGTACAGAGTGACCCCCATCACTAACCGTGTCCCTGGTATAGTGTTACCCCTTCACTAACCATGTCCCTGGTATAGTGTGAAACCACCACTAAACCTATCCCTGGTATAGTTTGACACAATCACTAACCCTGTCCCTGGTATAGTGTGACCCCCATCACTAATCCTGTCCCTGGTACAGAGTGACCCCCATCACTAACCGTGTCCCTGGTATAGTGTGACCCCTTCACTAACCATGAACCTGGTATAGTGTGAAACCACCACTAAACCTATCCCTGGTATAGTGTGACCCAATCACTAACCCTGTCCCTGGTATAGTGTGACCCCATCACTAACCATGTCCCTGGTATAGTGTGACCCCATCACTAACCCTATCCCTGGTATAGTGTGACCCAATCACTAACCCTGTCCCTGGTATAGTGTGACCCAATCACTAACCATGTCCCTGGTATAGTGTGAAACCACCACTAAACATATCCCTGGTATACTGTGACCCCATCACTAACCATGTCCCTGGTATAGTGTGAAACCACCACTAACCCTATCCCTGGTATAGTATGACCCAATCACTAACCAAGTCCCTGGTATAGTGTGAGCCCATCACTAACCCTGTCCCTGGTACAGTGTGACCCGCATCACTAACCCTGTCCCTGGTATAGTGTGACCCCTTCACTAACCCTGTCCCTGGCATAGTGTGACCCCATCACTAACCATGTCGCTGGTATAGTGTGACCCAATCACTAACCATGTCCCTGGTATAGTGTGAGCCCATCACTAACCCTGTCCTTGGTACAGTGTGACCTGCATCACTAACCCTGTCCCTGGTATAGTGTGACCCCATCTCTAACCATGTCCCTGGTATAGTGTGACCCCATCACTAACCATGTCCCTGGTATAGTGTGATCCCCATCACTAACCATGTCCCTGGTATAGTGTGACCCCATCACTAACCCTGTCCCTGGTATAGTGTCACCCCATCACTAACCCTGTTCCTGGTATAGAGTGACCCCATCACTCACTCTGTCCCTGGAATAGTGTGACCCCCATCACTAACCCTGTCCCTGGTATAGTGTGACCACTCCCATCACTAACCCTGTCCCTGGTATAGAGTGACCCCATCACTCACCCTGTCCCTGGAATAGTGTGACCCCATCACTAACCATGTACCTGGTATAGTGTGACCCCCATCACTAACCCTGTCCCAGGTACGGTGTGACCCCATCACTAACCCTGTCTCTGGTATAGTGTGACCCCTTCACTAACCATGTCCGTGGTATAGTGTGACCCCATCAATAACCCTTTCCCTGTTATAGTATGACCCCCATCACTAACCGTGTCCCTGGTATAGTGTGACCACACCACTAACCCTGTCTCTGGTATAGTGTGACCACCCCCATCACTAACCCTGTCCCTGGTATAGTGTGACCCCACCATTAACCCTGTCCCTGGTACAGTGTGACCCGCATCACTAACCCGGTCCCTGGTATTGTGTGATCCCCAGCACTAACCCTGCCCCTGGTATAGTGTGACCCCATCACTAACCCTGTCCCTGGTTTAGTGTGACCCCATCACTATCCCTGTCCCTGGTACAGTGTGACCCCGTCACTGACCCTGTCCCTGGTACAGTGTGACCCACATCACTAACCCTGTCCCTGGTATAGTGTGACCCCATCACTATCCCTGTCCCTGGTTTAGTGTAACCCCATCACTAACCCTGTCCCTGGTATAGTGTGACCCCATCACTATACCTGCCCCTGGTATAGTATGACCCCATCACTAACCCTGTCCCCGGTACCCTGTGACCCCATCACTAACCCTGTCCCAGGTACAGTGTGACCGCCCCTCCCCCATCACTAACCCTGACCCTGGTATAGTGTGACCTCCGCCATCACTAACCCTGTCCCTGGTATAGTGTAACCCCCATCAATAACCCTGCCCCTGGTATAGTGTGACCCCATCACTAACACTGTCCCTGGTATAGTGTGACCCCATCAATAACCCTTTCCCTGTTATAGTATGATCCCCATCACTAACCCTGTCCCTGGTATAGTGTGACCACACCACTAACCCTGTCTCTGGTATACTGTGACCACCCCCATCACTAACCCTGTCCCTGGTATAGTGTGACCCCACCATTAACCCTGTCCCTGGTACAGTGTGACCCGCATCACTAACCCGGTCCCTGGTATTGTGTGATCCCCAGCACTAACCCTGCCCCTGGTATAGTGTGACCCCATCACTAACCCTGTCCCTGGTGTAGTGTGACCCCATCACTATCCCTGTCCCTGGTACAGTATGACCCCATCACTGACCCTGTCCCTGGTACAGTGTGACCCACATCACTAACCCTGTCCCTGGTATAGTGTGACCCCATCACTATCCCTGTCCCTGGTTTAGTGTGACCCCATCACTAACCCTGTCCCTGGTATAGTGTGACCCCATCACTATACCTGCCCCTGCTATAGTATGACCCCATCACTAACCCTGTCCCTGGTATAGTGTGACCAGCCCCATCACTAACCCTGTCCCTGGTATAGTGTGACCCACATCACTAACCATGTCCCTGGTACAGAGTGACCCCCATCACTAACTGTGTCCCTGGTATAGTGTGACCCCTTCACTAACCTTGTCCCTGGTATAGTGTGACCCCATCACTAACCATGTCCCTGGTATAGTGTGACCCCATCACTAACCATGTCCCTGGTATAGTGTGAAACCACCACTAACCCTATCCCTTGTATAGTGTGACCCAATCACTAACCATGTCCCTGGTATAGTGTGAGCCCATCACTATCCCTGTCCCTGGTATAGTGTGAGCCCATCACTAACCCTGTCCCTGGTACAGTGTGACCCGCATCACTAACCCTGTCCCTGGTATAGTGTGAGCCCATCACTAACCCTGTCCCTGGTACAGTGTGACCCGCATCACTAACCCTGTCCCTGGTATAGTGTCACCCCATCACTAACCCTGTTCCTGGTATAGAGTGACCCCATCACTCACTCTGTCCCTGGAATAGTGTGACCCCCATCACTAACCCTGTCCCTGGTATAGTGTGACCACTCCCATCACTAACCCTGTCCCTGGTATAGAGTGACCCCATCAGTCACCCTGTCCCTGGTATAGTGTGACCCCATCACTAACCATGTACCTGGTATAGTGTGAGCCCATCACTAACCCTGTCCCTGGTACTGTGTGACCCGCATCACTAACCCGGTCCCTGGTATTGTGTGATCCCCAGCACTAACCCTGCCCCTGGTATAGGGTGACCCCATCACTAACCCTCTCCCTGGTTTAGTGTGACCCCATCACTATCCCTGTCCCTGGTACAGTGTGACCCCATCACTGACCCTGTCCCTGGTACAGTGTGACCCACATCACTAACCCTGTCCCTGGTATAGTGTGACCCCATCTCTATCCCTGTCCCTGGTTTAGTGTGACCCCATCACTAACCCTGTCCCTGGTATAGTGTGACCCCATCACTATACCTGCCCCTGCTATAGTATGACCCCATCACTAACCCTGTCCCTGGTATAGTGTGACCAGCCCCATCACTAACCCTGTCCCTGGTATAGTGTGACCCACATCACTAACCCTGTCCCTGGAACAGAGTGACCCCCATCACTAACTGTGTCCCTGGTATAGTGTGACCCCTTCACTAAGCTTATCCCTGGTATAGTGTGACCCCATCACTAACCATGTCCCTGGTATAGTGTGACCCCATCACTAACCATGTCCCTGGTATAGTGAGATCCCCATCACTAACCATATCCCTGGTATAGTGTGACCCCATCACAAACCCTGTCCCTGGTATACTTGACCACCCCCATCACTAACCCTGTCCCTGGTATAGTGTGACCCCCATCACTAACCGTGTCCCTGGTATAGTGTGACCCCTTCACTAACCATGTCCCTGGTATAGTGTGACCCCATCACAAACCCTGTCCCTGGTATAGTTGACCACCCCCATCACTAACCCTGTCCCTGGTATAGTGTGACCCCCATCACTAACCCTGTCCCTGGCATAGTGTGACCCCATCACTAACTATGCCTCTGGTATAGTGTGAAACCACCACTTAACATATCCCTGGTATAGTATGACCCAATCACTAACCATGTCCCTGGTATAGTGTGAGCCCATCACTAACCCTGTCCCTGGTACAGTGTGACCCGCATCACTAACCCTGTCCCTGGTATAGTGTGATCCCCAGCACTAACCCTGCCCCTGGTATAGTGTGACCCCATCACTAACCCTGTCCCTGGTTTAGTGTGACCCCATCACTATCCCTGTCCCTGGTACAGTGTGACCCCATCACTGACCCTGTCCCTGGTACAGTGTGACCCACATCACTAACCCTGTCCCTGTTATAGTTTGACCCCATCACTATCCCTGTCCCTGGTTTAGTGTGACCCCATCACTAACCCTGTCCCTGGTATAGTGTGACCCCATCACTATACCTGCCCCTGGTATAGTATGACCCCATCACTAACCCTGTCCCTGGTATAGTGTGACCAGCCTCATCACTAACCCTGTCCCTGGTATAGTGTGACCCACATCACTAACCCTGTCCCTGGTACAGAGTGACCCCCATCACTAACTGTTTCCCTGGTATAGTGTGACCCCTTCACTAACCTTGTCCCTGGAATAGTGTGACCCCATCACTAACCATGTCCCTGGTATAGTGTGACCCCATCACTAACCATGTCCCTGGTATAGTGAGATCCCCATCACTAACCATGTCCCTGGTATAGTGTGACCCCATCACAAACCCTGTCCCTGGTATAGTTGACCACCCCCATCACTAACCCTGTCCCTGGTATAGTGTGACCCCCATCACTAACCGTGTCCCTGGTATAGTGTGACCCCTTCACTAACCATGTCTCTGGTATAGTGTGACCCCATCACAAACCCTATCCCTGGTATAGTTGACCACCCCCATCACTAACCCTGTCCCTGGTATAGTGTGACCCCCATCACTAACCCTGTCCCTGGCATAGTGTGACCCCATCACTAACCATGTCCCTGGTATAGTGTGACCCGTTCACTAACCCTGTCCCTGGCATAGTGTGACCCCATCACTAACCATGTCCCTGGTATAGTGTGACCCAATCAATAACCATGTCCCTGGTATAGTGTGAGCCCCTCACTAACCCTGTCCCTGGTACAGTGTGACCCGCATCACTAACCCTGTCCCTGGTATAGTGTGACCCCATCACTAACCCTATCCCTGGTATAGTGTGACAACATCACTACCCCTGTCCCTGGTATAGTGTGACCACATCACTAACCCTGTCTCTGGTACAGAGTGACCCCCATCACTAACCATGTCCCTGGTATAGTGTGAAACCACCACTAACCCTATCCCTTGTATAGTGTGACCCAATCACTAACCATGTCCCTGGTATAGTGTGAGCCCATCACTATCCCTGTCCCTGGTATAGTGTGAGCCCATCACTAACCCTGTCCCTGGTACAGTGTGACCCGCATCACTAACCCGGTCCCTGGTATTGTGTCATCCCCAGCACTAACCCTGCCCCTGGTAGAGTGTGACCCCATCACTATCCCTGTCCCTGGTTTAGTGTGACCACATCACTAACCCTGTCCCTGGTATAGTGTGTCCCCATCACTATACCTGCCCCTGGTATAGTATGACCCGATCACTAACCCAGTCCCTGGTATAGTGTGACCAGCCCCATCACTAACCCTGTCCCTGGTATAGTGTGAAACCACCACTAAACCTATCCCTGGTATAGTTTGACCCAATCACTAACCCTGTCCCTGGTATAGTGTGACCCCCATCACTAACCCTGTCCCTGGTACAGAGTGACCCCCATCACTAACCGTGTCCCTGGTATAGTGTGACCCCTTCACTAACCATGAACCTGGTATAGTGTGAAACCACCACTAAACCTATCCCTGGTATAGTGTGACCCAATCACTAACCCTGTCCCTGGTATAGTGTGACCCCATCACTAACCATGTCCCTGGTATAGTGTGACCCCATCACTAACCCTGTCCCTGGTATAGTGTGACCCCATCACTAACCATGTCCCTGGTATAGTGTGAAACCACCACGAAACCTATCCCTGGTATAGTGTGACCCAATCACTAACCCTGTCCCTGGTATAGTGTGACCCAATCACTAACCATGTCCCTGGTATAGTGTGAAACCACCACTAAACATATCCCTGGTATAGTGTGACCCCATCACTAACCATGTCCCTGGTATAGTGTGAAACCACCACTAAACCTATCCCTGGTATAGTATGACCCAATCACTAACCATGTCCCTGGTATAGTGTGAGCCCATCACTAACCCTGTCCCTGGTATAGTGTGACCCGCATCACTAACCCTGTCCCTGGTATAGTGTGACCCCTTCACTAACCCTGTCCCTGGCATAGTGTGACCCCATCACTAACCATGTCGCTGGTATAGTGTGACCCAATCACTAACCATGTCCCTGGTATAGTGTGAGCCCATCACTAACCCTGTCCCTGGTACAGTGTGACCCACATCACTAACCCTGTCCCTGGTATAGTGTGACCCCATCACTAACCATGTCCCTGGTATAGTGTGACCCCATCACTAACCATGTCCCTGGTATAGTGTGATCCCCATCACTAACCATGTCCCTGGTATAGTGTGACCCCATCACTAACCCTGTCCCTGGTATAGTGTCACCCCATCACTAACCCTGTTCCTGGTATAGAGTGACCCCATCACTCACTCTGTCCCTGGAATAGTGTGACCCCCATCACTAACCCTGTCCCTGGTATAGTGTGACCACTCCCATCACTAACCCTGTCCCTGGTATAGAGTGACCCCATCACTCACCCTGTCCCTGGTATAGTGTGACCCCATCACTAACCATGTACCTGGTATAGTGTGACCCCCATCACTAACCCTGTCCCAGGTACAGTGTGACCGCCCCTCCCCCATCACTAACCCTGACCCTGGTATAGTGTGACCTCCGCCATCACTAACCCTGTCCCTGATATAGTGTAACCCCCATCAATAACCCTGCCCCTGGTATAGTGTGACCCCATCACTAACCCTGTCCCTGGTATAGTGTGACCCCATCAATAACCCTTTCCCTGTTATAGTATGACCCCCATCACTAACCCTGTCCCTGGTATAGTGTGACCACACCACTAACCCTGTCTCTGGTATAGTGTGACCACCCCCATCACTAACCCTGTCCCTGGTATAGTGTGACCCCACCATTAACCCTGTCGCTGGTACAGTGTGACCCGCATCACTAACCCGGTCCCTGGTATTGTGTGATCCCCAGCACTAACCCTGCCCCTGGTATAGTGTGACCCCATCACTAACCCTGTCCCTGGTTTAGTGTGACCCCATCACTATCCCTGTCCCTGGTACAGTGTGACCCCATCACTGACCCTGTCCCTGGTACAGTGTGACCCACATCACTAACCCTGTCCCTGGTATAGTGTGACCCCATCACTATCCCTGTCCCTGGTTTAGTGTGACCCCATCACTAACCCTGTCCCTGGTATAGTGTGACCCCATCACTATACCTGCCCCTGGTATAGTATGACCCCATCACTAACCCTGTCCCTGGTATAGTGTGACCAGCCCCATCACTAACCCTGTCCCTGGTATAGTGTGACCCACATCACTAACCCCGTCCCTGGTACAGAGTGACCCCCATCACTAACTGTGTCCCTGGTATAGTGTGACCCCTTCACTAACCTTGTCCCTGGTATAGTGTGACCCCATCACTAACCATGTCCCTGGTATAGTGTGACCCCATCACTAACCATGTCCCTGGTATAGTGAGATCCCCATCACTAACCATGTCCCTGGTATAGTGTGACCCCATCACAAACCCTGTCCCTGGTATACTTGACCACAACCATCACTAACCCTGTCCCTGGTATAGTGTGACCCCCATCACTAACCGTGTCCCTGGTATAGTGTGACCCCTTCACTAACCATGTCCCTGGTATAGTGTGACCCCATCACAAACCCTGTCCCTGGTATAGTTGACCACCCCCATCACTAACCCTGTCCCTGGTATAGTGTGACCCCCATCACTAACCCTGTCCCTGGCATAGTGTGACCCCATCACTAACCATGCCTCTGGTATAGTGTGAAACCACCACTAAACATATCCCTGGTATAGTATGACCCAATCACTAACCATGTCCCTGGTATAGTGTGAGCCCATCACTAACCCTGTCCCTGGTACAGTGTGACCCGCATCACTAACCCTGTCCCTGGTATAGTGTGATCCCCAGCACTAACCCTGCCCCTGGTATAGTGTGACCCCATCACTAACCCTGTCCCTGGTTTAGTGTGACCCCATCACTATCCCTGTCCCTGGTACAGTGTGACCCCATCACTGACCCTGTCCCTGGTACAGTGTGACCCACATCACTAACCCTGTCCCTGTTATAGTTTGACCCCATCACTATCCCTGTCCCTGGTTTAGTGTGACCCCATCACTAACCCTGTCCCTGGTATAGTGTGACCCCATCACCATACCTGCCCCTGGTATAGTATGACCCCATCACTAACCCTGTCCCTGGTATAGTGTGACCAGCCCCATCACTAACCCTGTCCCTGGTATAGTGTGACCCACATCACTAACCCTGTCCCTGGTACAGAGTGACCCCCATCACTAACTGTTTCCCTGGTATAGTGTGACCCCTTCACTAACCTTGTCCCTGGAATAGTGTGACCCCTTCACTAACCATGTCCCTGGTATAGTGTGACCCCATCACTAACCATGTCCCTGGTATAGTGAGATCCCCATCACTAACCATGTCCCTGGTATAGTGTGACCCCATCACAAACCCTGTCCCTGGTATAGTTGACCACCCCCATCACTAACCCTGTCCCTGGTATAGTGTGACCCCCATCACTAACCGTGTCCCTGGTATAGTGTGACCCCTTCACTAACCATGTCTCTGGTATAGTGTGACCCCATCACAAACCCTGTCCCTGGTATAGTTGACCACCCCCATCACTAACCCTGTCCCTGGTATAGTGTGACCCCCATCACTAACCCTGTCCCTGGCATAGTGTGACCCCATCACTAACCATGTCCCTGGTATAGTGTGAATCCACCACTAAACATATCCCTGGTATAGTGTGAAACCACCACTAACCCTATCCCTGGTATAGTATGACCCAATCACTAACCATGTCCCTGGTATAGTGTGAGCCCATCACTAACCCTGTCCCTGGTACAGTGTGACCCGCATCACTAAACCTGTCCCTGGTATAGTGTGACCCGTTCACTAACCCTGTCCCTGGCATAGTGTGACCCCATCACTAACCATGTCCCTGGTATAGTGTGACCCAATCACTAACCATGTCCCTGGTATAGTGTGAGCCCCTCACTAACCCTGTCCCTGGTATAGTGTGACCAGCCCCATCACTAACCCTGTCCCTGGTATAGTGTGACCCACATCACTAACCCTGTCCCTGGTACAGAGTGACCCCCATCACTAACTGTTTCCCTGGTATAGTGTGACCCCTTCACTAACCTTGTCCCTGGAATAGTGTGACCCCTTCACTAACCATGTCCCTGGTATAGTGTGACCCCATCACTAACCATGTCCCTGGTATAGTGAGATCCCCATCACTAACCATGTCCCTGGTATAGTGTGACCCCATCACAAACCCTGTCCCTGGTATAGTTGACCACCCCCATCACTAACCCTGTCCCTGGTATAGTGTGACCCCCATCACTAACCGTGTCCCTGGTATAGTGTGACCCCTTCACTAACCATGTCTCTGGTATAGTGTGACCCCATCACAAACCCTGTCCCTGGTATAGTTGACCACCCCCATCACTAACCCTGTCCCTGGTATAGTGTGACCCCCATCACTAACCCTGTCCCTGGCATAGTGTGACCCCATCACTAACCATGTCCCTGGTATAGTGTGAATCCACCACTAAACATATCCCTGGTATAGTGTGAAACCACCACTAACCCTATCCCTGGTATAGTATGACCCAATCACTAACCATGTCCCTGGTATAGTGTGAGCCCATCACTAACCCTGTCCCTGGTACAGTGTGACCCGCATCACTAACCCTGTCCCTGGTATAGTGTGACCACACCACTAACCCTGTCTCTGGTATAGTGTGACCACCCCCATCACTAACCCTGTCCCTGGTATAGTGTGACCCCACCATTAACCCTGTCCCTGGTACAGTGTGACCCGCATCACTAACCCGGTCCCTGGTATTGTGTGATCCCCAGCACTAACCCTGCCCCTGGTATAGTGTGACCCCATCACTAACCCTGTCCCTGGTTTAGTGTGACCCCATCACTATCCCTGTCCCTGGTACAGTGTGACCCCATCACTGACCCTGTCCCTGGTACAGTGTGACCCACATCACTAACCCTGTCCCTGGTATAGTGTGACCCCATCACTATCCCTGTCCCTGGTTTAGTGTGACCCCATCACTAACCCTGTCCCTGGTATAGTGTGACCCCATCACTATACCTGCCCCTGGTATAGTATGACCCCATCACTAACCGTGTCCCTGGTATAGTGTGACCAGCCCCATCACTAACCCTGTCCCTGGTATAGTGTGACCCACATCACTAACCCCGTCCCTGGTACAGAGTGACCCCCATCACTAACTGTGTCCCTGGTATAGTGTGACCCCTTCACTAACCTTGTCCCTGGTATAGTGTGACCCCATCACTAACCATGTCCCTGGTATAGTGTGACCCCATCACTAACCATGTCCCTGGTATAGTGAGATCCCCATCACTAACCATGTCCCTGGTATAGCGTGACCCCATCACAAACCCTGTCCCTGGTATACTTGACCACCCCCATCACTAACCCTGTCCCTGGTATAGTGTGACCCCCATCACTAACTGTGTCCCTGGTATAGTGTGACCCCTTCACTAACCATGTCCCTGGTATAGTGTGACCCCATCACAAACCCTGTCCCTGGTATAGTTGACCACCCCCATCACTAACCCTGTCCCTGGTATAGTGTGACCCCCATCACTAACCCTGACCCTGGCATAGTGTGACCCCATCACTAACCATGCCTCTGGTATAGTGTGAAACCACCACTAAACATATCCCTGGTATAGTATGACCCAATCACTAACCATGTCCCTGGTATAGTGTGAGCCCATCACTAACCCTGTCCCTGGTACAGTGTGACCCGCATCACTAACCCTGTCCCTGGTATAGTGTGATCCCCAGCACTAACCCTGCCCCTGGTATAGTGTGACCCCATCACTAACCCTGTCCCTGGTTTAGTGTGACCCCATCACTATCCCTGTCCCTGGTACAGTGTGACCCCATCACTGACCCTGTCCCTGGTACAGTGTGACCCACATCACTAACCCTGTCCCTGTTATAGTTTGACCCCATCACTATCCCTGTCCCTGGTTTAGTGTGACCCCATCACTAACCCTGTCCCTGGTATAGTGTGACCCCATCACCATACCTGCCCCTGGTATAGTATGACCCCATCACTAACCCTGTCCCTGGTATAGTGTGACCAGCCCCATCACTAACCCTGTCCCTGGTATAGTGTGACCCACATCACTAACCCTGTCCCTGGTACAGAGTGACCCCCATCACTAACTGTTTCCCTGGTATAGTGTGACCCCTTCACTAACCTTGTCCCTGGAATAGTGTGACCCCTTCACTAACCATGTCCCTGGTATAGTGTGACCCCATCACTAACCATGTCCCTGGTATAGTGAGATCCCCATCACTAACCATGTCCCTGGTATAGTGTGACCCCATCACAAACCCTGTCCCTGGTATAGTTGACCACCCCCATCACTAACCCTGTCCCTGGTATAGTGTGACCCCCATCACTAACCGTGTCCCTGGTATAGTGTGACCCCTTCACTAACCATGTCTCTGGTATAGTGTGACCCCATCACAAACCCTGTCCCTGGTATAGTTGACCACCCCCATCACTAACCCTGTCCCTGGTATAGTGTGACCCCCATCACTAACCCTGTCCCTGGCATAGTGTGACCCCATCACTAACCATGTCCCTGGTATAGTGTGAATCCACCACTAAACATATCCCTGGTATAGTGTGAAACCACCACTAACCCTATCCCTGGTATAGTATGACCCAATCACTAACCATGTCCCTGGTATAGTGTGAGCCCATCACTAACCCTGTCCCTGGTACAGTGTGACCCGCATCACTAAACCTGTCCCTGGTATAGTGTGACCCGTTCACTAACCCTGTCCCTGGCATAGTGTGACCCCATCACTAACCATGTCCCTGGTATAGTGTGACCCAATCACTAACCATTTCCCTGGTATAGTGTGAGCCCCTCACTAACCCTGTCCCTGGTACAGTGTGACCCGCATCACTAACCCTGTCCCTGGTATAGTATGACCCCATCACTAACCCTATCCCTGGTATAGTGTGACCCCATCACTAACCCTGTCCCTGGTATATTGTGACCACATCACTAACCCTGTCTCTGGTACAGAGTGACCCCCATCACTAACCATGTCCCTGGCATAGTGTGAAACCACCACTAACCCTATCCCTTGTATAGTGTGACCCAATCACTAACCATGTCCCTGGTATAGTGTGAGCCCATCACTATCCCTGTCCCTGGTATAGTGTGAGCCCATCACTAACCCTGTCCCTGGTACAGTGTGACCCGCATCACTAACCCGGTCCCTGGTATTGTGTCATCCCCAGCACTAACCCTGCCCCTGGTAGAGTGTGACCCCATAACTATCCCTGTCCCTGGTTTAGTGTGACCACATCACTAACCCTGTCCCTGGTATAGTGTGTCCCCATCACTATACCTGCCCCTGGTATAGTATGACCCGATCACTAACGCAGTCCCTGGTATAGTGTGACCAGCCCCATCACTAACCCTGTCCCTGGTATAGTGTGACCCCATCACTATACCTGCCCCTGGTATAGTGTGACCCCATCAATAACCCTGTCCCTGGCATAGTGTGACCCCATCACTAACCCTGTCCCTGTTATAGTGTGACCCCATCACTAACCCTGTCCCTGGTATAGTGTGACCAGCCCCATCACTAACCCTGTCCCTGGTATAGTGTGACCCCCATCACTAACTGTGTCCCTGGTATAGTGTGACCACTTCACTAACCCTGTCCCTGGTATAGTGTGACCCCCATCACTAACCGTGTCCCTGGTATAGTGTGACCCTTTCACTAACCCTGCCCCTGGTATAGTGTGACCCCATCACTAACCCTGTCCCTGGTTTAGTGTGACCCCATCACTATCCCTGTCCCTGGTACAGTGTGACCCCATCACTGACCCTGTCCCTGGTACAGTGTGACCCACATCACTAACCCTGTCCCTGTTATAGTTTGACCCCATCACTATCCCTGTCCCTGGTTTAGTGTGACCCCATCACTAACCCTGTCCCTGGTATAGTGTGACCCCATCACCATACCTGCCCCTGGTATAGTATGACCCCATCACTAACCCTGTCCCTGGTATAGTGTGACCAGCCCCATCACTAACCCTGTCCCTGGTATAGTGTGACCCACATCACTAACCCTGTCGCTGGTACAGAGTGACCCCCATCACTAACTGTTTCCCTGGTATAGTGTGACCCCTTCACTAACCTTGTCCCTGGAATAGTGTGACCCCTTCACTAACCATGTCCCTGGTATAGTGTGACCCCATCACTAACCATGTCCCTGGTATAGTGAGATCCCCATCACTAACCATGTCCCTGGTATAGTGTGACCCCATCACAAACCCTGTCCCTGGTATAGTTGACCACCCCCATCACTAACCCTGTCCCTGGTATAGTGTGACCCCCATCACTAACTGTTTCCCTGGTATAGTGTGACCCCTTCACTAACCTTGTCCCTGGAATAGTGTGACCCCTTCACTAACCATGTCCCTGGTATAGTGTGACCCCATCACTAACCATGTCCCTGGTATAGTGAGATCCCCATCACTAACCATGTCCCTGGTATAGTGTGACCCCATCACAAACCCTGTCCCTGGTATAGTTGACCACCCCCATCACTAACCCTGTCCCTGGTATAGTGTGACCCCCATCACTAACTGTTTCCCTGGTATAGTGTGACCCCTTCACTAACCTTGTCCCTGGAATAGTGTGACCCCTTCACTAACCATGTCCCTGGTATAGTGTGACCCCATCACTAACCATGTCCCTGGTATAGTGAGATCCCCATCACTAACTGTTTCCCTGGTATAGTGTGACCCCTTCACTAACCTTGTCCCTGGAATAGTGTGACCCCTTCACTAACCATGTCCCTGGTATAGTGTGACCCCATCACTGACCCTGTCCCTGGTACAGTGTGACCCACATCACTAACCCTGTCCCTGTTATAGTTTGACCCCATCACTATCCCTGTCCCTGGTTTAGTGTGACCCCATCACTAACCCTGTCCCTGGTATAGTGTGACCCCATCACCATACCTGCCCCTGGTATAGTATGACCCCATCACTAACCCTGTCCCTGGTATAGTGTGACCAGCCCCATCACTAACTGTTTCCCTGGTATAGTGTGACCCCTTCACTAACCTTGTCCCTGGAATAGTGTGACCCCTTCACTAACCATGTCCCTGGTATAGTGTGACCCCATCACTAACCATGTCCCTGGTATAGTGAGATCCCCATCACTAACCATGTCCCTGGTATAGTGTGACCCCATCACAAACCCTGTCCCTGGTATAGTTGACCACCCCCATCACTAACCCTGTCCCTGGTATAGTGTGACCCCCATCACTAACCGTGTCCCTGGTATAGTGTGACCCCTTCACTAACCATGTCTCTGGTATAGTGTGACCCCATCACAAACCCTGTCCCTGGTATAGTTGACCACCCCCATCACTAACCCTGTCCCTGGTATAGTGTGACCCCCATCACTAACCCTGTCCCTGGCATAGTGTGACCCCATCACTAACCATGTCCCTGGTATAGTGTGAATCCACCACTAAACATATCCCTGGTATAGTGTGAAACCACCACTAACCCTATCCCTGGTATAGTATGACCCAATCACTAACCATGTCCCTGGTATAGTGTGAGCCCATCACTAACCCTGTCCCTGGTACAGAGTGACCCGCATCACTAAACCTGTCCCTGGTATAGTGTGACCCGTTCACTAACCCTGTCCCTGGCATAGTGTGACCCCATCACTAACCATGTCCCTGGTATAGTGTGACCCAATCACTAACCATGTCCCTGGTATAGTGTGAGCCCCTCACTAACCCTGTCCCTGGTACAGTGTGACCCGCATCACTAACCCTGTCCCTGGTATAGTGTGACCCCATCACTAACCCTATCCCTGGTATAGTGTGACCCCATCACTAACCCTGTCCCTGGTATATTGTGACCACATCACTAACCCTGTCTCTGGTACAGAGTGACCCCCATCACTAACCATGTCCCTGGCATAGTGTGAAACCACCACTAACCCTATCCCTTGTATAGTGTGACCCAATCACTAACCATGTCCCTGGTATAGTGTGAGCCCATCACTATCCCTGTCCCTGGTATAGTGTGAGCCCATCACTAACCCTGTCCCTGGTACAGTGTGACCCGCATCACTAACCCGGTCCCTGGTATTGTGTCATCCCCAGCACTAACCCTGCCCCTGGTAGAGTGTGACCCCATCACTATCCCTGTCCCTGGTTTAGTGTGACCACATCACTAACCCTGTCCCTGGTATAGTGTGTCCCCATCACTATACCTGCCCCTGGTATAGTATGACCCGATCACTAACCCAGTCCCTGGTATAGTGTGACCAGCCCCATCACTAACCCTGTCCCTGGTATAGTGTGACCCCATCACTATACCTGCCCCTGGTATAGTGTGACCCCATCAATAACCCTGTCCCTGGCATAGTGTGACCCCATCACTAACCCTGTCCCTGTTATAGTGTGACCCCATCACTAACCCTGTCCCTGGTATAGTGTGACCAGCCCCATCACTAACCCTGTCCCTGGTATAGTGTGACCCCCATCACTAACTGTGTCCCTGGTATAGTGTGACCACTTCACTAACCCTGTCCCTGGTATAGTGTGACCCCCATCACTAACCGTGTCCCTGGTATAGTGTGACCCTTTCACTAACCATGTCCCTGGTATAGTGTGAAACCACCACTAAACCTATCCCTGGTATAGTGTGACCCAATCACTAACCCTGTCCCTGGTATAGTGTGACCCCCATCACTAACCCTGTCCCTGGTACAGAGTGACCCCCATCACTAACCGTGTCCCTGGTATAGTGTGAACCCTTCACTAACCATGAACCTGGTATAGTGTGAAACCACCACTAAACCTATCCCTGGTAGAGTGTGACCCAATCACTAACCCTGTCCCTGGTATAGTGTGACCACATCACTAACCATGTCCCTGGTATAGTGTGACCCCATCACTAACCATGTCCCTGGTATAGTATGACCCAATCACTAACCATGTCCCTGGTATAGTGTGAGCCCATCACTAACCCTGTCCCTGGTACAGTGTGACCCGCATCACTAACCCGGTCCCTGGTATTGTGTCATCCCCAGCACTAACCCTGCCCCTGGTAGAGTGTGACCCCATCACTATCCCTGTCCCTGGTTTAGTGTGACCACATCACTAACACTGTCCCTGGTATAGTGTGTCCCCATCACTATACCTGCCCCTGGTATAGTATGACCCGATCACTAACCCAGTCCCTGGTATAGTGTGACCAGCCCCATCACTAACCCTGTCCCTGGTATAGTGTGACCCCATCACTATACCTGCCCCTGGTATAGTGTGACCCCATCAATAACCCTGTCCCTGGCATAGTGTGACCCCATCACTAACCCTGTCCCTGTTATAGTGTGACCCCATCACTAACCCTGTCCCTGGTATAGTGTGACCAGCCCCATCACTAACCCTGTCCCTGGTATAGTGTGACCCCCATCACTAACTGTGTCCCTGGTATAGTGTGACCACTTCACTAACCCTGTCCCTGGTATAGTGTGACCCCCATCACTAACCGTGTCCCTGGTATAGTGTGACCCTTTCACTAACCATGTCCCTGGTATAGTGTGAAACCACCACTAAACCTATCCCTGGTATAGTGTGACCCAATCACTAACCCTGTCCCTGTTATAGTGTGACCCCCATCACTAACCCTGTCCCTGGTACAGAGTGACCCCCATCACTAACCGTGTCCCTGGTATAGTGTGAACCCTTCCCTAACCATGAACCTGGTATAGTGTGAAACCACCACTAAACCTATCCCTGGTAGAGTGTGACCCAATCACTAACCCTGTCCCTGGTATAGTGTGACCACATCACTAACCATGTCCCTGGTATAGTGTGACCCCATCACTAACCATGTCCCTGGTATAGTATGACCCAATCACTAACCATGTCCCTGGTATAGTGTGAGCCCATCACTAACCCTGTCCCTGGTACAGTGTGACCCGCATCACTAACCCTGTCCCTGGTATAGTGTGACCCCCATCACTAAACATGTCCCTGGTATAGTGTGACCCCATCACTAACCATGTCCCTGGTATAGTGTGATCCCCATCAGTAACCATGTCCCTGGTATAGTGTGAACCCATCACTAACCCTGTCCCTGGTATAGTGTCACCCCATCACTAACCCTGTTCCCGGAATAGTGTGACCCCCATCACTAACCCTGTCCCTGGTATAGAGTGACCCCATCACTCACCCTGTCCCTGGTACAGTGTGACACGCATCACTAACCCGGTCCCTGGTATTGTGTGATCCCCAGCACTAACCCTGCCCCTGGTATACTGTGACCCCTTCACTAACCCTGTCCCTGGTTTAGTGTGACCCCATCACTATCCCTGTCCCTGGTAGAGTGTGACCCCATCACTGACCCTGTCCCTGGTACAGTGTGACCCACATCACTAACCCTGTCCCTGGTATAGTGTGACCCCATCACTATCCCTGTCCCTGGTTTAGTGTGACCCCATCACTAACCCTGTCCCTGGTGTAGTGTGACCCCATCACTATAACTGCCCCTGGTATAGTATGACCCCATCACTAACACTGTCCCTGGTATAGTGTGACCAGCCCCATCACTAACCCTGTCCCTGGTATAGTGTGACCCACATCACTAACCCTGTCCCTGGTACAGAGTGACCCCCATCACTAACTGTGTCCCTGGTATAGTGTGACCCCTTCACTAACCTTGTCCCTGGTATAGTGTGACCCCATCACTAACCATGTCCCTGGTATAGTGTGACCCCATCACTAACCATGTCCCTGGTAAGGTGAGATCCCCATCACTAACCATGTCGCTGGTATAGTGTGACCCCATCACAAAACCTGTCCCTGGTATAGTTGACCACCCCCATCACTAACCCTGTCCCTGGTATAGTGTGACCCCCAGCACTAACCGTGTCCCTGGTATAGTGTGACCCCTTCACTAACCATGTCCCTGGTATCGTGTGACCTCATCATAAACCCTGTCCCTGGTATAGTTGACCACCCCCATCACTAAACCTGTCCCTGGTATATTGTGACCCCCATCACTAACCATGTCCCTGGCATAGTGTGACCCCATCACTAACCATATCCCTGGTATAGTGTGAAACCACCACTAAACATATACCTGGTATAGTGTGAAACCACCACTAACCCTATCCCTGGTATAGTATGACCCAATCACTAACCATGTCCCTGGTATAGTGTGAGCCCATCAGTAACCATGTCTCTGGTACAGTGTGACCCGCATCACTAACCCTGTCCCTGGTATAGTGTGACCCCTTCACTAAACCTGTCCCTGGCATAGTGTGACCCCATCACTAACCATGTCCCTGGTATAGTGTGAGCCCATCACTAACCCTGTCCCTGGTACTGTGTGACCCGCATCACTAACCCTGTCCCTGGTATAGTGTGACCCCATCATTAACCCTGTCCCTGGTATAGTGTGACCACATCACTAACCCTGTCTCTGGTACAGAGTGACCCCCATCACTAACCATGTCCCTGGTATAGTGTGAAACCACCACTAACCCTATCCCTGGTATAGTGTGACGCAATCACTAACCATGTCCCTGGTATAGTGTGAGCCCTTCACTATCCCTGTCCATGGCATAGTGTGAGCCCATCACTAACCCTGTCCCTGGTACAGTGTGACCCGATCACTAACCCTGTCCCTGGTATAGTGTGACCAGCCCCATCACTAACTCTGTCCCTGGTATAGTGTGACCCCATCACTATACCTGCCCCTGGTATAGAGTGACCCCATCAATAACCCTGTCCCTGGTATAGTGTGACCCCATCACTAACCCTGTCCCTGTTATAGTGTGACCCCCATCACTAACCCTGTCCCTGGTATAGTGTGACCAGCCCCATCACTAACCCTATCCCTGGTATAGTGTGACCCCCATCCCTAACTGTGTCCCTGGTATAGTGTGACCACTTCACTAACCCTGTCCCTGGTATAGTGTGACCCCCATCACTAACCCTGTCCCTGGTACAGAGTGACCCCCATCACTAACCGTGTCCCTGGTATAGTGTGACCCCTTCACTAACCATGTCCCTGGAATAGTGTGAAACCACCACTAAACCTATCCCTTGTATAGTGTGACCCAATCACTAACCCTTTCCCTGGTATAGTGTGACCCCCATCACTAACCCTGTCCATGGTACAGAGTGACCCCCATCACTAACCGTGTCCCTGGTATAGTGTGAACCCTTCACTAACCATGAACCTGGTATAGTCTGAAACCACCACTAAACCTATCCCTGGTATAGTGTGACCCAATCACTAACCCTGTCCCTGGTATAGTGTGACCCAATCACTAACCCTGTCCCTGGCATAGTGTGACCCCATCACTAACCATGTCCCTGGTATAGTGTGAAACCACCACTAACCCTATCCCTGGTATAGTATGACCCAATCACTAACCATGTCCCTGGTATAGTGTGAGCCCATCACTAACCCTGTCCCTGGTACAGTGTGACCCGCATCACTAACCCTGTCCCTGGTATAGTGTGACCCCTTCACTAACCCTGTCCCTGGCATAGTGTGACCCCATCACTAACCATGTCCCTGTTATAGTGTGACCCAATCACTAACCATGTCCTTGGTATAGTGTGAGCCCATCACTAACCCTGTCCCTGGTACAGTGTGACCCGCATCACTAACCCTGTCCCTGGTATAGTGTGACCCCATCACTAACCATGTCCCTGGTATAGTGTGACCCCATCACTAACCATGTCCCTGGTATAGTGTGATCCCCATCAGTAACCATGTCCCTGGTATAGTGTGACCCCATCACTAACCATGTCCCTGGTATAGTGTGAAACCTCCACTAACCCTATCCCTGGTATAGAGGGACCCAATCACTAACCCTGTCGCTGGTATAGTGTGACCCCATCACTAACCATGTCCCTGGTATAGTGTGAAACCACCACTAAACCTATCCCTTGTATAGTGTGACCCAATCACTAACCCTGTCCCTGGCATAGTGTGACCCCATCACTAACCATGTCCCTGGTATAGTGTGAAACCACCACTAACCCTATCCCTGGAATAGTATGACCCAATCACTAACCATATCCCTGGTATAGTGTGAGTCCATCACTAACCCTGTCCCTGGTACAGTGTGACCCGCATCACTAACCCTGTCCCTGATATAGTGTGACCCCTTCACTAACCCTGTCCCTGGCATAGTGTGACCCCATCACTAACCATGTCCCTCGTCTAGTGTGACCCAATCACTAACCATGTCCCTGGTATAGTGTGAGCCCATCACTAACCCTGTCCCTGGTACAGTGTGACCCGCATCACTAACCCTGTCCCTGGTATAGTGTGACCCCATCACTAACCATGTCCCTGGTATAGTGTGTCCCCATCACTAACCCTGTCCCTGGTATAGTGTCACCCCATCACTAACCATGTCCCTGGTATAGTGTGACCCCTTCACTAACCCTGTCCCTGGTATAGTGTGACCCCACCACTAAACCTATCCCTGGTATAGTGTGACCCAATCACTAACCATGTCCCTGGTATAGTGTGAGCCCATCACTAACCCAGTCCCTGGTATAGTGTCACCCCATCACTAACCATGTCCCCGGTATAGTGTCACCCCATCACTATCCCTGTCCCTGGTATAGTGTGACCCCCATCACTAACCCTGTCCCTGGTACAGTGTGACCCGCATCACTAACCCGGTCCCTGGTATTGTGTGATCCCCAGCACTAAACCTGCCCCTGGTATAGTGTGACCCCATCACTAACCCTGTCCCTAGTTTAGTGTGACCCCATCACTATCCCTGTCCCTGGTACAGAGTGACCCCCATCACTAACCGTGTCCCTGGTATAGTGTGACTCCTTCACTAACCATGTCCCTGGTATAGTGTGAAACCACCACTAAACCTGTCCCTGGTATAGTGTCACCCAATCACTAACCCTGTCCCTTGTATAGTGTGACCCCATCACTAACCATGTCCCTGGTATAGTGTGAAACCACCACTAAACCTATCCCTGGTATAGTGTGACCCAATCACTAACCCTGTCCCTGGCATAGTGTGACCCCATCAGTAACCATGTCCCTGGTATAGTGTGAAACTACCACTAACCCTATCCCTGGTATAGTATGACCCAATCACTAACGATGTCCCTGGTATAGTGTGAGCCCATCACTAACCATGTCCCTGGTACAGTGTGAACCTCATCACTAACCTTGTCCCTGGTATAGTGTGACCCCTTCACTAACCCTGTCCCTGGCATAGTGTGACCCCATCACTAACCATGTCCCTCGTATAGTGTGACCCAATCACTAACCATGTCCCTGGTATAGTGTGAGCCCATCACTAACCCTGTCCCTGGTACAGTGTGACCCGCATCACTAACCCTGTCCCTGGTATAGTGTGACCCCTTCACTAACCCTGTCCCTGGCATAGTGTGACCCCATCACTAACCATGTCCCTGTTATAGTGTGACCCAATCACTAACCATGTCCTTGGTATAGTGTGAGCCCATCACTAACCCTGTCCCTGGTACAGTGTGACCCGCATCACTAACCCTGTCCCTGGTATAGTGTGACCCCATCACTAACCATGTCCCTGGTATAGTGTGACCCCATCACTAACCATGTCCCTGGTATAGTGTGATCCCCATCAGTAACCATGTCCCTGGTATAGTGTGACCCCATCACTAACCATGTCCCTGGTATAGTGTGAAACCTCCACTAACCCTATCCCTGGTATAGAGGGACCCAATCACTAACCCTGTCGCTGGTATAGTGTGACCCCATCACTAACCATGTCCCTGGTATAGTGTGAAACCACCACTAAACCTATCCCTTGTATAGTGTGACCCAATCACTAACCCTGTCCCTGGCATAGTGTGACCCCATCACTAACCATTTCCCTGGTATAGTGTGAAACCACCACTAACCCTATCCCTGGAATAGTATGACCCAATCACTAACCATATCCCTGGTATAGTGTGAGTCCATCACTAACCCTGTCCCTGGTACAGTGTGACCCGCATCACTAACCCTGTCCCTGATATAGTGTGACCCCTTCACTAACCCTGTCCCTGGCATAGTGTGACCCCATCACTAACCATGTCCCTCGTCTAGTGTGACCCAATCACTAACCATGTCCCTGGTATAGTGTGAGCCCATCACTAACCCTGTCCCTGGTACAGTGTGACCCGCATCACTAACCCTGTCCCTGGTATAGTGTGACCCCATCACTAACCATGTCCCTGGTATAGTGTGTCCCCATCACTAACCCTGTCCCTGGTATAGTGTCACCCCATCACTAACCATGTCCCTGGTATAGTGTGACCCCTTCACTAACCCTGTCCCTGGTATAGTGTGACCCCACCACTAAACCTATCCCTGGTATAGTGTGACCCAATCACTAACCATGTCCCTGGTATAGTGTGAGCCCATCACTAACCCAGTCCCTGGTATAGTGTCACCCCATCACTAACCATGTCCCCGGTATAGTGTCACCCCATCACTATCCCTGTCCCTGGTATAGTGTGACCCCCATCACTAACCCTGTCCCTGGTACAGTGTGACCCGCATCACTAACCCGGTCCCTGGTATTGTGTGATCCCCAGCACTAAACCTGCCCCTGGTATAGTGTGACCCCATCACTAACCCTGTCCCTAGTTTAGTGTGACCCCATCACTATCCCTGTCCCTGGTACAGAGTGACCCCCATCACTAACCGTGTCCCTGGTATAGTGTGACTCCTTCACTAACCATGTCCCTGGTATAGTGTGAAACCACCACTAAACCTGTCCCTGGTATAGTGTCACCCAATCACTAACCCTGTCCCTGGTATAGTGTGACCCCATCACTAACCATGTCCCTGGTATAGTGTGAAACCACCACTAAACCTATCCCTGGTATAGTGTGACCCAATCACTAACCCTGTCCCTGGCATAGTGTGACCCCATCAGTAACCATGTCCCTGGTATAGTGTGAAACTACCACTAACCCTATCCCTGGTATAGTATGACCCAATCACTAACCATGTCCCTGGTATAGTGTGAGCCCATCACTAACCATGTCCCTGGTATAGTGTGACCCCATCACTAACCATGTCCCTGGTAAGGTGAGATCCCCATCACTAACCATGTCGCTGGTATAGTGTGACCCCATCACAAAACCTGTCCCTGGTATAGTTGACCACCCCCATCACTAACCCTGTCCCTGGTATAGTGTGACCCCCAGCACTAACCGTGTCCCTGGTATAGTGTGACCCCTTCACTAACCATGTCCCTGGTATCGTGTGACCTCATCATAAACCCTGTCCCTGGTATAGTTGACCACCCCCATCACTAAACCTGTCCCTGGTATATTGTGACCCCCATCACTAACCATGTCCCTGGCATAGTGTGACCCCATCACTAACCATATCCCTGGTATAGTGTGAAACCACCACTAAACATATACCTGGTATAGTGTGAAACCACCACTAACCCTATCCCTGGTATAGTATGACCCAATCACTAACCATGTCCCTGGTATAGTGTGAGCCCATCAGTAACCATGTCTCTGGTACAGTGTGACCCGCATCACTAACCCTGTCCCTGGTATAGTGTGACCCCTTCACTAAACCTGTCCCTGGCATAGTGTGACCCCATCACTAACCATGTCCCTGGTATAGTGTGAGCCCATCACTAACCCTGTCCCTGGTACTGTGTGACCCGCATCACTAACCCTGTCCCTGGTATAGTGTGACCCCATCATTAACCCTGTCCCTGGTATAGTGTGACCACATCACTAACCCTGTCTCTGGTACAGAGTGACCCCCATCACTAACCATGTCCCTGGTATAGTGTGAAACCACCACTAACCCTATCCCTGGTATAGTGTGACGCAATCACTAACCATGTCCCTGGTATAGTGTGAGCCCTTCACTATCCCTGTCCATGGCATAGTGTGAGCCCATCACTAACCCTGTCCCTGGTACAGTGTGACCCGATCACTAACCCTGTCCCTGGTATAGTGTGACCAGCCCCATCACTAACTCTGTCCCTGGTATAGTGTGACCCCATCACTATACCTGCCCCTGGTATAGAGTGACCCCATCAATAACCCTGTCCCTGGTATAGTGTGACCCCATCACTAACCCTGTCCCTGTTATAGTGTGACCCCCATCACTAACCCTGTCCCTGGTATAGTGTGACCAGCCCCATCACTAACCCTATCCCTGGTATAGTGTGACCCCCATCCCTAACTGTGTCCCTGGTATAGTGTGACCACTTCACTAACCCTGTCCCTGGTATAGTGTGACCCCCATCACTAACCCTGTCCCTGGTACAGAGTGACCCCCATCACTAACCGTGTCCCTGGTATAGTGTGACCCCTTCACTAACCATGTCCCTGGAATAGTGTGAAACCACCACTAAACCTATCCCTTGTATAGTGTGACCCAATCACTAACCCTTTCCCTGGTATAGTGTGACCCCCATCACTAACCCTGTCCATGGTACAGAGTGACCCCCATCACTAACCGTGTCCCTGGTATAGTGTGAACCCTTCACTAACCATGAACCTGGTATAGTCTGAAACCACCACTAAACCTATCCCTGGTATAGTGTGACCCAATCACTAACCCTGTCCCTGGTATAGTGTGACCCAATCACTAACCCTGTCCCTGGCATAGTGTGACCCCATCACTAACCATGTCCCTGGTATAGTGTGAAACCACCACTAACCCTATCCCTGGTATAGTATGACCCAATCACTAACCATGTCCCTGGTATAGTGTGAGCCCATCACTAACCCTGTCCCTGGTACAGTGTGACCCGCATCACTAACCCTGTCCCTGGTATAGTGTGACCCCTTCACTAACCCTGTCCCTGGCATAGTGTGACCCCATCACTAACCATGTCCCTGTTATAGTGTGACCCAATCACTAACCATGTCCTTGGTATAGTGTGAGCCCATCACTAACCCTGTCCCTGGTACAGTGTGACCCGCATCACTAACCCTGTCCCTGGTATAGTGTGACCCCATCACTAACCATGTCCCTGGTATAGTGTGACCCCATCACTAACCATGTCCCTGGTATAGTGTGATCCCCATCAGTAACCATGTCCCTGGTATAGTGTGACCCCATCACTAACCATGTCCCTGGTATAGTGTGAAACCTCCACTAACCCTATCCCTGGTATAGAGGGACCCAATCACTAACCCTGTCGCTGGTATAGTGTGACCCCATCACTAACCATGTCCCTGGTATAGTGTGAAACCACCACTAAACCTATCCCTTGTATAGTGTGACCCAATCACTAACCCTGTCCCTGGCATAGTGTGACCCCATCACTAACCATGTCCCTGGTATAGTGTGAAACCACCACTAACCCTATCCCTGGAATAGTATGACCCAATCACTAACCATATCCCTGGTATAGTGTGAGTCCATCACTAACCCTGTCCCTGGTACAGTGTGACCCGCATCACTAACCCTGTCCCTGATATAGTGTGACCCCTTCACTAACCCTGTCCCTGGCATAGTGTGACCCCATCACTAACCATGTCCCTCGTCTAGTGTGACCCAATCACTAACCATGTCCCTGGTATAGTGTGAGCCCATCACTAACCCTGTCCCTGGTACAGTGTGACCCGCATCACTAACCCTGTCCCTGGTATAGTGTGACCCCATCACTAACCATGTCCCTGGTATAGTGTGTCCCCATCACTAACCCTGTCCCTGGTATAGTGTCACCCCATCACTAACCATGTCCCTGGTATAGTGTGACCCCTTCACTAACCCTGTCCCTGGTATAGTGTGACCCCACCACTAAACCTATCCCTGGTATAGTGTGACCCAATCACTAACCATGTCCCTGGTATAGTGTGAGCCCATCACTAACCCAGTCCCTGGTATAGTGTCACCCCATCACTAACCATGTCCCCGGTATAGTGTCACCCCATCACTATCCCTGTCCCTGGTATAGTGTGACCCCCATCACTAACCCTGTCCCTGGTACAGTGTGACCCGCATCACTAACCCGGTCCCTGGTATTGTGTGATCCCCAGCACTAAACCTGCCCCTGGTATAGTGTGACCCCATCACTAACCCTGTCCCTAGTTTAGTGTGACCCCATCACTATCCCTGTCCCTGGTACAGAGTGACCCCCATCACTAACCGTGTCCCTGGTATAGTGTGACTCCTTCACTAACCATGTCCCTGGTATAGTGTGAAACCACCACTAAACCTGTCCCTGGTATAGTGTCACCCAATCACTAACCCTGTCCCTTGTATAGTGTGACCCCATCACTAACCATGTCCCTGGTATAGTGTGAAACCACCACTAAACCTATCCCTGGTATAGTGTGACCCAATCACTAACCCTGTCCCTGGCATAGTGTGACCCCATCAGTAACCATGTCCCTGGTATAGTGTGAAACTACCACTAACCCTATCCCTGGTATAGTATGACCCAATCACTAACCATGTCCCTGGTATAGTGTGAGCCCATCACTAACCATGTCCCTGGTACAGTGTGAACCTCATCACTAACCTTGTCCCTGGTATAGTGTGACCCCTTCACTAACCCTGTCCCTGGCATAGTGTGACCCCATCACTAACCATGTCCCTCGTATAGTGTGACCCAATCACTAACCATGTCCCTGGTATAGTGTGAGCCCATCACTAACCCTGTCCCTGGTACAGTGTGACCCGCATCACTAACCCTGTCCCTGGTATAGTGTGACCCCTTCACTAACCCTGTCCCTGGCATAGTGTGACCCCATCACTAACCATGTCCCTGTTATAGTGTGACCCAATCACTAACCATGTCCTTGGTATAGTGTGAGCCCATCACTAACCCTGTCCCTGGTACAGTGTGACCCGCATCACTAACCCTGTCCCTGGTATAGTGTGACCCCATCACTAACCATGTCCCTGGTATAGTGTGACCCCATCACTAACCATGTCCCTGGTATAGTGTGATCCCCATCAGTAACCATGTCCCTGGTATAGTGTGACCCCATCACTAACCATGTCCCTGGTATAGTGTGAAACCTCCACTAACCCTATCCCTGGTATAGAGGGACCCAATCACTAACCCTGTCGCTGGTATAGTGTGACCCCATCACTAACCATGTCCCTGGTATAGTGTGAAACCACCACTAAACCTATCCCTTGTATAGTGTGACCCAATCACTAACCCTGTCCCTGGCATAGTGTGACCCCATCACTAACCATGTCCCTGGTATAGTGTGAAACCACCACTAACCCTATCCCTGGAATAGTATGACCCAATCACTAACCATATCCCTGGTATAGTGTGAGTCCATCACTAACCCTGTCCCTGGTACAGTGTGACCCGCATCACTAACCCTGTCCCTGATATAGTGTGACCCCTTCACTAACCCTGTCCCTGGCATAGTGTGACCCCATCACTAACCATGTCCCTCGTCTAGTGTGACCCAATCACTAACCATGTCCCTGGTATAGTGTGAGCCCATCACTAACCCTGTCCCTGGTACAGTGTGACCCGCATCACTAACCCTGTCCCTGGTATAGTGTGACCCCATCACTAACCATGTCCCTGGTATAGTGTGTCCCCATCACTAACCCTGTCCCTGGTATAGTGTCACCCCATCACTAACCATGTCCCTGGTATAGTGTGACCCCTTCACTAACCCTGTCCCTGGTATAGTGTGACCCCACCACTAAACCTATCCCTGGTATAGTGTGACCCAATCACTAACCATGTCCCTGGTATAGTGTGAGCCCATCACTAACCCAGTCCCTGGTATAGTGTCACCCCATCACTAACCATGTCCCCGGTATAGTGTCACCCCATCACTATCCCTGTCCCTGGTATAGTGTGACCCCCATCACTAACCCTGTCCCTGGTACAGTGTGACCCGCATCACTAACCCGGTCCCTGGTATTGTGTGATCCCCAGCACTAAACCTGCCCCTGGTATAGTGTGACCCCATCACTAACCCTGTCCCTAGTTTAGTGTGACCCCATCACTATCCCTGTCCCTGGTACAGAGTGACCCCCATCACTAACCGTGTCCCTGGTATAGTGTGACTCCTTCACTAACCATGTCCCTGGTATAGTGTGAAACCACCACTAAACCTGTCCCTGGTATAGTGTCACCCAATCACTAACCCTGTCCCTGGTATAGTGTGACCCCATCACTAACCATGTCCCTGGTATAGTGTGAAACCACCACTAAACCTATCCCTGGTATAGTGTGACCCAATCACTAACCCTGTCCCTGGCATAGTGTGACCCCATCAGTAACCATGTCCCTGGTATAGTGTGAAACTACCACTAACCCTATCCCTGGTATAGTATGACCCAATCACTAACCATGTCCCTGGTATAGTGTGAGCCCATCACTAACCATGTCCCTGGTACAGTGTGAACCTCATCACTAACCTTGTCCCTGGTATAGTGTGACCCCTTCACTAACCCTGTCCCTGGCATAGTGTGACCCCATCACTAACCATGTCCCTCGTATAGTGTGACCCAATCACTAACCATGTCCCTGGTATAGTGTGACCCCATCACTAACCCTGTCCCTGGTATAGTGTCACCCCATCACTAACCCTGTTCCTGGTATAGTATGACCCCATCACTAACCCTGTCCCTGGTACAGTGTGACCCGCATCACTAAGCCTGTCCCTGGTTTAGTGTGACCCCCATTACTAACCCTGTCCCTGGAATAGTGTGACCCCCATCTCTAACTCTGTCCCTGGAATAGTGTGACCCCCATCACTAACCCTGTCCCTGGTATAGTGTGACCACTCCCATCACTAACCCTGTCCCTGGTATAGAGTGACCCCATCACTCACCCTGTCCCTGGTATAGTGTGACCCCATCACTAACCATGTACCTGGGACAGTGTGACCGCCCCTCCCCCATCACTAACCCTGTCCCTGGTATAGTGTGACCTCCCCCATCACTAACCCTGTCCCTGGTATAGTGTAACCCCCATCAATAACCCTGCCCCAGGTATAGTGTGACCCCATCACTAACCCTGTCCCTGGTACAGTGTGAGCCCATCACTAACCCTGTCCCTGGAACAGTGTGACCCCATCACTAACCCTGTCCCTGGAACAGTGTGACCCCATCACTGACCCTGTCCCTGGTATAGTGTGACCCCATCACTATACCTGCCCCTGGTATAGTGTGACCCCATCAATAACCCTGTCCCTGGTATAGTGTGACCCCATCACTAACCCTGTCCCTCTTATAGTGTGACCCCCATCACTAACCCTGTCCCTGGTATCGTGTGACCCCATCACTAACCATGTCCCTGGTATAGTGTGACCCCATCACTAACCATGTCCCTGGTATAGTGTGACCCCATCACTAACCATATCCCTGGTATAGTGTGATCCCCATCATTAAACATGTCGCTGGTATAGTGTGACCCCATCACAAACCCTGTCCCTGGTATAGTTGACCACCCCCATCACTAACCCTGTCCCTGGTATAGTGTGACCCCCATCACTAACCGTGTCCCTGGTATAGTGTGACCTCTTCACTAACCATGTCCCTGGTATAGTGTGAAACCACCACTAAACCTATCCCTGGTATAGTGTGACCCAATCACTAACCCTATCCCTGGCATAGTGTGACCCCATCACTAACCATGTCCCTGGTATAGTGTGAAACCAACACTAAACCTATCCCTGGTATAGTGTGACCCAATCACTAACCCTGTCCCTGGCATACTGTGACCCCATCACAAACCATGTCCCTGGTAATGTGTGAAACCACCACTAATCCTATCCCTGGTATAGTATGACCCAATCACTAACCATGTCCCTGGCATAGTGTGACTCCATCACTAACCCTGTCCCTGGTACAGTGTGACCCGCATCACTAACCCTGTCCCTGGTATAGTGTGACCCCTTCACTAATCCTATCCCTGGTATAGTGTGATCCAATCAATAACCATGTCCCTGGTATAGTGTGAGCCCATCACTATCCCTGTCCCCGGTATAGTGTGAGCCCATCACTAACCCTGTCCCTGGTACAGTGTGACCCGCATCACTAACCCGGTCCCTGGTATTGTGTCATCCCCAGCACTAACCCTGCCCCTGGTAGAGTGTGACCCAATCACTAACCCTGTCCCTGGTATAGTGTGACCCCTTCACTAACCCTGTCTCTGGTATAGTGTGACCACCCCCATCACTAACCCTGTCCCTGGTATAGTGTGACCCCATCACTAACCATGTCCCTGGTATAGTGTGACCCCTTCACTAACCCTGTCCCTGGTATAGTGTGACCCCACCACTAACCCTATCCCTGGTGTAGTGTGACCCAATCACTAACCATGTCCCTGGTATAGTGTGAGCCCATCACTAAACCTGTCCCTAGTATAGTGTGAAACCACCACTAAACCTATCCCTGGTATAGTGTGACCCAATCACTTACCCTGTCCCTGGCATAGTGTGACCCCATCACTAACCATCTCCCTGGTATAGTGTGACCCCATCACTTACCCTGTCCCTGGTATAGTGTGACCCCATCACTAACAATGTACCTGGTATAGTGTGACCCCCATCACTAACCCTGTCCCCGGTACCCTGTGACCCCATCACTAACCCTGTCCCTGGGACAGTGTGACCGCCCCTCCCCCATCACTAACCCTGTCCCTGGTATAGTGTGACCTCCCCCATCACTAACCCTGTCCCTGGTATAGTGTAACCCCCATCAATAACCCTGCCCCTGGTATAGTGTGACCCCATCACTAACCCTGTCCCTGGTACAGTGTGAGCCCATCACTAACCCTGTCCCTGGTTTAGTGTGAACCCATCACTAACCCTGTCCCTGGAACAGTGTGACCCCATCACTGACCCTGTCCCTGGTATAGTGTGACCCCATCAATATACCTGCCCCTGGTATAGTGTGACCCCATCACTAACCATGTCCCTGGTATAGTGTGACCCCATCACTAACCATGTCCCTGGTATAGTGTGACCCCATCACTAACCATATCCCTGGTATAGTGTGATCCCCATCATTAACCATGTCCCTGGTATAGTGTGACCCCATCACAAACCCTGTCCCTGCTATAGTTGACCACCCCCATCACTAACCGTGTCCCTGGTATAGTGTGACCTCTTCACTAACCATGTCCCTGGTATAGTGTGAAACCACCACTAAACCTATCCCTGGTATAGTGTGACCCAATCACTAACACTATCCCTGGCATAGTGTGACCCCATCACTAACCATGTCCCTGGTATAGTGTGAAACCACCACTAAACCTATCCCTGGTATAGTGTGACCCAATCACTAACCCTGTCCCTGGCATAGTGTGACCCCATCACAAACCATGTCCCTGGTATAGTGTGAAACCACCACTAACCCTATCCCTGGTATAGTATGACCCAATCACTAACCATGTCCCTGGCATAGTGTGACTCCATCACTAACCCTGTCCCTGGTACAGTGTGACCCGCATCACTAACCCTGTCCCTGGTATAGTGTGACCCCTTCACTAACCCTGTCCCTGGCATAGTGTGACCCCATCACTAACCATGTCCCTGGTATAGTGTGACCCAATCACTAACCATGTCCCTGGTATAGTGTGAGCCCATCACTAACCCTGTCCCTGGTACAGTGTGACCCGCATCACTAACCCTGTCCCTGGAATAGTGTGACCCCATCACTAACCCTGTCCCTGGTCTATTGTGACCTCCTCCATCACTAACCATGACCCTGGTACAGTGTTACCCAATCACTCACCCTGTCCCTGGTATAGTGTGACCCCATCACTAACCATGTCGCTGGTTTAGTGTGACCCCATCACTAACCCTGTCCCTGGTATAGTGTGACCCCATCACTAACCCTGTCCCTGGTATAGTGTGACCCCATCACTAACCCTGTCCCTGGTATAGTGTGACCACATCACTAACCCTGTCTCTGGTACAGAGTGACAGCCATCACTAACCATGTCCCTGGTATAGTGTGAAACCACCACTAACCCTATCCCTGGTATAGTGTGATCCAATCAATAACCATGTCCCTGGTATAGTGTGAGCCCATCACTATCCCTTTCCCCGGTATAGTGTGAGCCCATCACTAACCCTGTCCCTGGTACAGTGTGACCCGCATCACAAACCCGGTCCCTGGTATTGTGTCACCCCAGCACTAACCCTGCCCCTGGTAGAGTGTGACCCAATCACTAACCCTGTCCCTGGTATAGTGTGACCCCTTCACTAACCATGTCTCTGGTATAGTGTGACCACCCCCATCACTAACCCTGTCCCTGGTATAGTGTGACCCCATCACTAACCATGTCCCTGGTATAGTGTGACCCCTTCACTAACCCTGTCCCTGGTATAGTGTGACCCCACCACTAACCCTATCCCTGGTGTAGTGTGACCCAATCACTAACCATGTCCCTGGTATAGTGTGACCCCTTCACTAACCCTGTCCCTGGTATAGTGTGACCCCACCACTAACCCTATCCCTGGTGTAGTGTGACCCAATCACTAACCATGTCCCTGGTATAGTGTGAGCCCATCACTAAACCTGTCCTTAGTATAGTGTGAATCCACCACTAAACCTATCCCTGGTATAGTGTGACCCAATCACTAACCCTGTCCCTGGCATAGTGTGACCCCATCACTAACCATGTCCCTGGTATAGTGTGACCCCATCACTTACCCTGTCCCTGGTATAGTGTGACCCCATCACTAACCATGTACCTGGTATAGTGTGACCCCCATCACTAACCCTGTCCCCGGTACCCTGTGACCCCTTCACTAACCCTGTCCCTGGTACAGTGTGACCGCCCCTCCCCCATCACTAACCCTGTCCCTGGTATAGTGTGACCTCCCCCATCACTAACCCTGTCCCTGGTATAGTGTAACCCCCATCAATAACCCTGCCCCTGGTATAGTGTGACCCCATCACTAACCCTGTCCCTGCTACAGTGTGAGCCCATCACTAACCCTGTCCCTGGTTTAGTGTGACCCCATCACTAACCCTGTCCCTGGAACAGTGTGACCCCATCACTGACCCTGTCCCTGGTATAGTGTGACCCCATCACTATAACTGCCCCTGGTATAGTGTGACCCCATCAATAACCCTGTCCCTGGTATAGTGTGAGCCCATCACTAACCCTGTCCCTGGTATAGTGTCACCCCATCACTATCCCTGTCCCTGGTATAGTGTGACCCCCATCACTAACCCTGTCCCTGGTACAGTGTGACCCGCATCACTAACCCGGTCCCTGGTATTGTGTGATCCCCAGCACTAACCCTGCCCCTGGTATAGTGTGACCCCATCACTAACCCTGTCCCTGGTTTAGTGTGACCACATCACTATCCCTGTCCCTGGTACAGAGTGACCCCCATCACTAACCGTGTCCCTGGTATAGTGTAACCCCTTCACTAACCATGTCCCTGGTATAGTGTGAAACCACCACTAAATCTATCCCTGGTATAGTGTGACCCAATCACTAAACCTGTCCCTGGTATAGTGTGACCCCATCACTAACCATGTCCCTGGTATAGTGTGAAACCACCACTAAACCTATCCCTGGTATAGTGGACCCAATCACTAACCCTGCCCCTGGCATAGTGTGCCCCATCACTAACCATGTCCCTGGTATAGTGTGAAACCACCACTAACCCTATCCCTGGTATAGTATGACCCAATCACTAACCATGTCCCTGGCATAGTGTGACTCCATCACTAACCCTGTCCCTGGTACAGTGTGACCCGCATCACTAACCCTGTCCCTGGTATAGTGTGACCCCTTCACTAACCCTGTCCCTGGCATAGTGTGACCCCATCACTAACCATGTCCCTGGTATAGTGTGATCCAATCACTTAACCATGTCCCTGGTATAGTGTGAGCCCATCACTAACCCTGTCCCTGGTACAGTGTGACCCGCATCACTAACCCTGTCCCTGGTATAGTGTGACCCCATCACTAACCCTGTCCCTGGTATAGTGTGACCCCATCACTAACCCTGTCGATGGTATAGTGTGACCACATCACTAACCCTGTCTCTGGTACAGAGTGACCCCCATCACTAACCATGTCCCTGGTATAGTGTGAAACCACCACTAACCCTATCCCTGGTATAGTGTCATCCAATCAATAACCATGTCCCTGGTATAGTGTGAGCCCATCACTATCCCTGTCCCCGGTATAGTGTGACCCGCATCACTAACCCGGTCCCTGGTATTGTGTCATCCCCAGCACTAACCCTGCCCATGGTAGAGTGTGACACAATCACTAACCCTGTCCCTGGTATACTGTGACCCCTTCACTAACCATGTCTCTGGTATAGTGTGACCACCCCCATCACTAACCCTGTCCCTGGTATAGTGTGACCCCATCACTAACCATGTCCCTGGTATAGTGTGACCCCTTCACTAACCCTGTCCCTGGTATAGTGTGACCCCACCACTAACCCTATCCCTGGTGTAGTGTGACCCAATCACTAACCATGTCCCTGGTATAGTGTGAGCCCATCACTAAAGCTGTCCCTAGTATAGTGTGAAACCACCACTAAACCTATCCCTGGTATAGTGTGACCCGCATCACTAACCCTGTCCCTGGCATAGTGTGACCCCATCACTTACCATGTCCCTGGTATAGTGTGACCCCATCACTTACCCTGTCCCTGGTATAGTGTGACCCCATCACTAACCATGTACCTGGTATAGTGTGACCCCCATCACTAACCCTGTCCCCGGTACCCTGTGACCCCATCACTAACCCTGTCCCTGGTACAGTGTGACCGCCCCTCCCCCATCACTAACCCTGTCCCTGGTATAGTGTGACCTCCCCCATCACTAACCTGTCCCTGGTATAGTGTGACCACATCACTAACCCTGTCCCTGCTACAGTGTGAGCCCATCACTAACCCTGTCCCTGGTTTAGTGTGACCCCATCACTAACCCTGTCCCTGGAACAGTGTGACCCCATCACTGACCCTGTCCCTGGTATAGTGTGACCCCATCACTATACCTGCCCCTGGTATAGTGTGACCCCATCAATAACCCTGTCCCTGGTATAGTGTGAGCCCATCACTAACCCTGTCCCTGGTATAGTGTCACCCCATCACTATCCCTGTCCCTGGTATAGTGTGACCCCCATCACTAACCCTGTCCCTGATACAGTGTGACCCGCATCACTAACCCGGTCCCTGGTATTGTGTGATCCCCAACACTAACCCTGCCCCTGGTATAGTGTGACCCCATCACTAACCCTGTCCCTGGTATAGTGTGACCCCACCACTAACCCTATCCCTGGTGTAGTGTGACCCAATCACTAACCATGTCCCTGGTATAGTGTGACCCCTTCACTAACCCTGTCCCTGGTATAGTGTGACCCCACCACTAACCCTATCCCTGGTGTAGTGTGACCCAATCACTAACCATGTCCCTGGTATAGTGTGAGCCCATCACTAAACCTGTCCTTAGTATAGTGTGAAACCACCACTAAACCTATCCCTGGTATAGTGTGACCCAATCACTAACCCTGTCCCTGGCATAGTGTGACCCCATCACTAACCATGTCCCTGGTATAGTGTGACCCCATCACTTACCCTGTCCCTGGTATAGTGTGACCCCATCACTAACCATGTACCTGGTATAGTGTGACCCCCATCACTAACCCTGTCCCCGGTACCCTGTGACCCCTTCACTAACCCTGTCCCTGGTACAGTGTGACCGCCCCTCCCCCATCACTAACCCTGTCCCTGGTATAGTGTGACCTCCCCCATCACTAACCCTGTCCCTGGTATAGTGTAACCCCCATCAATAACCCTGCCCCTGGTATAGTGTGACCCCATCACTAACCCTGTCCCTGCTACAGTGTGAGCCCATCACTAACCCTGTCCCTGGTTTAGTGTGACCCCATCACTAACCCTGTCCCTGGAACAGTGTGACCCCATCACTGACCCTGTCCCTGGTATAGTGTGACCCCATCACTATAACTGCCCCTGGTATAGTGTGACCCCATCAATAACCCTGTCCCTGGTATAGTGTGAGCCCATCACTAACCCTGTCCCTGGTATAGTGTCACCCCATCACTATCCCTGTCCCTGGTATAGTGTGACCCCCATCACTAACCCTGTCCCTGGTACAGTGTGACCCGCATCACTAACCCGGTCCCTGGTATTGTGTGATCCCCAGCACTAACCCTGCCCCTGGTATAGTGTGACCCCATCACTAACCCTGTCCCTGGTTTAGTGTGACCACATCACTATCCCTGTCCCTGGTACAGAGTGACCCCCATCACTAACCGTGTCCCTGGTATAGTGTAACCCCTTCACTAACCATGTCCCTGGTATAGTGTGAAACCACCACTAAATCTATCCCTGGTATAGTGTGACCCAATCACTAAACCTGTCCCTGGTATAGTGTGACCCCATCACTAACCATGTCCCTGGTATAGTGTGAAACCACCACTAAACCTATCCCTGGTATAGTGGACCCAATCACTAACCCTGCCCCTGGCATAGTGTGCCCCATCACTAACCATGTCCCTGGTATAGTGTGAATCCACCACTAACCCTATCCCTGGTATAGTATGACCCAATCACTAACCATGTCCCAGGCATAGTGTGACTCCATCACTAACCCTGTCCCTGGTACAGTGTGACCCGCATCACTAACCCTGTCCCTGGTATAGTGTGACCCCTTCACTAACCCTGTCCCTGGCATAGTGTGACCCCATCACTAACCATGTCCCTGGTATAGTGTGATCCAATCACTTAACCATGTCCCTGGTATAGTGTGAGCCCATCACTAACCCTGTCCCTGGTACAGTGTGACCCGCATCACTAACCCTGTCCCTGGTATAGTGTGACCCCATCACTAACCCTGTCCCTGGTATAGTGTGACCCCATCACTAACCCTGTCGATGGTATAGTGTGACCACATCACTAACCCTGTCTCTGGTACAGAGTGACCCCCATCACTAACCATGTCCCTGGTATAGTGTGAAACCACCACTAACCCTATCCCTGGTATAGTGTGATCCAATCAATAACCATGTCCCTGGTATAGTGTGAGCCCATCACTATCCCTGTCCCCGGTATAGTGTGACCCGCATCACTAACCCGGTCCCTGGTATTGTGTCATCCCCAGCACTAACCCTGCCCATGGTAGAGTGTGACACAATCACTAACCCTGTCCCTGGTATACTGTGACCCCTTCACTAACCATGTCTCTGGTATAGTGTGACCACCCCCATCACTAACCCTGTCCCTGGTATAGTGTGACCCCATCACTAACCATGTCCCTGGTATAGTGTGACCCCTTCACTAACCCTGTCCCTGGTATAGTGTGACCCCACCACTAACCCTATCCCTGGTGTAGAGTGACGCAATCACTAACCATGTCCCTGGTATAGTGTGAGCCCATCACTAAAGCTGTCCCTAGTATAGTGTGAAACCACCACTAAACCTATCCCTGGTATAGTGTGACCCGCATCACTAACCCTGTCCCTGGCATAGTGTGACCCCATCACTTACCATGTCCCTGGTATAGTGTGACCCCATCACTTACCCTGTCCCTGGTATAGTGTGACCCCATCACTAACCATGTACCTGGTATAGTGTGACCCCCATCACTAACCCTGTCCCCGGTACCCTGTGACCCCATCACTAACCCTGTCCCTGGTACAGTGTGACCGCCCCTCCCCCATCACTAACCCTGTCCCTGGTATAGTGTGACCTCCCCCATCACTAACCCTGTCCCTGGTATAGTGTGACCACATCACTAACCCTGTCCCTGCTACAGTGTGAGCCCATCACTAACCCTGTCCCTGGTTTAGTGTGACCCCATCACTAACCCTGTCCCTGGAACAGTGTGACCCCATCACTGACCCTGTCCCTGGTATAGTGTGACCCCATCACTATACCTGCCCCTGGTATAGTGTGACCCCATCAATAACCCTGTCCCTGGTATAGTGTGAGCCCATCACTAACCCTGTCCCTGGTATAGTGTCACCCCATCACTATCCCTGTCCCTGGTATAGTGTGACCCCCATCACTAACCCTGTCCCTGATACAGTGTGACCCGCATCACTAACCCGGTCCCTGGTATTGTGTGATCCCCAACACTAACCCTGCCCCTGGTATAGTGTGACCCCATCACTAACCCTGTCCCTGGTTTAGTGTGACCACATCACTATCCCTGTCCCTGGTACAGAGTGACCCCCATCACTAACCGTGTCCCTGGTATAGTGTGACCCCTTCACTAACCATGTCCCTGGTATAGTGTGAAACCACCACTAAATCTATCCTTGGTATAGTGTGACCCAATCACTAAACCAGTCCCTGGTATAGTGTGACCCCATCACTAACCATGTCCCTGGTATAGTGTGAAACCACCACTAAACCTATCCCTGGTATAGTGGACCCAATCACTAACCCTGCCCCTGGCATAGTGTGACCCCATCACTAACCATGTCCCTGGTATAGTGTGAAACCACCACTAACCCTATCCCTTGTATAGTATGACCCAATCACTAACCATGTCCCTGGTATAGTGTGAGCCCATCACTAACCCTGTCCCTGGTACAGTGTGACCCGCATCACTAACCCTGTCCCTGGTATAGTGTGACCCCTTCACTAACCCTGTCCCTGGCATAGTGTGACCCCATCACTAACCATGTACCTCGTATAGTGTGACCCAATCACTAACCATGTCCCTGGTATAGTGTGAGCCCATCACTATCGCTGTCCCTGGTATAGTGTCACCCCATCACTAACCCTGTTCCTGGTATAGTGTGACCCCCATCACTAACCCTGTCCCTGGAATAGTGTGACCACTCCCATCACTAACCCTGTCCCTGGTATAGAGTGACCCCATCACTCACCCTGTTCCTGGTATAGTATGACCCCATCACTAAGCCTGTCCCTGGTTTAGTGTGACCCCCATCACTAACCCTGTCCCTGGAATAGTGTGACCCCCATCTCTAACCCTGTCCCTGGAATAGTGTGAGCCCCATCACTAACCCTGTCCCTGGTATAGTGTGACGACTCCCATCACTAACCCTGTCCCTGGTATAGAGTGACCCCATCACTCACCCTGTCCCTGGTATAGTGTGACACCATCACTAAACATGTACCTGGTATAGTGTGACCCCCAGCACTAACCCTGTCCCCGGTACCGTGTGACCCCATCACTAACCCTGTCCCTGGTACAGTGTGACCGCCCCACCCCCATCACTAACCCTGTCCCTGGTATAGTGTGACCTCCCCCATCACTAACCCTGTACCTGGTATAGTGTAACCCCCATCAATAACCCTGCCCCTGGTATAGTGTGACCCCATCACTAACCCTGTCCCTGGTACAGTGTGAGCCCATCACTAACCCTATCACTGGATTTGTGTGACCCCATCACTAACGCTGTCCTTGGTATAGTGTGACCCCATCACTAACCATGTCCCTGGTATAGTGTGACCCCATCATTAACCATGTCCCTGGTATAGTGTGACTCCATCACTATCCCTGTCCCTGGTATAGTGTGACCCCATCACTAACCATGTCCCTGGTATAGTGTGAGCCCATCAATAACCCTGTCCCTAGAATAGTGTCACCCCATCACTAACCCTGTCCCTGGTATAGTGTCACCCCATCACTATCCCTGTCCCTGGTATAGTGTGACCAGCATCACTAACCCTGTCCCTGGTACAGTGTGACCCGCATCACTAACCCGGTCCCTGGTATTGTGTGATCCCCAGCACTAACCCTGCCCCTGGTATAGTGTGACCCCATCACTAACCCTGTCCCTGGTTTAGTGTGACCCCATCACTAACCCTATCCCTGGAACAGTGTGACCCCATCACTGACCCTGTCCCTGGTACAGAGTGACCCCCATCACTAACCGTGTCCCTGGTATAGTGTGACCCCTTCACTAACCATGTCCCTGGTATAGTGTGAAACCACCACTAACCCTATCCCTGGTATAGTATGTCCCAATCACTAACCATGTCCCTGGTATAGTGTGAGCCCATCACTAACCCTGTCCCTGGTACAGTTTGACCCGCATCACTAACCCTGTCCCTGGTATAGTGTGACCCCTTCACTAACCCTGTCCCTGGCATAGTGTGACCCCATCACTAACCATGTCCCTCATATAGTGTGACCCAATCACTAACCATGTCCCTGGTATAGTGTGAGCCCATCACTAACCCTGTCCCTGGTACAGTGTGACCCCATCACTAACGCTGTCCCTGGTATAGTGTCACCCCATCACTAACCCTGTTCCTGGTATAGTATGACCCCATCACTAAGCCTGTCCCTGGTTTAGTGTGACCCCCATCACTAACCCTGTCCCTGGAATAGTGTGACCCCCATCTCTAACCCTGTCCCTGGAATAGTGTGAGCCCCTTCACTAACCCTGTCCCTGATATAGTGTGACGACTCCCATCACTAACCCTGTCCCTGGTATAGAGTGACCCCATCACTCACCCTGTCCCTGGTATAGTGTGACCCCATCACTAAACATGTACCTGGTATAGTGTGACCCCCAGCACTAACCCTGTCCCCGGTACTGTGTGACCCAATCACTAACCCTGTTCCTGGTATAGTGTGACCCCTTCACTAACCATGTCTCTGGTATAGTGTGACCACCCCCATCACTAACCCTGTCCCTGGTATAGTGTGACCCCATCACTAACCATGTCCCTGGTATAGTGTGACCCCTTCACTAACCCTGTCCCTGGTATAGTGTGACCCCACCACTAACCCTATCCCTGGTGTAGTGTGACCCAATCACTAACCATGTCCCTGGTATAGTGTGAGCCCATCACTAAACCTGTCCCTGGTATAGTGTGAAACCACCACTAAACCTATCCCTGGTATAGTGTGACCCAATCACTAACCCTGTCCCTGGCATAGTGTGACCCCATCACTAACCATGTCCCTGGTATAGTGTGACCCCATCACTTACCCTGTCCCTGGTATAGTGTGACCCCATCACTAACCATGTACCTGGTATAGTGTGACCCCCATCACTAACCCTGTCCCCGGTACCATGTGACCCCATCACTAACCCTGTCCCTGGTACAGTGTGACCGCCCCTCCCCCATCACTAACCCTGTCCCTGGTATAGTGTGACCTCCCCCATCACTAACCCTGTCCCTGGTATAGTGTGACCCCATCACTAACCCTGTCCCTGCTACAGTGTGAGCCCATCACTAACCCTGTCCCTGGTTTAGTGTGACCCCATCACTAACCCTGTCCCTGGAACAGTGTGACCCCATCACTGACCCTGTCCCTGGTATAGTGTGACCCCATCACTATACCTGCCCCTGGTATAGTGTGACCCCATCAATAACCCTGTCCCTGGTATAGTGTGAGCCCATCACTAACCCTGTCCCTGGTATAGTGTCACCCCATCACTATCCCTGTCCCTGGTATATTGTGACCCCCATCACTAACCCTGTCCCTGGTACAGTGTGACCCGCATCACTAACCCGGTCCCTGGTATTGTGTGATCCCCAGCACTAACCCTGCCCCTGGTATAGTGTGACCCCATCACTAACCCTGTCCCTGGTTTAGTGTGACCACATCACTATCCCTGTCCCTGGTACAGAGTGACCCCCATCACTAACCGTGTCCCTGGTATAGTGTGACCCCTTCACTAACCATGTCCCTGGTATAGTGTGAAACCACCACTAAATCTATCCCTGGTATAGTGTGACCCAATCACTAAACCTGTCCCTGGTATAGTGTGACCCCATCACTAACCATGTCCCTGGTATAGTGTGAAACCACCACTAAACCTATCCCTGGTATAGTGGACCCAATCACTAACCCTGCCCCTGGCATAGTGTGACCCCATCACTAACCATGTCCCTGGTATAGTGTGAAACCACCACTAACCCTATCCCTGGTATAGTATGACCCAATCACTAACCATGTCCCTGGTATAGTGTGAGCCCATCACTAACCCTGTCCCTGGTACAGTGTGACCCGCATCACTAACCCTGTCCCTGGTATAGTGTGACCCCTTCACTAACCCTGTCCCTGGCATAGTGTGACCCCATCACTAACCATGTACCTCGTATAGTGTGACCCAATCACTAACCATGTCCCTGGTATAGTGTGAGCCCATCACTAACCCTGTCCCTGGTACAGTGTGACCCCATCACTAACGCTGTCCCTGGTATAGTGTGACCCCATCACTAACCATGTCCCTGGTATAGTGTGACCCCATCATTAACCATGTCCCTGGTATAGTGTGACTCCATCACTATCCCTGTCCCTGGTATAGTGTGACCCCATCACTAACCATGTCCCTGGTATAGTGTGAGCCCATCAATAACCCTGTCCCTAGTATAGTGTCACCCCATCACTAACCCTGTCCCTGGTATAGTGTCACCCCATCACTATCCCTGTCCCTGGTATAGTGTGACCAGCATCACTAACCCTGTCCCTGGTACAGTGTGACCCGCATCACTAACCCGGTCCCTGGTATTGTGTGATCCCCAGCACTAACCCTGCCCCTGGTATAGTGTGACCCCATCACTAACCCTGTCCCTGGTTTAGTGTGACCCCATCACTAACCCTATCCCTGGAACAGTGTGACCCCATCACTGACCCTGTCCCTGGTACAGAGTGACCCCCATCACTAACCGTGTCCCTGGTATAGTGTGACCCCTTCACTAACCATGTCCCTGGTATAGTGTGAAACCACCACTAACCCTATCCCTGGTATAGTATGTCCCAATCACTAACCATGTCCCTGGTATAGTGTGAGCCCATCACTAACCCTGTCCCTGGTACAGTGTGACCCGCATCACTAACCCTGTCCCTGGTATAGTGTGACCCCATCACTAAACATGTACCTGGTATAGTGTGACCCCCAGCACTAACCCTGTCCCCGGTACTGTGTGACCCAATCACTAACCCTGTTCCTGGTATAGTGTGACCCCTTCACTAACCATGTCTCTGGTATAGTGTGACCACCCCCATCACTAACCCTGTCCCTGGTATAGTGTGACCCCATCACTAACCATGTCCCTGGTATAGTGTGACCCCTTCACTAACCCTGTCCCTGGTATAGTGTGACCCCACCACTAACCCTATCCCTGGTGTAGTGTGACCCAATCACTAACCATGTCCCTGGTATAGTGTGAGCCCATCACTAAACCTGTCCCTGGTATAGTGTGAAACCACTACTAAACCTATCCCTGGTATAGTGTGACCCAATCACTAACCCTGTCCCTGGCATAGTGTGACCCCATCACTAACCATGTCCCTGGTATAGTGTGACCCCATCACTTACCCTGTCCCTGGTATAGTGTGACCCCATCACTAACCATGTACCTGGTATAGTGTGACCCCCATCACTAACCCTGTCCCCGGTACCCTGTGACCCCATCACTAACCCTGTCCCTGGTACAGTGTGACCGCCCCTCCCCCATCACTAACCCTGTCCCTGGTATAGTGTGACCTCCCCCATCACTAACCCTGTCCCTGGTATAGTGTAACCCCCATCAATAACCCTGCCCCTGGTATAGTGTGACCCCATCACTAACCCTGTCCCTGCTACAGTGTGAGCCCATCACTAACCCTGTCCCTGGTTTAGTGTGACCCCATCACTAACCCTGTCCCTGGAACAGTGTGACCCCATCACTGACCCTGTCCCTGGTATAGTGTGACCCCATCACTATACCTGCCCCTGGTATAGTGTGACCCCATCAATAACCCTGTCCCTGGTATAGTGTGAGCCCATCACTAACCCTGTCCCTGGTATAGTGTCACCCCATCACTATCCCTGTCCCTGGTATAGTGTGACCCCCATCACTAACCCTGTCCCTGGTACAGTGTGACCCGCATCACTAACCCGGTCCCTGGTATTGTGTGATCCCCAGCACTAACCCTGCCCCTGGTATAGTGTGACCCCATCACTAACCCTGTCCCTGGTTTAGTGTGACCACATTACTATCCCTGTCCCTGGTACAGAGTGACCCCCATCACTAACCGTGTCCCTGGTATAGTGTGACCCCTTCACTAACCATGTCCCTGGTATAGTGTGAAACCACCACTAAATCTATCCCTGGTATAGTGTGACCCAATCACTAAACCTGTTCCTGGTATAGTGTGACCCCATCACTAACCATGTCCCTGGTATAGTGTGAAACCACCACTAAACCTATCCCTGGTATAGTGGACCCAATCACTAACCCTGCCCCTGGCATAGTGTGACCCCATCACTAACCATGTCCCTGGTATAGTGTGAAACCACCACTAACCCTATCCCTGGTATAGTATGACCCAATCACTAACCATGTCCCTGGTATAGTGTGAGCCCATCACTAACCCTGTCCCTGGTACAGTGTGACCCGCATCACTAACCCTGTCCCTGGTATAGTGTGACCCCTTCACTAACCCTGTCCCTGGCATAGTGTGACCCCATCACTAACCATGTACCTCGTATAGTGTGACCCAATCACTAACCATGTCCCTGGTATAGTGTGAGCCCATCACTAACCCTGTCCCTGGTACAGTGTGACCCCATCACTAACGCTGTCCCTGGTATAGTGTGACCCCATCACTAACCATGTCCCTGGTATAGTGTGACCCCATCATTAACCATGTCCCTGGTATAGTGTGACTCCATCACTATCCCTGTCCCTGGTATAGTGTGACCCCATCACTAACCATGTCCCTGGTATAGTGTGAGCCCATCAATAACCCTGTCCCTAGTATAGTGTCACCCCATCACTAACCCTGTCCCTGGAATAGTGTGACCACTCCCATCACTAACCCTGTCCCTGGTATAGAGTGACCCCATCACTCACCCTGTTCCTGGTATAGTATGACCCCATCACTAAGCCTGTCCCTGGTTTAGTGTGACCCCCATCACTAACCCTGTCCCTGGAATAGTGTGACCCCCATCTCTAACCCTGTCCCTGGAATAGTGTGAGCCCCATCACTAACCCTGTCCCTGGTATAGTGTGACGACTCCCATCACTAACCCTGTCCCTGGTATAGAGTGACCCCATCACTCACCCTGTCCCTGGTATAGTGTGACCCCATCACTAAACATGTACCTGGTATAGTGTGACCCCCAGCACTAACCCTGTCCCCGGTACCGTGTGACCCCATCACTAACCCTGTCCCTGGTACAGTGTGACCGCCCCACCCCCATCACTAACCCTGTCCCTGGTATAGTGTGACCTCCCCCATCACTAACCCTGTCCCTGGTATAGTGTAACCCCCATCAATAACCCTGCCCCTGGTATAGTGTGACCCCATCACTAACCCTGTCCCTGGTACAGTGTGAGCCCATCACTAACCCTGTCACTGGATTTGTGTGACCCCATCACTAACCCTGTCCTTGGTATAGTGTGACCCCATCACTAACCATGTCCCTGGTATAGTGTGACCCCATCATTAACCATGTCCCTGGTATAGTGTGACTCCATCACTATCCCTGTCCCTGGTATAGTGTGACCCCATCACTAACCATGTCCCTGGTATAGTGTGAGCCCATCACTAACCCTGTCCCTAGTACAGAGTGACCCCCATGACTAACCCTGTCCCTGGTATAGTGTGACCCCTTCACTAACCATGTCCCTGGTATAGTGTGAAACCACCACTAAATCTATCCTTGGTATAGTGTGACCCAATCACTAAACCAGTCCCTGGTATAGTGTGACCCCATCACTAACCATGTCCCTGGTATAGTGTGAAACCACCACTAAACCTATCCCTGGTATAGTGGACCCAATCACTAACCCTGCCCCTGGCATAGTGTGACCCCATCACTAACCATGTCCCTGGTATAGTGTGAAACCACCACTAACCCTATCCCTGGTATAGTATGACCCAATCACTAACCATGGCCCTGGTATAGTGTGAGCCCATCACTAACCCTGTCCCTGGTACAGTGTGACCCGCATCACTAACCCTGTCCCTGGTATAGTGTGACCCCTTCACTAACCCTGTCCCTGGCATAGTGTGACCCCATCACTAGCCATGTCCCTCGTATAGTGTGACCCAATCACTAACCATGTCCCTGGTATAGTGTGAGCCCATCACTAACCCTGTCCCTGGTACAGTGTGACCCCATCACTAACGCTGTCCCTGGTATAGTGTCACCCCATCACTAACCCTGTTCCTGGTATAGTATGACCCCATCACTAAGCCTGTCCCTGGTTTAGTGTGACCCCCATCACTAACCCTGTCCCTGGAATAGTGTGACCCCCATCTCTAACCCTGTCCCTGGAATAGTGTGAGCCCCATCACTAACCCTGTCCCTGGTATAGTGTGACGACTCCCATCACTAACCCTGTCCCTGGTATAGAGTGACCCCATCACTCACCCTGTCCCTGGTATAGTGTGACCCCATCACTAAACATGTACCTGGTATAGTGTGACCCCCAGCACTAACCCTGTCCCCGGTACCGTGTGACCCCATCACTAACCCTGTCCCTGGTACAGTGTGACCACCCCACCCCCATCACTAACCCTGTCCCTGGTATAGTGTGACCTCCCCCATCACTAACCCTGTCCCTTGTATAGTGTAACCCCCATCAATAACCCTGCCCCTGGTATAGTGTGACCCCATCACTAACCCTGTCCCTGGTACAGTGTGAGCCCATCACTAACCCTGTCACTGGATTTGTGTGACCCCATCACTAACCCTGTCCTTGGTATAGTGTGACCCCATCACTAACCATGTCCCTGGTATAGTGTGACCCCATCATTAACCATGTCCCTGGTATAGTGTGACTCCATCACTATCCCTGTCCCTGGTATAGTGTGACCCCATCACTAACCATGTCCCTGGTATAGTGTGAGCCCATCACTAACCCTGTCCCTAGTATAGTGTCACCCCATCACTAACCCTGTCCCTGGTATAGTGTCACCCCATCACTATCCCTGTCCCTGGTATAGTGTGACCAGCATCACTAACCCTGTCCCTGGTACAGTGTGACCCGCATCACTAACCCGGTCCCTGGTATTGTGTGAACCCCATCACTAACCCTGTCCCTGGTTTAGTGTGACCCCATCACTAACCCTGTCCCTGGAACAGTGTGACCCCATCACTGACCCTGTCCCTGGTACAGAGTGACCCCCATCACTAACCGTGTCCCTGGTATAGTGTGACCCCTTCACTAACCATGTCCCTGGTATAGTGTGAAACCACCACTAACCCTATCCCTGGTATAGTATGACCCAATCACTAACCATGTCCCTGGTATAGTGTGAGCCCATCACTAACCCTGTCCCTGGTACAGTGTGACCCGCATCACTAACCCTGTCCCTGGTATAGTGTGACCCCTTCACTAACCCTGTCCCTGGCATAGTGTGACCCCATCACTAACCATGTCCCTCGTATAGTGTGACCCAATCACTAACCATGTCCCTGGTATAGTGTGAGCCCATCACTAACCCTGTCCCTGGTACAGTGTGACACCATCACTAACGCTGTCCCTGGTATAGTGTCACCCCATCACTAACCCTGTTCCTGGTATAGTATGACCCCATCACTAAGCCTGTCCCTGGTTTAGTGTGACCCCCATCACTAACCCTGTCCCTGGAATAGTGTGAGCCCCATCACTAACCCTGTCCCTGGTATAGTGTGACCACTCCCATCACTAACCCTGTCCCTGGTATAGTGTGACCCCATCACTAACCCTGTCCCTGGTATAGTGTGACCACATCACTAAACATGTACCTGGTATAGTGTGACCCCCAGCACTAACCCTGTCCCCGGTACCGTGTGACCCCATCACTAACCCTGTCCCTGGTACAGTGTGACCGCCCCACCCCCATCACTAACCCTGTCCCTGGTATAGTGTGACCTCCCCCATCACTAATCCTGTCCCTGGTATAGTGTAACCCCCATCAATAACCCTGCCCCTGGTATAGTGTGACCCCATCACTAACCCTGTCCCTGGTACAGTGTGAGCCCATCACTAAACCTGTCCCTGGATTTGTGTGACCCCATCACTAACCCTGTCCCTGGTATAGTGTGACCCCATCACTAACCATGTCCCTGGTATAGTGTGACCCCATCACTAACCATGACCCTGGTATAGTGTGACCCCATCACTATCCCTGTCCCTGGTATAGTGTGACCCCATCACTAACCATGTCCCTGGTATAGTGTGAGCCCATCACTAACCCTGTCCCTAGTATAGTGTCACCCCATCACTAACCCTGTCCCTGGTATAGTGTCACCCCATCACTATCCCTGTCCCTGGTATAGTGTGACCAGCATCACTAACCCTGTCCCTGGTACAGTGTGACCCGCATCACTAACCCGGTCCCTGGTATTGTGTGATCCCCAGCACTAACCCTGCCCCTGGTATAGTGTGACCCCATCACTAACCCTGTCCCTGGTTTAGTGTGACCCGATCACTAACCCTGTCCCTGGAACAGTGTGACCCCATCACTGACCCTGTCCCTGGTACAGAGTGACCCCCATCACTAACCGTGTCCCTGGTATAGTGTGACCCCTTCACGAACCATGTCCCTGGTATACTGTGAAACCACCACTAAATCTATCCCTGGTATAGTGTGACCCAATCACTAACCCTGTCCCTGGTATAGTGTGACCCCATCACTAACCATGTCCCTGGTATAGTGTGACCCCATCACTATCCCTGTCCCTGGTATAGTGTCACCCCATCACTAACCCTGTCCCTGGTATAGTGTTAACCCAACACTAACCCTGTTCCTGGTATAGTGTGACCCCATCACTAACCCTTTCCATGGTATAGTGTGACCCCGTCACTAACCCAGTCCCAGGTATTGTGTGACCCCATCACTAAACCTGTCCCTGGTATAGTGTCACCCCATCACTAACCCTGTCCCTGGTATAGTGTTAACCCAACACTAACCCTGTTCCTGGTATAGTGTGACCCATTCACTAACCCTTTCCTTGGTATAGTGTGACCCCATCACTAACCCTTTCCATGGTATAGTGTGACCCCATCACTAACCCTGTCCCTGGTACAGTGTGACCCCGTCACTAACCCTGTCCCAGGTATTGTGTGACCCCGTCACTAACCCAGTCCCAGGTATTGTGTGACCCCGTCACTAAACATGTCCCTGGTATAGTGTGACCCCATCACTATCCCTGTCCCTGGTATAGTGTAACCCCATCACTAACCTTGTCCCTGGAATAGTGTGACCCCATCACTAACCCTGTCCCTGGTCTATTGTGACCTCCTCCATCACTAACCATGACCCTGGTACAGTGTTACCCAATCACTCACCCTGTCCCTGGTATAGTGTGACCCCATCACTAACCATGTCGCTGGTTTAGTGTGACCCCATCAATAACCCTGTCCCTGGTATAGTGTGACCCCATCACTAACCATGTCGCTGGTTTAGTGTGACCCCATCACTAACCCTGTCCCTGGTATAGTGTGACCCCATCACTAACCCTGTCCCTGGTATAGTGTGACCCCATCACTAACCCTGTCCCTGGTACAGTGTGACCCCCATCACTAACCCTGCCCCGGTATAGTGTGACACCATCACTAACCCGGTCCTTGGTATATTGTGACCCCATCACTAACCCTGTCCCTGGTATATGTGACCACCCCCATCACTAACCCTCTCCCTGGTTTAGTGTGACCCCATCACTAACCCTGTCCCTGGTTTAGTGTGTCCCCATCTCTAACCCTGTCCCTGGTATAGAGTGACCACCCCCATCCCTAACCCTGTCCCTGGTATAGAGTGACCACCCCCATCCCTAACCCTGTCCCTGGTATAGTGTGACCACCCCCATCACTAACCCCCTCCCTGGTTTAGTGTGACCCCATCACTAACCCTGTCCCTGGTTTAGTGTGACCAACCCCATAACAAACCCTCTCCCTGGTTTAGTGTGACCCCATCACTAACCCTGTCCCTGGTTTAGTGTGACCACCCCCATCACTAACCCTCTCCCTGGTTTAGTGTGACCCATCACTAACCCGGTCCCTGGTATAGAGTGACCCCATCACTAACCCTGTTCCTGGTATAGTGTGACCCCATCACTAACCCTGTCCCTGGTATAGAGTGACCCCGTCACTAAACCTGTTCCTGGTATAGTGTGACCCCATCACTAACCCGTCCCTGGTTTAGTGTGACCCCATCACTAACCCTGTCCCTTTTATAGTGTGACCCCATCACTAACCCGTCCCTGGTTTAGTGTGACCCCATCACTAACCCTGTCCCTGGTATAGAGTGACCCCATCACTAACCCTGTTCCTGGTATAGTGTGACCCCATCACTAACCCGTCCCTGGTTTAGTGTGACCCCATCACTAACCCTGTCCCTGGTTTAGTGTGTCCCCATCTCCAACCCTGTCCCTGGTATAGAGTGACCACCCCCATCCTTAACCCTGTCCCTGGAATAGAGTGACCACCCCCATCTCTAACCCTGTCCCTGGTATAATCTGGCCTCACCCATCACTAACCATGTCCCTGGTATAGTGTCACCCCATCACTAACACTGTCCCTGGTATAATGTGACCCCATCACTAACCCTGTCCCTGGTATACTGTGACCACCCACATCACTAACCCTGACTCTGGTATAGTGTGACCCCATCACTAACCCTGTCCCTGGTATAGTGTGACCCAATCACTAACCATGTCCCTGGTATAGTGTGAGCCCATCACTATCCCGGTCCCTGGTATAGTGTGACCACATCACTAACCCTATCCCTGGTATAGTGTGAACCCCATCACTAACCCTGTCCCTGGTATAGTGTGACCACCGCCATCACTAACCCTGTCCCTGGTTTAGTGTGATCACCCGCATCAATAACCCTGTCCCTGGTTTAGTGTGACCCCATCACTAACCCTGTCCCTGGTATAGTGTGACCCCATCACTAACCCTGTCCCTGGTATAGTGTGACCACATCACTAAACATGTACCTGGTATAGTGTGACCCCCAGCACTAACCCTGTCCCCGGTACCGTGTGACCCCATCACTAACCCTGTCCCTGGTACAGTGTGACCGCCCCACCCCCATCACTAACCCTGTCCCTGGTATAGTGTGACCTCCCCCATCACTAATCCTGTCCCTGGTATAGTGTAACCCCCATCAATAACCCTGCCCCTGGTATAGTGTGACCCCATCACTAACCCTGTCCCTGGTACAGTGTGAGCCCATCACTAAACCTGTCCCTGGATTTGTGTGACCCCATCACTAACCCTGTCCCTGGTATAGTGTGACCCCATCACTAACCATGTCCCTGGTATAGTGTGACCCCATCACTAACCATGACCCTGGTATAGTGTGACCCCATCACTATCCCTGTCCCTGGTATAGTGTGACCCCATCACTAACCATGTCCCTGGTATAGTGTGAGCCCATCACTAACCCTGTCCCTAGTATAGTGTCACCCCATCACTAACCCTGTCCCTGGTATAGTGTCACCCCATCACTATCCCTGTCCCTGGTATAGTGTGACCAGCATCACTAACCCTGTCCCTGGTACAGTGTGACCCGCATCACTAACCCGGTCCCTGGTATTGTGTGATCCCCAGCACTAACCCTGCCCCTGGTATAGTGTGACCCCATCACTAACCCTGTCCCTGGTTTAGTGTGACCCGATCACTAACCCTGTCCCTGGAACAGTGTGACCCCATCACTGACCCTGTCCCTGGTACAGAGTGACCCCCATCACTAACCGTGTCCCTGGTATAGTGTGACCCCTTCACGAACCATGTCCCTGGTATACTGTGAAACCACCACTAAATCTATCCCTGGTATAGTGTGACCCAATCACTAACCCTGTCCCTGGTATAGTGTGACCCCATCACTAACCATGTCCCTGGTATAGTGTGACCCCATCACTATCCCTGTCCCTGGTATAGTGTCACCCCATCACTAACCCTGTCCCTGGTATAGTGTTAACCCAACACTAACCCTGTTCCTGGTATAGTGTGACCCCATCACTAACCCTTTCCATGGTATAGTGTGACCCCGTCACTAACCCAGTCCCAGGTATTGTGTGACCCCATCACTAAACCTGTCCCTGGTATAGTGTCACCCCATCACTAACCCTGTCCCTGGTATAGTGTTAACCCAACACTAACCCTGTTCCTGGTATAGTGTGACCCATTCACTAACCCTTTCCTTGGTATAGTGTGACCCCATCACTAACCCTTTCCATGGTATAGTGTGACCCCATCACTAACCCTGTCCCTGGTACAGTGTGACCCCGTCACTAACCCTGTCCCAGGTATTGTGTGACCCCGTCACTAACCCAGTCCCAGGTATTGTGTGACCCCGTCACTAAACATGTCCCTGGTATAGTGTGACCCCATCACTATCCCTGTCCCTGGTATAGTGTAACCCCATCACTAACCTTGTCCCTGGAATAGTGTGACCCCATCACTAACCCTGTCCCTGGTCTATTGTGACCTCCTCCATCACTAACCATGACCCTGGTACAGTGTTACCCAATCACTCACCCTGTCCCTGGTATAGTGTGACCCCATCACTAACCATGTCGCTGGTTTAGTGTGACCCCATCAATAACCCTGTCCCTGGTATAGTGTGACCCCATCACTAACCATGTCGCTGGTTTAGTGTGACCCCATCACTAACCCTGTCCCTGGTATAGTGTGACCCCATCACTAACCCTGTCCCTGGTATAGTGTGACCCCATCACTAACCCTGTCCCTGGTACAGTGTGACCCCCATCACTAACCCTGCCCCGGTATAGTGTGACACCATCACTAACCCGGTCCTTGGTATATTGTGACCCCATCACTAACCCTGTCCCTGGTATATGTGACCACCCCCATCACTAACCCTCTCCCTGGTTTAGTGTGACCCCATCACTAACCCTGTCCCTGGTTTAGTGTGTCCCCATCTCTAACCCTGTCCCTGGTATAGAGTGACCACCCCCATCCCTAACCCTGTCCCTGGTATAGAGTGACCACCCCCATCCCTAACCCTGTCCCTGGTATAGTGTGACCACCCCCATCACTAACCCCCTCCCTGGTTTAGTGTGACCCCATCACTAACCCTGTCCCTGGTTTAGTGTGACCAACCCCATAACAAACCCTCTCCCTGGTTTAGTGTGACCCCATCACTAACCCTGTCCCTGGTTTAGTGTGACCACCCCCATCACTAACCCTCTCCCTGGTTTAGTGTGACCCATCACTAACCCGGTCCCTGGTATAGAGTGACCCCATCACTAACCCTGTTCCTGGTATAGTGTGACCCCATCACTAACCCTGTCCCTGGTATAGAGTGACCCCGTCACTAAACCTGTTCCTGGTATAGTGTGACCCCATCACTAACCCGTCCCTGGTTTAGTGTGACCCCATCACTAACCCTGTCCCTTTTATAGTGTGACCCCATCACTAACCCGTCCCTGGTTTAGTGTGACCCCATCACTAACCCTGTCCCTGGTATAGAGTGACCCCATCACTAACCCTGTTCCTGGTATAGTGTGACCCCATCACTAACCCGTCCCTGGTTTAGTGTGACCCCATCACTAACCCTGTCCCTGGTTTAGTGTGTCCCCATCTCCAACCCTGTCCCTGGTATAGAGTGACCACCCCCATCCTTAACCCTGTCCCTGGAATAGAGTGACCACCCCCATCTCTAACCCTGTCCCTGGTATAATCTGGCCTCACCCATCACTAACCATGTCCCTGGTATAGTGTCACCCCATCACTAACACTGTCCCTGGTATAATGTGACCCCATCACTAACCCTGTCCCTGGTATACTGTGACCACCCACATCACTAACCCTGACTCTGGTATAGTGTGACCCCATCACTAACCCTGTCCCTGGTATAGTGTGACCCAATCACTAACCATGTCCCTGGTATAGTGTGAGCCCATCACTATCCCGGTCCCTGGTATAGTGTGACCACATCACTAACCCTATCCCTGGTATAGTGTGAACCCCATCACTAACCCTGTCCCTGGTATAGTGTGACCACCGCCATCACTAACCCTGTCCCTGGTTTAGTGTGATCACCCGCATCAATAACCCTGTCCCTGGTTTAGTGTGACCCCAATCACTAACTCTGTCCCTCGTTTAGTGTGAGCCCATCACTATCCCTGTCCCTGGTACAGTGTGGACCCATCACTAACCCTGTCCCTGGTTTAATGTGACCCCATCACTAACCCAGTCCCTGGTATAGGGTGACCCCATCACTATCCCTGTCCCTGGTTTAGTGTGACCCCATCACTAACCCTGTCCCTGGTACAGTGTGACCCCATCACTATCCCTGTCCCTGGTTTGGTGTGACCCCATCACTAACCATGTCCCTGGTTTAGTGTCACCCCATCACTAACCCTGTCCCTGGTTTAGTGTCACCCCATCACTAACCCTGTCCCTGGTTCAGTGTGACCCCATCACTAATCCTGTCCCAGGTATAGTGTGAGCCCATCACTGACCCTGTACCTGGTACAGTGCGACCCCATCACTAACCCTGTCCCTGGTACAGTGTGATCCCATCACTAACCCTGTCTCTTGTATAGTGTGACCGCCCATCCCCCATCACTAACCCGTCCCTGGTATAGTGTGACTCCAGCACTAACCCTGTCCCTGGTATAGTGTGACCCCATCACTAACCCTGTCCCTGGTACAGTGCGACCCCATCACTAACCCTGTCCCTGGTACAGTGTGATCCCATCACTAACCCTGTCTCTTGTATTGTGTGACCGCCCATCCCACATCAATAACCCTATCCCTGGTATAGTGTGACCTCCCCCATCACTAACCCTGTCCCTCGTATAGTGTGCCCCATCACTCACCTTGTCCCTGGTATAGTGTGACCCCATCACTAACCCGGTCCTTGGTATATTGTGACCCCATCACTAACCCTGTCCCTGGTATATGTGACCACCCCCATCACTAACCCTCTCCCTGGTTTAGTGTGACCCCATCACTAACCCTGTCCCTGGTTTAGTGTGTCCCCATCTCTAACACTGTCCCTGGTATAGAGTGACCACCCCCATCCCTAACCCTGTCCCTGGTATAGTGTGACCACCCCCATCCCTAACCCTGTCCCTGGTATAGTGTGACCATCCCCATCACTAACCCCCTCCCTGGTTTAGTGTGACCCCATCACTAACCCTGTCCCTGGTTTAGTGTGACCACCCCCATCACTAACCCTCTCCCTGGTTAATGTGTGACCCCATCACTAACCCTGTCCCTGGTTTAGTGTGACCACCCCCATCACTAACCCTCTCCCTGGTTTAGTGTGACCCATCACTAACCCGGTCCCTGGTATAGAGTGACCCCATCACTAACCCTGTTCCTGGTATAGTGTGACCCCATCACTAACCCTGTCCCTGGTATAGAGTGACCCCGTCACTAAACCTGTTCCTGGTATAGTGTGACCCCATCACTAACCCGTCCCTGGTTTAGTGTGACCCCATCACTAACCCTGTCCCTGGTATAGTGTGACCCCATCAATAACCCTGTCCCTGGTATAGTGTGACCCCATCACTAACCCTGTCCCTGGTATAGTGTGACCCCATCACTAACCCTGTCCCTGGTATAGTGTGACCCCATCACTAACCCTGTCCCTGGTACAGTGTGACCCCCATCACTAACCCTGCCACTGGTATAGTGTGACCCCATCACTAACCCTCTCCCTGGTATAGTGTGACACCATCACTAACCCTGTCCCTGGTATAGTGTGACCACCCCCATCACTAACCCTCTCCCTGGTTTAGTGTGACCCCATCACTAACCCTGTCCCTGGTTTAGTGTGTCCCCATCACTAACCCTGTCCCTGGTATAGAGTGACCACCCCCATCCCTAACCCTGTCCCTGGTATAGTGTCACCCCATCACTAACCCTGTCCCTGGTATAGTGTTAACCCAACACTAACCCTGTTCCTGGTATAGTGTGACCCCATCACTAACCCTTTCCATGGTATAGTGTGACCCCGTCACTAACCCAGTCCCAGGTATTGTGTGACCCTATCACTAAACCTGTCCCTGGTATAGTGTCACCCCATCACTAACCCTGTCCCTGGTATAGTGTTAACCCAACACTAACCCTGTTCCTGGTATAGTGTGACCCCATCACTAACCCTTTCCTTGGTATAGTGTGACCCCATCACTAACCCTTTCCATGGTATAGTGTGACCCCATCACTAACCCTGTCCCTGGTATAGTGTGACCCCGTCACTAACCCAGTCCCAGGTATTGTGTGACCCCGTCACTAACCCAGTCCCAGGTATTGTGTGACCCCGTCACTAAACATGTCCCTGGTATAGTGTGACCCCATCACTATCCCTGTCCCTGGTATAGTGTAACCCCATCACTAACCTTGTCCCTGGAATAGTGTGACCCCATCACTAACCCTGTCCCTGGTCCATTGTGACCTCCTCCATCACTAACCATGACCCTGGTACAGTGTTACCCAATCACTCACCCTGTCCCTGGTATAGTGTGACCCCATCACTAACCATGTCGCTGGTTTAGTGTGACCCCATCAACAACCCTGTCCCTTGTATAGTGTGACCCCATCTCTAACCATGTCGCTGGTTTAGTGTGACCCCATCACTAACCCTGTCCCTGGTATAGTGTGACCCCATCACTAACCCTGTCCCTGGTATAGTGTGACCCCATCACTAACCCTGTCCCTGGTACAGTGTGACCCCCATCACTAACCCTGCCCCTGGTATAGTGTGACACCATCACTAACCCGGTCCTTGGTATATTGTGACCCCATCACTAACCCTGTCCCTGGTATATGTGACCACCCCCATCACTAACCCTCTCCCTGGTTTAGTGTGACCCCATCACTAACCCTGTCCCTGGTTTAGTGTGTCCCCATCTCTAACCCTGTCCCTGGTATAGAGTGACCACCCCCATCCCTAACCCTGTCCCTGGTATAGAGTGACCACCCCCATCCCTAACCCTGTCCCTGGTATAGTGTGACCACCCCCATCACTAACCCCCTCCCTGGTTTAGTGTGACCCCATCACTAACCCTGTCCCTGGTTTAGTGTGACCAACCCCATCACTAACCCTCTCCCTGGTTTAGTGTGACCCCATCACTAACCCTGTCCCTGGTTTAGTGTGACCACCCCCATCACTAACCCTCTCCCTGGTTTAGTGTGACCCATCACTAACCCGGTCCCTGGTATAGAGTGACCCCATCACTAACCCTGTTCCTGGTATAGTGTGACCCCATCACTAACCCTGTCCCTGGTATAGAGTGACCCCGTCACTAAACCTGTTCCTGGTATAGTGTGACCCATCACTAACCCTGTCCCTGGTATAGTGTGACCACCCCCATCACTAACCCTCTCCCTGGTTTAGTGTGACCCCTTCACTAACCCCGTCCCTGGTATAGTGTGACCCCATCACTAACCATGTCCCTGGTATAGTGTTAACCCAACACTAACCCTGTTCCTGGTATAGTGTGACCCCATCACTAACCCTTTCCATGGTATAGTGTGACCCCATCACTAACCCTGTCCCTGGTATAGTGTGACCCCGTCACTAACCCAGTCCCAGGTATTGTGTGACCCCGTCACTAAACATGTCCCTGGTATAGTGTGACCCCATCACTATCCCGTCCCTGGTTTAGTGTGACCCCATCACTAACCCTGTCCCTGGTATAGTGTGACCCCATCAATAACCCTGTCCCTGGTATAGTGTGACCCCATCACTAACCCTGTCCCTGGTATAGTGTGACCCCATCACTAACCCTGTCCCTGGTATAGTGTGACCCCATCACTAACCCTGTCCCTGGTACAGTGTGACCCCCATCACTAACCCTGCCACTGGTATAGTGTGACCCCATCACTAACCCTCTCCCTGGTATAGTGTGACACCATCACTAACCCTGTCCCTGGTATAGTGTGACCACCCCCATCACTAACCCTCTCCCTGGTTTAGTGTGACCCCATCACTAACCCTGTCCCTGGTTTAGTGTGTCCCCATCACTAACCCTGTCCCTGGTATAGAGTGACCACCCCCATCCCTAACCCTGTCCCTGGTATAGTGTCACCCCATCACTAACCCTGTCCCTGGTATAGTGTTAACCCAACACTAACCCTGTTCCTGGTATAGTGTGACCCCATCACTAACCCTTTCCATGGTATAGTGTGACCCCGTCACTAACCCAGTCCCAGGTATTGTGTGACCCTATCACTAAACCTGTCCCTGGTACAGTGTCACCCCATCACTAACCCTGTCCCTGGTATAGTGTTAACCCAACACTAACCCTGTTCCTGGTATAGTGTGACCCCATCACTAACCCTTTCCTTGGTATAGTGTGACCCCATCACTAACCCTTTCCATGGTATAGTGTGACCCCATCACTAACCCTGTCCCTGGTATAGTGTGACCCCGTCACTAACCCAGTCCCAGGTATTGTGTGACCCCGTCACTAACCCAGTCCCAGGTATTGTGTGACCCCGTCACTAAACATGTCCCTGGTATAGTGTGACCCCATCACTATCCCTGTCCCTGGTATAGTGTAACCCCATCACTAACCTTGTCCCTGGAATAGTGTGACCCCATCACTAACCCTGTCCCTGGTCCATTGTGACCTCCTCCATCACTAACCATGACCCTGGTACAGTGTTACCCAATCACTCACCCTGTCCCTGGTATAGTGTGACCCCATCACTAACCATGTCGCTGGTTTAGTGTGACCCCATCAACAACCCTGTCCCTTGTATAGTGTGACCCCATCTCTAACCATGTCGCTGGTTTAGTGTGACCCCATCACTAACCCTGTCACTGGTATAGTGTGACCCCATCACTAACCCTGTCCCTGGTATAGTGTGACCCCATCACTAACCCTGTCCCTGGTACAGTGTGACCCCCATCACTAACCCTGCCCCTGGTATAGTGTGACACCATCACTAACCCGGTCCTTGGTATATTGTGACCCCATCACTAACCCTGTCCCTGGTATATGTGACCACCCCCATCACTAACCCTCTCCCTGGTTTAGTGTGACCCCATCACTAACCCTGTCCCTGGTTTAGTGTGTCCCCATCTCTAACCCTGTCCCTGGTATAGAGTGACCACCCCCATCCCTAACCCTGTCCCTGGTATAGAGTGACCACCCCCATCCCTAACCCTGTCCCTGGTATAGTGTGACCACCCCCATCACTAACCCCCTCCCTGGTTTAGTGTGACCCCATCACTAACCCTGTCCCTGGTTTAGTGTGACCAACCCCATCACTAACCCTCTCCCTGGTTTAGTGTGACCCCATCACTAACCCTGTCCCTGGTTTAGTGTGACCACCCCATCACTAACCCTCTCCCTGGTTTAGTGTGACCCATCACTAACCCGGTCCCTGGTATAGAGTGACCCCATCACTAACCCTGTTCCTGGTATAGTGTGACCCCATCACTAACCCTGTCCCTGGTATAGAGTGACCCCGTCACTAAACCTGTTCCTGGTATAGTGTGACCCATCACTAACCCTGTCCCTGGTATAGTGTGACCACCCCCATCACTAACCCTCTCCCTGGTTTAGTGTGACCCCTTCACTAACCCCGTCCCTGGTATAGTGTGACCCCATCACTAACCATGTACCTGGTATAGTGTTAACCCAACACTAACCCTGTTCCTGGTATAGTGTGACCCCATCACTAACCCTTTCCATGGTATAGTGTGACCCCATCACTAACCCTGTCCCTGGTATAGTGTGACCCCGTCACTAACCCAGTCCCAGGTATTGTGTGACCCCGTCACTAAACATGTCCCTGGTATAGTGTGACCCCATCACTATCCCTGTCCCTGGTATAGTGTAACCCCATCACTAACCTTGTCCCTGGAATAGTGTGACCCCATCACTAACCCTGTCCCTGGTATAGTATGACCCCATCACTATACCTGTCCCTGGTATATTGTGACCTCCTCCATCACTAACCATCACCCTGGTACAGTGTTACCCAATCACTCACCCTGTCCCTGGTATAGTGTGACCCCATCACTAACCATGTCGCTGGTTTAGTGTGACCCCATCAATAACCCTGTCCCTGGTATAGTGTGACCCCATCACTAACCATGTCGCTGGTTTAGTGTGACCCCATCAATAACCCTGTCCCTGGTATAGTGTGACCCCATCAATAACACTGTCCCTGGTATAGTGTGACCCCATCACTAACCATGTCGCTGGTTTAGTGTGACCCCATCAATAACCCTGTCCCAGGTATAGTGTGACCCCATCACTATCCCTGTCCCTGGTATAGTGTAACCCCATCACTAACCTTGTCCCTGGTCTATTGTGACCTCCTACATCACTAACCATGACCCTGGTACAGTGTTACCCAATCACTCACCCTGTCCCTGGTATAGTGTGACCCCATCACTAACCCTGTCCCTGGTCTATTGTGACCTCCTCCATCACTAACCATGACCCTGGTACAGTGTTACCCAATCACTCACCCTGTCCCTGGTATAGTGTGACCCCATCACTAACCATGTCGCTGGTTTAGTGTGACCCCATCAATAACCCTGTCCCTGGTATAGAGTGACCACATCACTAACCATGTCGCTGGTTTAGTGTGACCCCATCACTAACCCTGTCCCTGGTTTAGTGTGACCCCATCACTAACCCTGTCCCTGGTTTAGTGTGTCCCCATTTCTAACCCTGTCCATGGTATAGAGTGACCACCCCCATCCCTAACCCTGTCCCTGGAATAGAGTGACCACCCCCATCTCTAACCCTGTCCCTGGTATAGAGTGACCACCCCCATCCCTAACCCTGTCCCTGGTATAGAGTGACCCCATCACTCACCCTGTCCCTGCTATAGTGTGACCCCATCACTAACCATGTCCCTGGTATAGTGTGACCCCATCACTAACCATGTCCCTGGTATAGTGTGACCCCGTCACTAAACCTGTCCCTGGTATAGTGTCACCCCATCACTAACCCTGTCCCTGGTATAGTGTTAACCCAACACTAACCCTGTTCCTGGTATAGTGTGACCCCATCACTAACCCTTTCCATGGTATAGTGTGACCCCATCACTAACCCTGTCCCTGGTATAGTGTGACCCCGTCACTAACCCAGTCCCAGGTATTGTGTGACCCCGTCACTAAACATGTCCCTGGTATAGTGTGACCCCATCACTATCCCTGTCCCTGGTATAGTGTAACCCCATCACTAACCTTGTCCCTGGAATAGTGTGACCCCATCACTAACCCTGTCCCTGGTATAGTATGACCCCATCACTATACCTGTCCCTGGTATATTGTGACCTCCTCCATCACTAACCATCACCCTGGTACAGTGTTACCCAATCACTCACCCTGTCCCTGGTATAGTGTGACCCCATCACTAACCATGTCGCTGGTTTAGTGTGACCCCATCAATAACCCTGTCCCTGGTATAGTGTGAACCCATCACTAACCATGTCGCTGGTTTAGTGTGACCCCATCAATAACCCTGTCCCTGGTATAGTGTGACCCCATCAATAACACTGTCCCTGGTATAGTGTGACCCCATCACTAACCATGTCGCTGGTTTAGTGTGACCGCATCAATAACCCTGTCCCAGGTATAGTGTGACCCCATCACTATCCCTGTCCCTGGTATAGTGTAACCCCATCACTAACCTTGTCCCTGGTCTATTGTGACCTCCTCCATCACTAACCATGACCCTGGTACAGTGTTACCCAATCACTCACCCTGTCCCTGGTATAGTGTGACCCCATCACTAACCCTGTCCCTGGTATTGTGTGACCCCATCACTAACCCTGTCCCTGGTACAGTGTGACCCCCATCACTAACCCTGCCCCTGGTATAGTGTGACCCTATCACTAACCCACTCCCTGGTATAGTGTGACACCATCACTAACCCGGTCCTTGGTATATTGTGACCCCATCACTAACTCTGTCCCTGGTATAGTGTGACCCATCACTAACCCTGTCCCTGGTATAGTGTGACCACCCCCATCACTAACCCTCTCCCTGGTTTAGTGTGACCCCTTCACTAACCCCGTCCCTGGTATAGTGTGACCCCATCACTAACCATGTCCCTGGTATAGTGTCACCCTATCACTAACCCTGTCCCTTGTATAGTGTGACCCCATCACTAACCCTGTCCCTGGTTTAGTGTGACCCCATCACTAACCCTGTCCCTGGTTTAGTGTGACCCCATCACTAACCCTGTCCCTGGTATAGTGTGACCACCCCCATCACCAACCCTGTCCCAGGTATAGTGTGACCCCATCACTAACCATGTCACTGGTATAGTGTCACCCCATCACAAACCCTGTCCCTGGTATAGTGTGACCCCATCACTAACCCTGTCCCTGGTATAGTGTCACCCCATCACAAACCCTGTTCCTGGTATAGTGTGACCCCATCACTAACCATGTCCCTGGTATAGTGTGATCCCATCACTAACCCCGTCCCTGGTATAGTGTGACCTCCCCCATCACTAACCATGTCCCTGGTTTAGTGTGTCCCCATTTCTAACCCTGTCCCTGGTATAGAGTGACCACCCCCATCCCTAACCCTGTCCCTGGAATAGAGTGACCACCCCCATCTCTAACCCTGTCCCTGGTATAGAGTGACCACCCCCATCCCTAACCCTGTCCCTGGTATAGAGTGACCCCATCACTCACCCTGTCCCTGCTATAGTGTGACACCATCACTAACCATGTCCCTGGTATAGTGTGACCCCATCACTAACCATGTCCCTGGTATAGTGTGACCCCGTCACTAAACCTGTCCCTGGTATAGTGTCACCCCATCACTAACCCTGTCCCTGGTATAGTGTTAACCCAACACTAACCCTGTTCCTGGTATAGTGTGACCCCATCACTAACCCTTTCCATGGTATAGTGTGACCCCATCACTAACCCTGTCCCTGGTATAGTGTGACCCCGTCACTAACCCAGTCCCAGGTATTGTGTGACCCCGTCACTAAACATGTCCCTGGTATAGTGTGACCCCATCACTATCCCTGTCCCTGGTATAGTGTAACCCCATCACTAACCTTGTCCCTGGAATAGTGTGACCCCATCACTAACCCTGTCCCTGGTATAGTATGACCCCATCACTATACCTGTCCCTGGTATATTGTGACCTCCTCCATCACTAACCATCACCCTGGTACAGTGTTACCCAATCACTCACCCTGTCCCTGGTATAGTGTGACCCCATCACTAACCATGTCGCTGGTTTAGTGTGACCCCATCAATAACCCTGTCCCTGGTATAGTGTGACCCCATCACTAACCATGTCGCTGGTTTAGTGTGACCCCATCAATAACCCTGTCCCTGGTATAGTGTGACCCCATCAATAACACTGTCCCTGGTATAGTGTGACCCCATCACTAACCATGTCGCTGGTTTAGTGTGACCCCATCAATAACCCTGTCCCAGGTATAGTGTGACCCCATCACTATCCCTGTCCCTGGTATAGTGTAACCCCATCACTAACCTTGTCCCTGGTCTATTGTGACCTCCTCCATCACTAACCATGACCCTGGTACAGTGTTACCCAATCACTCACCCTGTCCCTGGTATAGTGTGACCCCATCACTAACCCTGTCCCTGGTCTATTGTGACCTCCTCCATCACTAACCATGACCCTGGTACAGTGTTACCCAATCACTCACCCTGTCCCTGGTATAGTGTGACCCCATCACTAACCATGTCGCTGGTTTAGTGTGACCCCATCAATAACCCTGTCCCTGGTATAGTGTGACCACATCACTAACCATGTCGCTGGTTTAGTGTGACCCCATCACTAACCCTGTCCCTGGTTTAGTGTGACCCCATCACTAACCCTGTCCCTGGTTTAGTGTGTCCCCATTTCTAACCCTGTCCCTGGTATAGAGTGACCACCCCCATCCCTAACCCTGTCCCTGGAATAGAGTGACCACCCCCATCTCTAACCCTGTCCCTGGTATAGAGTGACCACCCCCATCCCTAACCCTGTCCCTGGTATAGAGTGACCCCATCACTCACCCTGTCCCTGCTATAGTGTGACCCCATCACTAACCATGTCCCTGGTATAGTGTGACCCCATCACTAACCATGTCCCTGGTATAGTGTGACCCCGTCACTAAACCTGTCCCTGGTATAGTGTCACCCCATCACTAACCCTGTCCCTGGTATAGTGTTAACCCAACACTAACCCTGTTCCTGGTATAGTGTGACCCCATCACTAACCCTTTCCATGGTATAGTGTGACCCCATCACTAACCCTGTCCCTGGTATAGTGTGACCCCGTCACTAACCCAGTCCCAGGTATTGTGTGACCCCGTCACTAAACATGTCCCTGGTATAGTGTGACCCCATCACTATCCCTGTCCCTGGTATAGTGTAACCCCATCACTAACCTTGTCCCTGGAATAGTGTGACCCCATCACTAACCCTGTCCCTGGTATAGTATGACCCCATCACTATACCTGTCCCTGGTATATTGTGACCTCCTCCATCACTAACCATCACCCTGGTACAGTGTTACCCAATCACTCACCCTGTCCCTGGTATAGTGTGACCCCATCACTAACCATGTCGCTGGTTTAGTGTGACCCCATCAATAACCCTGTCCCTGGTATAGTGTGACCCCATCACTAACCATGTCGCTGGTTTAGTGTGACCCCATCAATAACCCTGTCCCTGGTATAGTGTGACCCCATCAATAACACTGTCCCTGGTATAGTGTGACCCCATCACTAACCATGTCGCTGGTTTAGTGTGACCCCATCAATAACCCTGTCCCAGGTATAGTGTGACCCCATCACTATCCCTGTCCCTTGTATAGTGTGACCCCATCACTAACCCTGTCCCTGGTTTAGTGTGACCCCATCACTAACCCTGTCCCTGGTTTAGTGTGACCCCATCACTAACCATGTCACTGGTATAGTGTCACCCCATCACAAACCCTGTCCCTGGTATAGTGTGACCCCATCACTAACCCTGTCCCTGGAATAGTGTCACCCCATCACAAACCCTGTTCCTGGTATAGTGTGACCCCATCACTAACCATGTCCCTGGTATAGTGTGATCCCATCACTAACCCCGTCCCTGGTATAGTGTGACCTCCCCCATCACTAACCATGTCCCTGGTATAGTGTCACCCCATCACTAACCCTGTCCCTGGTTTAGTGTGTCCCCATTTCTAACCCTGTCCCTGGTATAGAGTGACCACCCCCATCCCTAACCCTGTCCCTGGTATAGAGTGACCACCCCCATCCCTAACCCTGTCCCTGGTATAGAGTGACCCCATCACTCACCCTGTCCCTGCTATAGTGTGACCCCATCACTAACCATGTCCCTGGTATAGTGTGACCCCATCACTAACCATGTCCCTGGTATAGTGTGACCCCGTCACTAAACCTGTCCCTGGTATAGTGTCACCCCATCACTAACCCTGTCCCTGGCATAGTGTTAACCCAACACTAACCCTGTTCCTGGTATAGTGTGACCCCATCACTAACCCTTTCCATGGTATAGTGTGACCCCATCACTAACCCTGTCCCTGGTATAGTGTGACCCCGTCACTAACCCAGTCCCAGGTATTGTGTGACCCCGTCACTAAACATGTCCCTGGTATAGTGTGACCCCATCACTATCCCTGTCCCTGGTACAGTGTAACCCCATCACTAACCTTGTCCCTGGAATACTGTGACCCCATCACTAACCCTGTCCCTGGTATAGTATGACCCCATCACTATACCTGTCCCTGGTATATTGTGACCTCCTCCATCACTAACCATCACCCTGGTACAGTGTTACCCAATCACTCACCCTGTCCCTGGTTTAGTGTGACCCCATCACTAACCCTGTCCCTGGTATAGTGTGACCCCATCACTAACCCTTTCCATGGTATAGTGTGACCCCATCACTAACCATGTCCCTGGTATAGTGTGACCCCATCACTAACCATGTCCCTGGTATAGTGTGACCCCGTCACTAAACCTGTCCCTGGTATAGTGTCACCCCATCACTAACCCTGTCCCTGGCATAGTGTTAACCCAACACTAACCCTGTTCCTGGTATAGTGTGACCCCATCACTAACCCTTTCCATGGTATAGTGTGACCCCATCACTAACCCTGTCCCTGGTATAGTGTGACCCCGTCACTAACCCAGTCCCAGGTATTGTGTGACCCCGTCACTAAACATGTCCCTGGTATAGTGTGACCCCATCACTATCCCTGTCCCTGGTACAGTGTAACCCCATCACTAACCTTGTCCCTGGAATAGTGTGACCCCATCACTAACCCTGTCCCTGGTATAGTATGACCCCATCACTATACCTGTCCCTGGTATATTGTGACCTCCTCCATCACTAACCATCACCCTGGTACAGTGTTACCCAATCACTCACCCTGTCCCTGGTTTAGTGTGACCCCATCACTAACCCTGTCCCTGGTATAGTGTGACCACCCCCATCACCAACCCTGTCCCAGGTATAGTGTGACCCCATCACTAACCATGTCACTGGTATAGTGTCACCCCATCACAAACCCTGTCCCTGGTATAGTGTGACCCCATCACTAACCCTGTCCCTGGTATAGTGTCACCCCATCACAAACCCTGTTCCTGGTATAGTGTGACCCCATCACTAACCATGTCCCTGGTATAGTGTGATCCCATCACTAACCCCGTCCCTGGTATAGTGTGACCTCCCCCATCACTAACCATGTCCCTGGTATAGTGTCACCCCATCACTAACCCTGTCCCTGGTATAATGTGGCCTCACCCATCACTAACCATGTCCCTGGTATAGTGTCACCCCATCACTAACCCTGTCCCTGGTATAGTGTGACCCCATCTCTAACCCTGTCCCTGGTATAGTGTCACCCCATCACAATCCCTGTTCCTGGTATAGTGTGACCCCATCACTAACCATGTCCCTGGTATAGTGTGATCCCATCACTAACCGCGTCCCTGGTATAGTGTGACCTCCCCCATCACTAACCCTGTCCCTGGTATAATCTGGCCTCACCCATCACTAACCATGTCCCTGGTATAGTCTCACCCCATCACTAACCCTGTCCCTGGTATAATGTGGCCTCACCCATCACTAACCATGTCCCTGGTATAGTGTCACCCCATCACTAACCCTGTTCCTGGTATAGTGTGACCCCATCACTAACCCTGTCCCTGGTATAGTGTCACCCCATCACAAACCCTGTTCCTGGTATAGTGTGACCCCATCACTAACCATGTCCCTGGTATAGTGTGATCCCATCACTAACCCCATCCCTGGTATAGTGTGACCTTCCCCATCACTAACCATGTCCCTGGTATAGTGTGACCCCATCACTAACCCTGTCCCTGGTATAATCTGGCCTCACCCATCACTAACCATGTCCCTGGTATAGTGTCACCCCATCACTAACCCTGTCCCTGGTATAATGTGACCCCATCACTAACCCTGTCCCTGGTATACTGTGACCACCCACATCACTAACCCTGACTCTGGTATAGTGTGACCCCATCACTAACCCTGTCCCTGGTATAGTGTGACCCAATCACTAACCATGTCCCTGGTATAGTGTGAGCCCATCACTATCCCGGTCCCTGGTATAGTGTGACCACCCCCATCACTAACCCTGTCCCTGGTATAGTGTGAACCCCATCACTAACCCTATCCCTGGTATAGTGTGAACCCCATCACTAACCCTGTCCCTGGTATAGTGTGACCACCCCCATCACTAACCCTGTCCCTGGTTTAGTGTGATCACCCGCATCAATAACCCTGTCCCTGGTTTAGTGTGACCCCAATCACTAACTCTGTCCCTCGTTTAGTGTGAGCCCATCACTATCCCTGTCCCTGGTACAGTGTGGACCCATCACTAACCCTGTCCCTGGTTTAATGTGACCCCATCACTAACCCAGACCCTGGTATAGTGTGACCCCATCACTATCTCTGTCCCTGGTTTAGTGTGACCCCATCACTAACCCTGTCCCTGGTATAGTGTGAGCCCATCACTGACCCTGTACCTGGTGCAGTGCGACCCCATCACTAACCCTGTCCCTGGTACAGTGTGATCCCATCACTAACCCTGTCTCTTGTATAGTGTGACCGCCCATCCCCCATCACTAACCCGTCCCTGGTATAGTGTGACTCCAGCACTAACCCTGTCCCTGGTATAGTGTGACCCCATCACTAACCCTGTCCCTGGTACAGTGCGACCCCATCACTAACCCTGTCCCTGGTACAGTGTGATCCCATCACTAACCCTGTCTCTTGTATAGTGTGACCGCCCATCCCACATCACTAACCCTATCCCTGGTATAGTGTGACCTCCCCCATCACTAACCCTGTCCCTCGTATAGTGTGCCCCATCACTCACCTTGTCCCTGGTATAGTGTGACCCCATCACTAACCCGGTCCTTGGTATAGTGTGACCCCATCACAAACCCTGTCCCTGGTATAGTGTGACCCCATCACTAACCCTGTCCCTGGTATAGTGTGACCCCATCAATAACCCTGTCCCTGGTATAGTGTGACCCCATCACTAACCCTGTCCCTGGTATAGTGTGACCCCATCACTAACCCTGTCCCTGGTATAGTGTGACCCCATCACTAACCCTGTCCCTGATACAGTGTGACCCCCATCACTAACCCTGCCACTGGTATAGTGTGACCCCATCACTAACCCTCTCCCTGGTATAGTGTGACACCATCACTAACCCGGTCCTTGGTATATTGTGACCCCATCACTAACTCTGTCCCTGGTATAGTGTGACCCCATCACTAACCCTGTCCCTGGTATAGTGTGACCACCCCCATCACTAACCCTCTCCCTGGTTTAGTGTGACCCCATCACTAACCCTATCCCTGGTTTAGTGTGTCCCCATCACTAACCCTGTCCCTGGTATAGAGTGACCACCCCCGTCACTAACCCAGTCCCAGGTATTGTGTGACCCCATCACTAAACCTGTCCCTGGTATAGTGTCACCCCATCACTAACCCTGTCCCTGCTATAGTGTTAACCCAACACTAACCCTGTTCCTGGTATAGTGTGACCCCATCACTAACCCTTTCCATGGTATAGTGTGACCCCATCACTAACCCTGTCCCTGGTATAGTGTGACCCCGTCACTAACCCAGTCCCAGGTATTGTGTGACCCCGTCACTAAACATGTCCCTGGTATAGTGTGACCCCATCACTATCCCTGTCCCTGGTATAGTGTAACCCCATCACTAACCTTGTCCCTGGAATAGTGTGACCCCATCACTAACCCTGTCCCTGGTCTATTGTGACCTCCTCCATCACTAACCATGACCCTGGTACAGTGTTACCCAATCACTCACCCTGTCCCTGGTATAGTGTGACCCCATCACTAACCATGTCGCTGGTTTAGTGTGACCCCATCACTAACCCTGTCCCTGGTATAGTGTGACCCCATCACTAACCCTGTCCCTGGTATAGTGTGACCCCATCACTAACCCTGTCCCTGGTACAGTGTGACCCCCATTACTAACCCTGCCGCTGGTATAGTGTGACACCATCACTAACCCGGTCCTTGGTATATTGTGACCCCATCACTAACCCTGTCCCTGGTATATGTGACCACCCCCATCACTAACCCTCTCCCTGGTTTAGTGTGACCCCATCACTAACCCTGTCCCTGGTTTAGTGTGTCCCCATCTCTAACCCTGTCCCTGGTATAGAGTGACCACCCCCATCCCTAACCCTGTCCCTGGTATAGTGGGAGCACCCCCATCACTAACACCCTCCCTGGTTTAGTGTGACCCCATCACTAACCCTGTCCCTGGTTTAGTGTGACCACCCCCATCACTAACCCTCTCCCTGGTTTAGTGTGACCCCATCACTAACCCTGTCCCTGGTATAGAGTGACCCCATCACTAACCCTGTTCCTGGTATAGTGTGACCCCATCACTAACCCGTCCCTGGTTTAGTGTGACCCCATCACTAACCCTGTCCCTGGTATAGTGTGACCCCATCACTAACCCGTCCCTGGTTTAGTGTGACCCCATCACTAACCCTGTCCCAGGTATAGTGTGACCCCATCACTAACCCTGTCCCTGGTATAGTGTGACCCAATCACTAACCCTGTCCCTGGTATAGTGTGACCCCATTACTAACCCGTCCCTGGTTTAGTGTGACCCCATCACTAACCCTGTCCCAGGTATAGTGTGAGTCCATCACTAACCCTGTCCCTGGTATAGTGTGACCCCATCACCAACCCTGTCCCTGGTATAGTGTGACCCCATCACTAACCCTGTTCCTGGTATAGTGTGACCCCATCACTAACCCTGTCCCTGGTTTAGTGTCACCCCATCACTAACCCTGTCCCTGGTTCAGTGTGACCCCATCACTAATCCTGTCCCTGGTATAGTGTGAGCCCATCACTGACCCTGTACCTGGTGCAGTGCGACCCCATCACTAACCCTGTCCCTGGTACAGTGTGATCCCATCACTAACCCTGTCTCTTGTATAGTGTGACCGCCCATCCCCCATCACTAACCCGTCCCTGGTATAGTGTGACTCCAGCACTAACCCTGTCCCTGGTATAGTGTGACCCCATCACTAACCCTGTCCCTGGTACAGTGCGACCCCATCACTAACCCTGTCCCTGGTACAGTGTGATCCCATCACTAACCCTGTCTCTTGTATAGTGTGACCGCCCATCCCACATCACTAACCCTATCCCTGGTATAGTGTGACCTCCCCCATCACTAACCCTGTCCCTCGTATAGTGTGCCCCATCACTCACCTTGTCCCTGGTATAGTGTGACCCCATCACTAACCCGGTCCTTGGTATAGTGTGACCCCATCACAAACCCTGTCCCTGGTATAGTGTGACCCCATCACTAACCCTGTCCCTGGTATAGTGTGACCCCATCAATAACCCTGTCCCTGGTATAGTGTGACCCCATCACTAACCCTGTCCCTGGTATAGTGTGACCCCATCACTAACCCTGTCCCTGGTATAGTGTGACCCCATCACTAACCCTGTCCCTGATACAGTGTGACCCCCATCACTAACCCTGCCACTGGTATAGTGTGACCCCATCACTAACCCTCTCCCTGGTATAGTGTGACACCATCACTAACCCGGTCCTTGGTATATTGTGACCCCATCACTAACTCTGTCCCTGGTATAGTGTGACCCCATCACTAACCCTGTCCCTGGTATAGTGTGACCACCCCCATCACTAACCCTCTCCCTGGTTTAGTGTGACCCCATCACTAACCCTATCCCTGGTTTAGTGTGTCCCCATCACTAACCCTGTCCCTGGTATAGAGTGACCACCCCCGTCACTAACCCAGTCCCAGGTATTGTGTGACCCCATCACTAAACCTGTCCCTGGTATAGTGTCACCCCATCACTAACCCTGTCCCTGCTATAGTGTTAACCCAACACTAACCCTGTTCCTGGTATAGTGTGACCCCATCACTAACCCTTTCCATGGTATAGTGTGACCCCATCACTAACCCTGTCCCTGGTATAGTGTGACCCCGTCACTAACCCAGTCCCAGGTATTGTGTGACCCCGTCACTAAACATGTCCCTGGTATAGTGTGACCCCATCACTATCCCTGTCCCTGGTATAGTGTAACCCCATCACTAACCTTGTCCCTGGAATAGTGTGACCCCATCACTAACCCTGTCCCTGGTCTATTGTGACCTCCTCCATCACTAACCATGACCCTGGTACAGTGTTACCCAATCACTCACCCTGTCCCTGGTATAGTGTGACCCCATCACTAACCATGTCGCTGGTTTAGTGTGACCCCATCACTAACCCTGTCCCTGGTATAGTGTGACCCCATCACTAACCCTGTCCCTGGTATAGTGTGACCCCATCACTAACCCTGTCCCTGGTACAGTGTGACCCCCATCACTAACCCTGCCCCTGGTATAGTGTGACACCATCACTAACCCCGTCCTTGGTATATTTTGACCCCATCACTAACCCTGTCCCTGGTATATGTGACCACCCCCATCACTAACCCTCTCCCTGGTTTAGTGTGACCCCATCACTAACCCTGTCCCTGGTTTAGTGTGTCCCCATCTCTAACCCTGTCCCTGGTATAGAGTGACCACCCCCATCCCTAACCCTGTCCCTGGTATAGTGGGAGCACCCCCATCACTAACACCCTCCCTGGTTTAGTGTGACCCCATCACTAACCCTGTCCCTGGTTTAGTGTGACCACCCCCATCACTAACCCTCTCCCTGGTTTAGTGTGACCCCATCACTAACCCTGTCCCTGGTATAGAGTGACCCCATCACTAACCCTGTTCCTGGTATAGTGTGACCCCATCACTAACCCGTCCCTGGTTTAGTGTGACCCCATCACTAACCCTGTCCCTGGTATAGTGTGACCCCATCACTAACCCGTCCCTGGTTTAGTGTGACCCCATCACTAACCCTGTCCCAGGTATAGTGTGACCCCATCACTAACCCTGTCCCTGGTATAGTGTGACCCAATCACTAACCCTGTCCCTGGTATAGTGTGACCCCTTTACTAACCCGTCCCTGGTTTAGTGTGACCCCATCACTAACCCTGTCCCAGGTATAGTGTGAGTCCATCACTAACCCTGTCCCTGGTATAGTGTGACCCCATCACCAACCCTGTCCCTGGTATAGTGTGACCCCAACACTAACCCTGTACCTGGTATAGTGTGACCCCCATCACTAACCCTGTCCCTGGTTTAGTGTGACCACCCCCATCACCAACCCTGTCCCTGGTATAGTGTGACCCCATCACTAACCCTGTCCCTGGTATAGTGTGACCCCATCACTAACCCGTCCCTGGTTTAGTGTGACCCCATCACTAACCCTGTCCCTGGTATAGAGTGACCCCATCACTAA